>NW_026652299.1:11644715-11924685 GCF_009828535.3 Hylobates moloch
ATTCCTAGGTATTTTATTCTCTTTGAAGCAATTGTGAATGGGAGTTCACTCATGATTTGGCTCTCTGTTTGTCTGTGATTGGTGTACAAGAATGCTTGTGATTTTTGTACATTGATTTTGTATCCTGAGACTTTGCTGAAGTTGCTAATCAGCTTAAGGAGATTTTGGGCTGAGACAATGGGATTTTCTAGATATACAATCATGTCATCTGCAAACAGGGACAGTTTGACTTCCTCTTTTCCTAATTGAATACCCTTTATTTCCTTCTCCTGCCTGATTGCTCTGGCCAGAACTTCCAGCACTATGTTGAATAGGAGTGGTGAGAGAGGGCATCCCTGTCTTGTGCCAGTTTTCAGAGGGAATGCTTCCAGTTTTTGCCCATTCAGTATGATATTGGCTGTGGGTTTGTCGTAGATAGCTCTTATTATTTTGAGATACGTCCCATCAATACCTAATTTATTGAGAGTTTTTAGCATGAAGGGTTGTTGAATTTTGTCAAAAGCCTTTTCTGCATCTATTGAGATAATCATGTGGTTTTTGTCTTTGGTTCTGTTTATATGCTGGATTACATTTATTGATTTGCGTATGTTGAACCAGCCTTGCATCCCAGGGATGAAGCCCACTTGATCATGGTGGATAAGCTTTTTGATGTGCTGCTGGATTCGGTTTGCCAGTATTTTATTGAGGATTTTTGCATCAATGTTCATCAAGGATATTGGTCTAAAATTCTCTTTTTTGGTTGTGTCTCTGCCTGGCTTTGGTATCAGGATGATGCTGGCTTCATAAAATGTGTTAGGGAGGATTCCCTCTTTTTCTATCGATTGGAATAGTTTCAGAAGGAATGGTACCAGTTCCTCCTTGTACCTCTGGTAGAATTCAGCTGTGAATCCATCAGGTCCTGGACTCTTTTTGGTTGGTAAGCTATTGATTATTGCCACAATTTCAGAACCTGTTATTGGTCTATTCAGAGATTCGACTTCTTCCTGATTTAGTCTTGGGAGGGTGTATTTGTCGAGGAATTTATCCATTTCTTCTAGATTTTCTAGTTTATTTGCATAGAGGTGTTTGTAGTAGTCTCTGATGGTAGATTGTATTTCTGTGGGATCGGTGGTGATATCCCCTTTTTCATTTTTTATTGCATCTATTTGATTCTTCTCTCTTTTCTTCTTTATTAGTCTTGCTAGCGGTCTATCAATTTTGTTGATCTTCTCAAAAAACCAGCTCCTGGATTCATTAATTTTTTGAAGGGTTTTTTGTGTCTCTATTTCCTTCAGTTCTGCTCTGATTTTAGTTATTTCTAGCCTTCTGCTAGCTTTTGAATGTGTTTGCTCTTGCTTTTCTAGTTCTTTTAATTGTGATGTTAGGGTGTCAATTTTCGATCTTTCCTGTTTTCTCTTGTGGGCATTTAGTGCTATAAATTTCCCTCTACACACTGCTTTGAATGTGTCCCAGAGATTCTGGTAGGTTGTGTCTTTGTTCTCGTTGGTTTCAAAGAACATCTTTATTTCTGCCTTCATTTCATTATGTACCCAATAGTCATTCAGGAGCAGGTTGTTCAGTTTCCATGTAGTTGAGCGGTTTTGAGTGAGTTTCTTAATCCTGAGTTCTAGTTTGATTGCACTGTGGTCTGAGAGACAGTTTGTTATAATTTCTGTTCTTTTACATTTGCTGAGGAGAGCTTTACTTCCGACTATGTGGTCAATTTTGGAATAGGTGTGGTGTGGTGCTGAAAAAAATGTATATTCTGTTGATTTGGGGTGGAGAGTTCTGTAGATTTCTATTAGGTCCACTTTGTTTAGAGCTGAGTTCAATTCCTGGATATCCTTGTTAACTTTCTGTCTAGATGATCTGTCTAATGTTGACAGTGGGGTGTTAAAATCTCCCATTATTATTGTGTGGGAGTTTAAGTCCCTTTGTAGGTCACTCAGGATTTACTTTATGAATCTGGGTGCTCCTGTGTTGGGTGCATATATATTTAGGATAGTTAGCTCTTCTTGTTGAATTGATCCCTTTACCATTATGTAATGGCCTTCTTTGTCTCTTTTGATCTTTGTTGGTTTAAAGTCTATTTTGTCAGAGACTAGGATTGCAATCCCTGCCTTTTTTTGTTTTCCATTTGCTTGATAGATCTTCCTCCATCCCTTTATTTTGAGTCTATGTGTGTCTCTGCACGTGAGATGGGTTTCCTGAATACAGCACACTGATGGGTCCTGACTCCTTATCCAGTTTGCCAGTCTGTGTCTTTTAATTGGAGCATTTAGCCCATTTACATTTAACGTTAATATTGTTATGTGTGAATCTGATCCTGTCATTATGATGTTAGTTGGTTATTTTGATCATTAGTTGATGCAGTTTCTTCCTAGCCTCGATCGTCTTTACAATTTGGCATGTTTTTGCAGTGGCTGGTACCGGTTGTTCCTTTCCATGTTTAGTGCTTCCTTCAGGAGCTCTTTTAGGGCAGGCCTGGTGGTGACAAAATCACTCAGCGTTTGCTTGTCTGTAAAGTATTTTATTTCTCCTTCACTTATGAAGCTTATTTTGGCTGGATTTGAAATTCTGGGTTGAAAATTCTTTTCTTTAAGAATGTTGAATATCGGCCCCCACTCTCTTCTGGCTTGTAGAGTTTCTGCCGAGAGATCAGCTGTTAGCCTGATGGGCTTCCCTTTGTGGGTAACCCGACCTTTCTCTCTGGCTGCCCTTAACATTTTTTCCTTCATTTCAACTTTGGTGAATCTGACAATTATGTGTCTTGGAGTTGCTCTTCTCGAGGAGTATCTTTGTGGCGTTCTCTGTATTTCCTGAATCTGAATGTTTGCCTGCCTTGCTAGATTGGGGAAGTTCTCCTGGATAATATCTTGCAGAGTGTTTTCCAACTTGGTTCCATTCTCCTCGTCATTTTCAGGTACACCAATCAGACGTAGGTTTGGTCGTTTCATGTAGTCCCAAATTTCTTGGAGGCTTTGTTCATTTCTTTTTATTCTTTTTTCTCTAGACTTCCCTTCTCGCTTCATTTCATTCATTTCATCTTCCATCTGCGATACCCTTTCTTCCAGTTGATCGCATCTGCTACTGAGGCTTCTGCAATCTTCACGTAGTTCTCGAAACTTGGCTTTCAGCTCCTCCATCTCCTTTAAGCCCTTCTCTCCATTGGTTATTCTAGTTATCCATTCTTCTAATTTTTTTCAAAGTTTTTAACTTCTTTGCTATTGTTTTGAATTTCCTCCCGTAGCTCAGAGTAGTTTGATCGTCTGAAGCCTTCTTCTCTCAACTAGTCAAAGTCATCCTCCATCCAGCTTTGTTCCATTGCTGGTGTGGAACTGCGTTCCTTTGGAGGAGGAGAGGTGCTCTGCTTTTTAGAGTTTCCAGTTTTTCTGCTCTGTTTTTTCCCCATCTTTGCGGTTTTATCTACTTTTGGGCTTTGATGATGGTGATGTACAGATGGGTTTTTGGTGTGGATGTCCTTTCTGTTTGTTAGTTTTCCTTCTACCAGACAGGACCCTCAGCTGCAGGTCTGTTGGAGTTTACTAGAGGTCCACTCCAGACCCTGTTGCCTGGGTGTCAGCAGCAGTGGCTGCAGAACAGTGGATTTTCGTGAGACCACCAATTCAGCCGTCTGATAGTTCCTCTGGAAGTTTTGTCTCAGAGGAGTACCTGGCCCAGTGAGGTGTCAGTCTTTCCCTTCTGGGGGGGTGCCTCCCAGTTAGGCTGCTCAGGGGTGAGGGACCCACTTTAGGAGGCAGTCTGTCCGTTCTCAGATCTCCAGCTGCGTGCTGGGAGAACCACTACAATCTTCAAAGCTGTCAGTCAGACAGGGACCTTTAAGTCTCTGGAGATTCCTGCTGACTTTTTGTTTGCCTGTGCCCTGCCCCCAGAGGTGGAGCCTACAGAGGCAGACAGGCCTCCTTGAGCTGTGGTGGGCTCCACCCAGTTCGAGCTTCCTGGCTGCTTTGTTTACCTAAGCAAGCCTGGGTAATGGCGGGCGCCCCTCCCCCAGCCTCGCTGCCGCCTTGCAGCTTGATCTCAGACTGCTGTGCTAGCAATTAGCGAGACTCCGTGGGCATAGGACCCTCCGAGCCAGGTGCGGGATACAATCTCCTAGTGTGCCGTTTTCCAGGCCCGTTGGGAAAGCGCAGTATGAGCGTGGGACTGACCCGATTTTCCAGGTGCCATCTGTTACCCCTTTGTTTGACTAGGAAAGGGAACTCCCTGACCCCTTGCGCTTCGCGAGTGAGGCAGTGCCTCGCCCTGCTTCGGCTCGCGCACAGTGCGCTTCACCGACTGTCCTGCACCCACTGTTTGGCACTCCCTAGTGAGATGAAACCGGTACCTCAAGCAGAAATGCAGAAATCACCAGTCTTCTGTGTCGCTCGGGCTGGGAGCCGGAGACCGGAGCTGTTCCTATTCGGCCATCTTGGCTCCCCTCCCCATCATTTTTAAGTATACTTTTAATTAGCTTCATTTCACAATAGAAGTGACATTTTAAAATTTAATCTTCTAACAATATTTTTATAGAAAGATAATTAATCTTTGGTATAATATACACTTCAAGAATTATGCTATCAAGTTATTCATGTGTTTGAGTTTTTAGAACATGGCGGGAAAAATACCCATGTTTGAAAATGCATTATTGCGGCTGGGCCCGGTGGCTCATGCTTGTAATCCCAGCACTTTGGGAGGCCGAGTTGGGCAGATCACAAGGTCAGGAGATCGAGACCATCCTGGCTAACACAGTGAAACCCTGTCTCTACTAAAAATACAAAAAATTAGCCGGGCGTGGTGGCAGGCACCTGTAGTCCAAATTACTGGGGAGGCTGAGGCAGGAGAATGGCATGAACTCCAGGGGGCGGAGCCTGCAGTGAGCCGAGATCGCGCCACTGTACTCCAGCCTGGGCGACAGCGAGACTCTGTCTCAAAAAAAAAAAAAAGAAAAGAAAAGAAAATGCATTATTTCTCCTAAATTTGTTGTTCCTATTAATGTTTTGTTTATACCATAAAACTAGCTAAAATGATTTAGATTCCTGTTTATAATAATATGTGAATGCAGACATTTATAGTAGGAACATTAAAATGAACTAGACTAGTATATAGTCAGAATAGTTGCAGTACTCTCTCTTTGTTAAATACTACTGATTGATTACATTGGGTTGCATTAAACTTAAAATTATATTCTCTTTGTGAACTGCTTTTCTACTTTACACCTAAATACATCCTAAATTAATTGTAAAACTACTAAACACATAGATATAGATGGGAAACAACTGCTTTAAAACAGACCAAATGATGTATGTGGTTCCTAGAAGTCTATCTACTGGATTGTGTATCATATTCAAAAAGCACAGCTCGGCCTGACCAGGAAACTATATGGGACTTGTTCTCAGAATCATTCTGCCTCTGTCACAGTAGAAAAATCAGAGCGTAGAAAGTTGAGAAGATAAGATGTGACAGATCAGTAGCAGGGAGTAATAATGACAGTTTGGGATTGTAAATATAAATAATCTAATGATTACTTAGTCCAAGGTGAGAAAATTGAAAAGTAAGACTATGTAATATGAGATTTATTGGGGATAGCCATATAGCTGTTGTTTGGCTTTTAAAAATTTTTTGTTGGCTTCTATACCACCAAAATGGAAAACATTTTAACATTAAAAAAAAAGCAAACAGATAATTACATTGGTCAAAATGTTGGAAATGATTTCATTATTTAACTCTGTACAGTAAGTCCTTTCTTGTGATGTTTGGTAAAGCCATGTGGCAGATAACATGTAAAATATTAATATGTCGCCCAGAAGCACCAACTGGTATGAAATGTTTGTTCTGCTTTCCTAGGAGACTTGGGGTTATAATTACCCGGAGGCAGAAAAGAAGGCGAGAGTTTACCAGGGTTCAGCAAATAAAAAATGCCAACTTTACAGTCTCCTTGAGATTAGAGGAGAACAAGAAATCCTAGATTTCAGGCGTGAGAGTGGAAACATTTAAAAATTGATTTATTTTGATAGACTTCATTTCTCTCCTTTGCCCTAGAGTAAACAAAACTGTTACTTTGTCGGGGGCAAAGAGTGTCTATTTTGTCTGCATAAGACATTCAGCAATGCCTGAATATATTTTTGATTGTTGCAACAGGAGAGATGCTACTGGCATCTAGTGGGTAGAGGCCAGAGATGCTGCTCAACATCTGACACACACAGGACAGACCCAACAACAAAGAATGTCAGTGGTGCTAAGATCCAAAATATCAATAGTGCCAAAGTTGAAAAACCCTGAATGAGGCATTGGTGGACACAGAGAGATGAGGTGGGGAAAGGCAGGTACAGAAGGTGGTGTTTGTGTCTCCCCTCCCAAGGAAATCAGAAGGATGAGAAAGAAGCAAAGGAGTTTCTTGCAAGGTAATGGGAAATATTAGTGAAGAGGAGGCCGGTGTGCTGCTTTTCACTAGAAGAACAAGAAAGGAAGCCCCACAGTTAGGCCCCAGAAAAAAGGATGGTGGCATGAAGATGGCATGAAGATGGCATGAAGATGGCATGAAGATGGCAGCATGAAGATGGCATGAAGATGGCATGAAGATGGCATGAAGATGGCAAAAGGAGGTGCTCAGATACCTGCTCAGCTTTGCACAGATCTGAGGGTGAGATATACCTGAGGAAAGGTATTTTTCCCATAGGCCCACAGCAAACTACTGAGTCTGGCTGGATAAGAGAGCCAAGAAGCCATGCCAAGAATCAGCAATGTGGGAAAAGGGGGCTCATCTTAGGTAAGTACACACACACTGCATATAGGGAGCTCGGAGGGGACTAAAGGTGCACCAACATCAGCACCTGGCTCTGGCCAAAATACAGGTACATCAGCCCATGGGCCAGCCTAGACGAGCTCTGGAGTCTAACAAGATGGAATGCGTAATTCCCACGATGTTGTCAGTCCGCTATATCCTAATGGAATGAACTGCTATGGTTTGAATGATGGTGCCCCTTCCAAATGTTACGTTGAACTTAATCCCCAATGCCATCGTATTAATAAATGTGGCCTTTGGGAGGTGATTAAGCCATGAGGGTTCTGCCTTCATGAATGGGATTAGCATCCTTTTACAAAGAAACTTCTCTTGTCTTTTTGTCCCTTCCACCATGTCAGGACATAGCATTCATCCCTTCCAGAGGATGCAGCAATAAGGTGTCATCTCGGAAAAAGAGCACAGCCTTCGCCAGACATCATTCCTGATGATGCCTTAATCTTGGACTTATGAGGCTCCAAAATGGTGAGAAATAAATTTGTATTGTTTATAAATTACCTAACTTCTGATATTTTTCTCCAGCACACAAACAAAGAGCCCTCTCCTTCTCACACCACCAGCATACATATTCAATGCTAAACCATACTATTGGGAATTGACATGCAGAGATCAAATTCTATGCATTTCCAAGTAGGACATGAAGGAGAAAAGAAAGAGGGCTCTTTAAAGGAAAAACGATGTGGTGATGAACTTTTGAGCATCACTGGAGTATTGCTAATGTAGCTAACGCTCAACGGAGTTGAATTTACCTGAAAGCTTATCTGGTAAGTCATCTGATAGATGGTTAAAAATTAGTCAAAAACACTCCATTTTTTAATATCTCTGTTAAATGGACTGTTGTACCCATGAAACATTATACCTGTTATGACACTTCTGGTGCTTTTTAATTCTTGGCATTGAATAGCAAACTGTGAGAGACAGGATGTGTAATCTGACTAATCATTATTTCCCTTTCACTTTCGTGTTTCATTCCTAGAAGTTGTATCCTTTAACAACATGCAGATCAGCTGCCAATGGGCTATGTTTGGCATCACCCTGCCTTTCATCTCATTAATTCTTACTTATGCTTTTTGTGTCAACTTAAACATTTTTTTAATTGGGCACACTGATTTTATTTATTTTGGACATATATCCAGAAAGGGGATTGCTAGATGATACGGTAGTTCTATTTTTAACTTCCTGAGGAATCTCCATACTGTTCTACAAAGAGACTGTGCAAATTTCTCACCAATAGTGTACAAAACGGTTACCTTTTGCCTTTTTGATAAATACCATTATAATGACATGATATATCACTGTGGTTTTAATTTGCATTTTCCTGATGATTACTGATGTTGAGCATTTTCTTATGTACCTTGTGGCCTTTTGTATGACTTTCTTTTCCTCCAACTTTTATTTTTTGTTCAGGGATACATGTGCAGGATGTGCAGGTTGGAAGTAGAGCACAACCTGTACATCCTGCATGTGTGCCACAGGGGTTTGCTGTATACATCATCCCATCACCTACGTGTTAAGCCCAGCATCTATTAGCTACTATTCCTGGTGCTCTACCTCCTTCCACTCCAACCTTCTGACAGGCTGCAGTGTGTGTTGTTCCCCACATCAATGTGTCCGTGTGTTCTCATCATTCAGCTCCTATTTATAAGTGAGAACATGTGGGATTTGGTTTTCTGTTCCTGCATTAGATTGCTGAGGATAATTGCTTCCAGCTCCATCCATGTCCCTGCAAAGGACATGATCTCACTCTTTTTATGGCTGAATAGTATTCCATGGTGTATGTGTAGCACATTGTCTTTATCCAGTCTATCATTGACCGGCATTTAGTTTGATTCCATTTCTTTGCTATTGTGAATAGTGCTGCAATGAACATACATGTGCGTGTATGTTTATTATAGAGCAACTTATATTCCTTTAGGCATATATGCAGTAATGGCATTACTGGGTTGAATGGTATTTCTGCCTCTAGGTCTTTGAAAAGTCACCACACTATCCTCCATAATGGTCAAACTAATTTACACTCCCAGTAACAGTGTAAAAGCATTCCTTTTTCTCCACAACCTCACCAGCATCTGTTGTTTTTTGACTTTTTAATAATAACCATTCTGACTGATATGAGATGGTATCTCACTATGGTTTTGATTTGCATTTCTCTAAAGATCAATGATGTTAAGCTGTTTTTCATATGATTTTTGGCCACATGTATGTCTTCTTTTGAGACGTGTCTGTTCATATCCTTTGCTCACTTTTTTAATGGGGTTGTTTCTTTTTTCCTTGTAAATTTAGTTTCCTTATTGAAGCTGGATATTAGACCTTTGTCAGTTAGATACATTGCAAACATTTTCTCCCATTCTGTAGGTTGTCTGCTTGCTCTATTGATAGTTTATTTTGCTGTGCAGAAGCTCTTTAGTTTAATTAGTTCCCCTTGGTCAACTTTTGCTTTTCTTGTAATTGCTTTTGGCAAAATTGTCATGAAATCTTTGCCTGTGCCTATGTCCTGAATGGTACTGAATTGGAAGTAAAACGCTACTCAGCAAATGCAAAGGAACTGAAATCATAACAGTCTCTCAGACTACAACACTATCAAATTAGAACTCAAGATTAAGAAATTCACTCAAAATAATACAACTATATGGAAATTGAACAACCTGCTCCTGAATGACTTTTGGGTAAATCATAAAATTAAGACAGAAATCAAGTTCTTTGAAAAAAGTGCTATCAAAAATACAATGTACCAAAATCTGTGTGATGCAGCTAAAGCAATTGTAGGAGGGAAATTTTTAGCACTAAATGCCCACATCACAATGCTAGAAAGAGCTCAAGTTACCAACCTAACATCACAACTAAAAGAACTAGAGAACCAAGAGTAAACTATCCCCAAGCTATCAGAAGACAAAAAATGAAGAACTGAACTGAAGGAGATTGAGACACAAAAAAATCCTTCAAAAAACCAACAAATCCAGGAGCTGGTTTTTTAAAGAAATATAAAATAACTAACTAGCTAGACTAATAAAAAAGAAAAAATATCCAAAGAAAGACTATCAGAAATGATAAGGGAGATATCACTACTGATCCCACAGAAATGGAAACAACTATCAGACAATCCTATAAACATCTCTGTGAACATAAAATAGAAAATCTAGAAGAAATGGTTAAATTCCTGGACACATGCACCCTCCCAAGGCTGAACCCAAAGAAATTGAATCCCTGAATAGACCAATAACAAGTTCTGAAATTGAGGCAATAATAAATAGTTTACCAACCAAAACAACAAAAGCCCAGGACCAGATGGATTCACAGCTGAATTCTACCAGAGTTACAAAGAAGAGCTGGTACCATTCCTACTGAAACTATTCTTAAAAAATAAAAAGGAGCGATTGCTCCTTAACTCATTCTATGAGGCCAGCATCATCCTGATACCAAAACTTTGTTGCTGAGATACAACAGAAAAAGAAAACTTTAGGCCAGTGTCCTTGACGCATATTGGTGCAAAAATACTCAACAAAATACCCACAAATCAAACCCAGCAGCACATCAAAAAGCTTATCCACCATGATCAAGTAGGCTTTATCCCTGAGATACAAAGTCAGTTCAACATATACAAATCAATTAATGTGATTCATCACATAAACAGAACTAAAGACAAAAACCACATAATTACCTCAATAAATGGAGATAAGGCTTTCAATAAAATTCAGCATCTCTTTGTGTTAAAAAATCTCAATAAACTAGGTATATTGAAGGAACATACCTGAAAATAATAAAAGCCATCTATGACAAACCCACAGTCAACACCATACTGAATGGGCAAAAGCCTGAAGCATTCCCCTTGAAAACCAGCACAAGACAAGCATGATCTCTCTCACCACTCCTATTCACGATAGTACTGGAAGTCCTGGCCAAGGCAATCAGGCAAGAGAAAGAAATAAAGATATTCAAATAAGAAGAAAGGAAGTCAAACTATCTTTGTTTGCAGATGGCATGGTTCTATATCTAGAAAACCCCATAATCTCAGCTTGAAGGCTTCTTAAGTTAATAAGCAACTTCAGTAATACAGGATACAGGAGCAACTCAGGATACAAAATAAATTTGCAAAAATTGCTTGCATTTCTATGCACCAAAAACAGGCAAGCAAGAGCCAAATCATGAATAAACTCTCATTCACAATTGCTACAAAAAGAATAAAATACCTAGGAATACAGCTAATGAGGGAAGTGAAGTACCTCTTCAAGGAGAACTACAAACCACTGCTCAGAGAGATCAGAGATGACACAAATGGAAAAACATTCCATGCTCATGAATAGGAAGAACAAATATTGTGGAAATGACCATACTGCCCAAAGTAATTTATAGATGCAATGCTATTCCCACTAAACTACCATTGACATTCTTCACAGAATTAGAAAAAAAAAACTTTAAATTCATACATAACCAAAAAAGAGCCTGAATAGCCAAGGCAAACCTAAGCAAAATGAACAAAGCTGAAGGCATCATGCTACCCAACTTCAAACTATACTACAGGGCTATAGTAAGCAAAACAGCATGATAATGATACAAGAACTGACACATGGACCAGTGGAACAGAACAGAGAACCCAGCTATAGGATTGCACACCTACAATCATCTGATCTTCAACAAACTCCCCTGGCAAAAATAAGCAATGGGGAAAGGATTCTCTATTTAATAAATGGTGCTGGGAAAACTAGCTAGCCATATGCAGAAAATCAAATCTGGACCCCTTCCTTACACCATATACAAAAATCAACTCATGATGGATTAAAGACTTAAATGTAAAACCCAAAACTATAAAAACTCTAGAAGAAAACCTCGCAATATCATTCAGAACTTAAGTACAGGCAAAGTTCATGATGAAGATGCCAAAAGCAATTGTGTCAGTTTAAACTTCTCTTCCACCTGGAAACTTTTCCTGACCACTCCAGATTAGGTTAAAAGCCCCTGAAATGCATTTCGCAGGACTTAACAAAGTTTACTAAACTAAAGGATTATTAAATTATTCACTTCCTTTGAGAACAAAGTCATTGTTTATGGATTGCCACAGACGCTCCAGAGCCTAACTTGGTACTTAACACATTATGGGCATTATAAAATATAGATTTCTCTAAGTAATGAAACTCGATTGAAACCTGCAATGACAGTCAAACTTTAATAACTAATTACCTTACCCCATTTTTCACCTTCCCACATTTTTCTATATTCAAAATCCATATTTCTGCCACACATTTGAGTATCATTTTTGAAAATTACTTGTTTTTAAGAATGAATTTTGAAACTATTTCTTGCTTTTTCATGGGTGACGTAAAGTAAGATCATGGTACATAAGAGTGATATCGACATTTGGGTTAAAAGTCCCCAAGAAGAATTTCCTGGGCTTTTCCATAAAGCCAAACGCACTGGCTTACATATTACAAATATTCAATTGTTTTCTCTCGAATGAGGGAGAATGTGTGGTAGAAAAAAACATGGGTTCTAAAAGCTGGCACAAGCAAGGCAAACTGTTGGCCTCACTGCTTACCAAGGTGATGATCTTAGAAATAACCTATAGGTGTCTTATTTTAAATATGCAAAACAGGCATTATAACGCCAACTTGTGTTTTTGCTGATTAAAGTGTCTTTAGCTTAGACTTTCGATTCGGCCAATGAAAGAAGTCAGTTGGCTTCACAAGATACAGTGTACTGCCCTGAAAGGCCTCTGATGCTGTTTCTTTTCTGTGTTCCAGCTTATCACAAATTACCCTAATGCAAGCTTCTTTCTCTTCTCCTAATCATGGTATAATATGCAACATTTGCTAAGTTCCTGTTGATTAAATGTATAAGCCTGTTTCATCACCAAAAATTTAAAGTTGAGGGTGTTTCCTAAAAATAGAGAATTCCCTTTGAAAAAAGTTGCTAATAAGGGTAAAAAAAGAAGACACAATGCCTCTCTCCCGTTAATAAGCTGAACAAAGCGAACCAAGTTTTATAGAATGCCAATATCTCCATTTCTCATTTTGCTTAAAAAGCTGGTGAAGCATGGAGTTAACAGCATAGAAGTGCTGATACAGAGCTATTTTATGATAGATCTGAAAGATGCAATTTGTCTGTCTTTTAATCCTGTCACAGTGAATTTGAAAAAAAATACAGATGGTCTTGAAATCAGTTATTAAACTGAGAAAAATCCGTAGAGTACAAATTTAATATATATTTCATGATTAAATTCTTGCATTATATTCGCAGAGACTTCTGGATCAAGTCCTACCTCTCTGATTTGGTATAGCTTCCTGTGCTCTCTCCTTCCCTGTCTCTCCACCTTACTGCCTGACAATCATCCTCACTTTACGCTATGCTCCAGCCATGCTGAAACACTAGTGATTCTCAAGTAAACGGTGCTGTTTTACCCTTTGCTTAACCCTCCTAAGCAAAGTTTATCCCTCATACCCAATATGCCTTATACTTCAGTTTATTTATTCAACAAACATTTATTAAGTGCCTTCTGTGGCCCAGTTTCAGCAGGAGGGTCTTGGAAAACACAGCACTAAAGTCATGACCTCTATCCTCAGAGGGTTTGGAATCTTATAAAGAGAGATCTGTAGGTAAATAAATGCTCAGAGATAACACAGTGGGTGCAATAGAAGTGGATGCAGCATGCATCGGAGAGCATGAAAGATTCCAAAGAGGTGGGCAGATTTGGAAAGGGATTCAGGGAAGTGATCATAATTAAGCTAAGTCTTCAATGAGGGCAGAAGCAGAGAGAGCTGTGGGAGAAAAAGTGGAGTTATAAAACATTCCATTGTTTCAGGGAAAATACTTGGAGGAACTATTACTTTTAATAGCAAGAAACACAATTACTTTTGTGCCAACCTATTATACACATAATGGGATAGCAGTTAGAGGGTTGACAGTGTGGGGCTGGAGTTACTGATCTGAGTCTAGATTCAGACCCTATGGCTGCCTGTTCCTGTGTACATACTCAAACCTCTTTGAAATTCAGTTTTCTTTTCTGTAAAGGATGGATACCATCTTCCAGATTGTCATAAAATTAATTGAGAACATATAAATCACTGAACTTGAGTACATTAGATAAATTCAAAAATATTACTTCTGTTGATTTTAACATTCTAGAGGCTATGGTCTTGTGTGAATGGGTGGTATGTGGTTGGAGATAGTTAAAAAGGGACAGAGGTGTTAGTTAAAAAGCCATTCATGCTATATATAGTAGACAAAATAATAGGCTACTCAAAAGTGGCTGAATTCCAATCTCCAGAACCTTAAATATATTAGCTTATGAGGCAAACGAGACTTCACAGATATGACTAAGTTGAGAATCTTGAGTTGGGGTTATCATACCAGATTGTCGGGTTGGGCCCAATGTCATTAGAAGGGTTTATAAAAGGAAGACGAAGGCAGGAGAGTCAGAATCAGAGAAGGAGGTAATGAGGGAAGAAGTCAGAGTGGAGAGGGATTTGAAGATGCTTCGCCGCTGGCTTTGAACATGGGGGAAGGCGCGATGACTTTGGAAATGCAGGCAGCCTCGTGCAGCTAGAAAAGGCAAGGAAATGGTTTTCCCCTAGAGCTTCTCAAAGGAATGTAGCCCTGCTGACATCCTGACTTTAAGATTTCCGACCTTAAGAAATGTAAGATAGTAAATATTGTTTTTTTTTGAAAGCTACTAAGTTTTGGTAATTTGTTAAAGCAGAAATAGAAAATTATAACCCATATAAACATATTATGGATTTATATTTTATCCTATGGTCAACAGAAAACTATTAGTATTTTATTTTAATAAAGGAATCACACTATCAAGTATGCAACTTGGAAACAAAATCATAATTGCAATATAAAACAGTTGGATCAGGGATGAGCAATATTGTAGGAAAAGGAAATCAGATGGTAAAACTTCTCCCAGTCTAGACTCCAGGTAAAGAAGGTTGGGTAGGCCGGGCGCGGTGGCTCAAGCCTGTAATCCCAGCACTTTGGGAGGCCGAGGCGGGCGGATCACGAGGTCAGGAGATCGAGACCATCCTGGCTAACACGGTGAAACCCCGTCTCTACTAAAAATACAAAAAATTAGCCGGGCGTGGTGGCGGGCGCCTGTAATCCCAGCTACTCGGGAGGCTGAGGCAGGAGAATGGCGTGAACCCGGGAGGCAGAGCTTGCAGTGAGCCGAGATCGCGCCAGTGCACTCCAGCCTGGGGGACAGAGAAAGACTCCGTCTCAAAAAAAAAAAAAAAAAAAAAAAAAAAAAAAAAAAAAAAAAAAAAAAAAAAAAAAAAAGAAGGTTGGGTAAAGGAACTATTAAGAAGTAAAATCAGGTTTTATCAGCTCTGAAGCTTACATAATCCATAAATCTGCAGGAAAAAGTATACAAAATTGTTAATGCAAAAGTAAGTACAAAATTGGATGTTTATTTAGAATGAGAAACAAATCAGAACAAACTATTTTATAAAGTGATAGATGTTAGTACCACAAACATAACCAAATTTTAGAAAAACAACATAATATTTTGATTAACTGCCTAATACAATTTCTAATGCTATTTCCCCTACATTTTTGCAGCCTGATCCAAGGCCTTAGAGGAAACTGAGAAAATTAGGGGCCATAAAGTTTAAGCTTCATTAGTTTAACAGCAAATCTTTCTCTGAATTGACTATATTGGCCTGGAGACTTACTGGGTAGAGAAACAGAAACTACTTCAGAGATATGGTTTGAGTAGCTGAATGGATGTTGCTTCCCTAGATATAGCATTCACAGCACAATAATGCCTTTTCAAGTTTACATCTGTCTGGCTTAATAAACTGAATTCCCGGAGGATAGAGACTTATATCCTACCTGGCACAGATTATCTGCTGTAGAGCAAGTTTTGAATGAATGATTAAATATTACACAATATGCAGCTTGAACTGAAATTTACGTAAACATTTTTGCATTTTAAAGAAATACTGTGTGGGCCGGGCGCGGTGGCTCACGCTTGTAATCCCAGCACTTTGGGAGGCCGAGGCGGGTGGATCATGAGGTCAGGAGATCGAGACCACGGTGAAACCTCGTCTCTACTAAAAATACAAAAAAATTTAGCCGGGCGTGGTGGCGGGCGCCTGTAGTCCCAGCTACTCGGAGAGGCTGAGGCAGGAGAATAGCGTGAACCTGGGAGGCAGAGCTTGCAGTGAGCGGAGATCGCGCCACTGCACTCCAGCCTGGGTGACAGAGCGAGACTCCGTCTCAAAAAAAAAAAAAAAAAAAAAAGAAATACTGTGTGATACGATTTGGCTGTGTCCCAACCCAAATCTCAGTTTGAATTGTATCTCCCAGAATTCCCACATGTTGTGGGAGGGACACAGTGGGAGATAGCTGAATCATGGGGGACAATCTCTTCTGTGCTATTCTCATGATAGTGAATACATCTCATGAGATCTGTTGGGTTTATCAGGGGTTTCTGCTTTTGCTTCTTTCTCATTTTCTCCTGCTGCTACCATGTAAAAAGTGCCTTTCACTTTCTGCCATGATTCTGAGGCCTCCCCAGCCATGTGGAACTGTAAGTCCAATTAAACCTCTTTATCTTTCCAGTCTCGGAAATGTGTAAATGAACTCATACAGTAAATTGATACCAGTATGGTTGGGTGTTGCTGAAAACACATCTGAAAATGTGGAAGCAACTTTGGAACTGGGTAACAGGGAGAGGATGGAACACTTTGGAGGACTCAGAAGAAAGAAAAATGTGAGAAAGTTTGGAATTTCCTAGAGACTCATTGAATGGCTTTGACCAAAAGCCTGATAGCGATATGGACAATAAGTTCCAGGCTGAGGTGATCTCAGATGGAGATGAGGAATTTGTTGGGAACTGGAGCAAAGGTGACTCTTGTTATGTTTTAGCAAAGAGACTCGCGTGATTCTGCCCCTGCCCTAGAGATCTGTGGAAACTTAAACTTGAGAGAGATGATTTAGGGCATCTGGTGGAAGACATTTCTAAGTAGCAAAGCATTCAAAATGTGATTTAGGTGCTGTTAAAAGCATTCTGTTTTAAAAGGGAAACAGAACATAAAAGTTCATAAAATGTGCAGCCTGATTATACAGTAGAAAAGAAAAGCTCATTTTCTGAGGAGAAATTCAAGTCAGCTGCAGAAATTTGTGTAAGTAACAAGGAGCCTAATGTTAATCCCCAAGACCACGGGGAAAATGCCTCCAGGCCATGTCGGAGACCTCCATGGTAGCCCCTCCCATCACAGGCTCAGAGGCCCAGGAGGAAAGGTAGTTTTGTGGGCTGGGCCCAGGGTCCCTATCCTGTGTATAGCTTAGAGACTTGGTGCCAAGGGTCTCAGATGCTCCCACTGTGGCTGAAAGGGGTCAGCGTAGAGCTCGGACTGTGGCTTCTGCAGGTGGAAGCCCCAAACCTTTGTGTCTTCTATATGGTATTGAGCCTGCATGTGCACAGAAGTCAAGAATTGAGGTTTGGGAACCTGCGCCTAGATTTCAGAAGATTTATGGAAATGCCTTCATGCCCAGGTAAAAGTTTTCTGCAGGGGATGGGGCCCTCACAGAGAACCTCTGCTAGGACAGTGCAGAAGGGAAATGTGGGCTCAGAGCCCCCACACAGAGTCCCTGCTGAGGCACTGTGTAGTGGAGCTGTGAGAAGAGGGGTCACTGTTCTTCAGACCCCAGAATGGTAGGTCTTGCACCATGCGCCACATGGAATGGTAGACAGCTTGCATCTTGTGCCTGGAAAAGCCACAGACACTCAACACCAGCCCATGAAAGCAGCCGGGAATGAGGCTGTACCCTGTAAAGCCACAGGGAACCATGGCTCCAAAACCATGGGAACCTACCTCTTGTATCAGTATGAGCTGGATATGAGACCTGGAGTCAATGGAGACCATTTTGGAGCTTTAAAATTAGACTGCTCCGCTGGATTTCAGAACTGCATGGGCCTTGTAACTCCTCTGTTTTGGCCAATATCTCCCATTTGGAGCGGCTTTATTTACGCAATACCTGTGCCCTCGTTGTATATAGAAAGTAATTAGCTTGCTTTTGATTTAACAGGCACGTAGGTGGAAGGAACTTACCTTGTATCAAATGAGACTTTGGATGGTGGACCTTTGGGTTAATGCTGAAATGAGTTAAGACTTTGAGGGACTGTTGAAAAGGAATGATTGGTTTTGAAATGTGAAGACATGAGATTTGGAGAGACCAAGGGTTTGGCAGTGTCTCCACCCAAAACTCAACTTGGATTGTATCTCCCAGGATTCCCACGTGTTGTGGGAGGGACTCAGGGGAGGTAATTGAATCATGGGGGCCAGTCTGTCCTATGCTGTTCTCATGATAGTGAATGAGTCTCGAGATCTTCTGGGTTTATAAGGGATTTCTGCTTTTGTTTCTTCCTCATTTTCTCTTGCTGACACCATGTAAAAAGTGCCTTTCACCTCTTACCATGATTCTGAGGCCTCCCTAGCCATGTGAAACTGTAAGTCCAATTAAACCTCTTTTTCTTCCCAGTCTTGGGCATGTTTTTATCATCAATGTGAAAATGGACTAATACACTATGCATGTTATGTGGTAGCATTATATAAACGAAAACATCAGGGCAACTTTACTTAATGTAAAAAGTATTTACCACGATGTGCACTACAGGATATGATAGCTGTATAACTGTTTTAAAATTTCATTACATAAGTTTCATATTTGTTTGTTTTAGAGACAAGCCTCTGAAAATTTTTAAATAATCATTTTGGCCACAGAAACTTATGGTTAGAAACTGACCACAATGAGTTATAAAAGTCACCTTTCTTTTCTAAATATGTAAACTATGATATACTGTTACGGTATGAAAAATAATTGATAACAAAAAATCAAACTCATTTTTAGCATCATAGATTAGGCAGTAAGCTACTTATACTATCTACTTTTTCTTTAGTTGCATTGAGCATATATTAATTCCCAGTTTTACTTTGAACAAATAATATATTTTTGGAATGTAGAAGCAAATCATCACTCTATTGCAGTAACTTTATTACATCTGATCAAAATGCATTTAATCAATCAGTGGCGACAACATGTACCTACAAAATATTTTCCCAAGAAAATAAATATTTGAATTAGGGATACTATTTACAACAAGAAGTTCATTTCATAGTAATAATTACAGTTTATAGTATGTAGTATATAGTCAAGTACATTCTTGTAAGCATTGAGAGATAGCATAATGGACAGACATTAGATGTAAATTGGTATTTTCAGTACCATCTTTCTAAAGCAAGCTCAGGTAAATAGGTAAGAATTCTGATAATATATTTTGACCAAAGCCAGTAAGGCCATCTTAGGTGTATGTGGTATATCTTTGATGACTTTCATAAGAGGTAACAATGATTCATTTAATAACTTTATGTGTATATGTGTCCAGGTATATGTACATAGAAGGAGAGAGGACAAGATAGCCACACCTTCAGATGACTGTGAAAAAATCCATTTCTTCTACACTTACCACTTTACAGTTTCAAAAATCAAGCCACACACCAAATATCAGTTTGACTACTGATGTTTTCAAGCATTTTGTATGTATAGAGTATGTTTTATGATGGTTGAGAAAATAAAATCTTGTCTTAAATTTCAGCAAACCCTGATGTATAGATCCTATTTATTATACTCAAAATCAAATTAATACCTGGGAAATGACTTAATTAAAAGAATGTCATATTTGTGCTTATTTTTTTGCATCAACAGCTTTTAGACCTGAGGTTCAATCCACTGAATATTCTTGCAGTTGCCAGATCTTCACTCTTTGACAATGAATTTCTTTTTTAAAATAGCCAAAAACCCACCTTGAATGACATCCAAATTGGTGAATAGTGTGCCTGATCAAACTGTGTAACACTATTTTTGGTCAGAAACAATATAATTCTAAAAAATGAATCTGAATTTTTTTGTGGCTGGAAAAGTAGGTAAGAAAACTCGAAAATAATGTGATGATAGGCTCATGAAAAATGTGCAATGCTTTTCAAGCAAATGATTTGAATGAGGTATCAAGCTCTTGGATGTGTAAGCTAATTATTTAGAGGTGTTTATTACAATCTGTCATTTTTCTTTAGAATCCTAACTCATTTAATTTTAATATAATATGTCATTTATATGTAAATATCAAAAGCATGGAAACAATACCAACTTTACATTCTGCAGAGTATCTATTATATGTTATCTTGAGACCAGAATAACTTGATTTAATTCCAATTAGCAATTAAATAATTGAATTTTAATTATATCAAATGAGCTCCAGATACTGAGGAATTGCACAACTGATGTATAATTTATCCACATCAATTAGAGTTACATGATTATATTATGAACATCACATAAGTCCTTTTCTAGAAAGAAGGTTAAATCAGAAAATACTGAACAGTAAACCAGGTGATGCTTGAGAGAAAATTTAGAAGCTAATTTAAAAGTCAAAGAATAAAAAGATATGGCTTAGTGTTCAAATAAAATTCTGCCAAGTTTAAAACTTAAATTACTCAAAGGCAGAGATTTAATTCAATAAATAGAAAAGCAATTTATCCTCATATGCTGTGCTGGTATGTTATATTTCTTGGTGTGGTGGATTAAAAATGAAGTGTGACTGGCATTCTACACTGATAATTGGAACCATTTCTGGTCTTTTGTTATATCTTGCCCAGCAATCACTGAAGTGCATTAAAGAAAAATAGACCCAATCCCTCATTAAACACATGAAACAAAAAAAATCTGCCTAGGATTTTTGGAGGGTTTAGGGGAAGGCCATATTTATTGCCACTAAATTGTTTTCAACGAATTGCATTTTAACTTATTTTATCTCAAGACTCACAATATTTTAATAATTTTGCAACTTAAAAGAACTCAGAACATAGAGTGCAATTTCTGAAAGATACCTAAAAAGTTGTATTTTCTTCTGTGATATAAAAATCTACGTTTATTTTCAGCTCTGTTTTATTATTGTTTTAACGATCAATTTACACTGATTGGAGCAATGTAAAAATCTGTGCCATTGAAGAAAAAATATTTGGATAAGAAATAAAATATTGATTACCTTTATTCTACCTGGTGCTTTGTTGAGACAATTGCAAGTATCCATTTGCTATTAAATGTCATCTGATTGTTAAATTCTCCATCTACCGGAAAATAGGGTCACACAGCAATTTATGCCTCCTAGGTAAGACTGGAAGAAAAGCGTTCTAATCAAAGTTTGGCAACTCTGTAATTTAGATTTCCTATTGATACAAATCAATTGCTATAAAAATTGCCATCAATACTTAGTTTAAAACTCACTTTTTATTGAAAGAATGACTCATTCATGCTAATTGGAAAACACACACACACAAACAGTTCTTAAACTTTATTTTTAAAAGTTTATGATTTTAATTCACTTAAAAGATAATCAAAGCTGGGCACCGTGGCTCATGCCTGTAATCCCAGCACTTTGGGAGGCCGAGGAGGGTGGATCACTTGAGGTCAGGAGTTCAAGACCAGCCTGTTCAACATGGTGAAACTCCATCTCTACTAAAAAGGTAAAATAAAATAAAATAAAAATTAGCCGGGGACAGTGGTAGGTACCTGTAATTCACTTGCTCAGGAGGCTCAGGCAGGAGAATCATTTGAACCTGGGAGGCAGAGGTTGCAGTGAGCTGAGATTGTACCACTGCACTCCAGCCTGGGGGACACAGCAACACTGCATCTCAAAAATAAAATAAAATAAAAAAAAATAAAGATAATCAAGAAAACTTTACCAACGTTGAGTCATCTTAATGTATAACACGCCAATGGATTGGAGAAGGGAGTTAGCTCAGCACCTCAGCCTATCAGTCTCTCTCTCTCTTTCCTCCAGTGGGAGCTGCATATTTCAGTAACCTTGACCAATGCCTAGCTGCTAAGTTTTAGTTATTTTTCTTCTATCTATAGATTCTCTCTCATTCTGCCCTAGTTTTTATTTGCTTGTCACTTATAGCTCTCATTTTCAACATATATGTTCTGCCGCTGACCTTCCCTCTGAACTTTAAAGCTTTCTCTTTTTTAAAAAAATTTTGAACTTTAAAGTAGGTAGTTCCAGATCAAAAGATTTCTAGAAGTTCCCTCTTTTTATTAATTGAAGAAAATCGGATGTGAATTGTTTGAATTTCCTGAACTTAAAATGACATGCTTCAGGGACAGAAATGCTACATTTCTTCAAAATGTTTTGCAGAATCTAGGACACTCCAGGTGCTAAGTTATCCACCTAAAGGACTCCTTTCTTAACTCATAAAAGGAACAGGCAAGTATTTATGAAGCTAATGCTGAAAGGCAGAATAAATCCTTAAATCCTTCTCAACTTAAGACTGTTGAGAAAATAGCTTACTGAGGACTTACAATCTTGTTTCTGAAACACGGCTCCATTTTCCCCAATGTATTGCTTTATTCATAATGTAAAATTTTAGTATCAAAATGTCAAATAAAGGGGAGAAAATTATTTCTAGAAAAGTAAGCACACAAGAGGGAATACAAATTTAAATTAAAGTACCAAGGGCAGAATTCTGCTTTTTTGCTTTCTAACAGACTAATTTAAAAACATGACAGGTATTTGCAACTTCAAATGTGTACATACATATACCCACAGAAACAGTTCAAAGTAACAATATAGTACCTACTCAAAATGAGTAGAGATGTAGATAGATAGATGATAGATGATAGATAGATAGATAGATGATAGATGATAGATAGATGATAGATAGATAGATAGATAGATAGATAGATAGATAGATAGATGGATAGATAGATGATAGATAGATAGTTGTGGGCAGAAAGAAAGAAATCTCAATCAGTCTTCTGTTTGACCCCATACATAATTCTCTTATTTATTTGTTTATATTATAGAAAAGAAGGAGAAATGTAAAAAAACTGCCTAAACTCATTGCATAACTTCAACAGTTATCAACAATACGCCATTCCGATTTCATCTAGTTCACCGGTTTATTCACCTGTAATACTTTAAATACTTTAAAGCAAACTCCAAGTTTCATTTGGATCTACATAGAAACATTTTGGTTTCTGTATGTTCTTGATGAGTAGATCTCTGGTAAAGGTGAAAACTGTCAAGCCTAGACATATCTGATCATGATGTAAGAATCATATAATCAATCATTGATAATAATCTTTTTATTAGGTTGATTGGTTTATGAAAGCCCTAAGAAGTGAGGAGATAGTCTGTAAAATGACTATCAGCTTTGTTGAAATCAGGATTCCAAAGGTCAGGCTGAAGCCTGCAGGCCCACTTTGACCTTAACTGGTTCTCCTGAGTTTTCCATCCATAAATCACGTTTTCAGTTATTTCTCCATCAGATGGCACTTCAGACAAATTGCACTGCCAGAAAGAAGACATTATTAATATTGGACAACTTTTTAAGCATACCAGTACTTTGAAGATAAGCAAAATATTTTTTTCCTATCAAGTTGTCTTTCAGTTCATATAGAACTTACTTCAGATGAGCAACAGATCTGCAGCTCTTTAGTCCCTCTTCTTCATTTCCCTAATTTCATTCACTCCATCCCAATTCGTTTCAGTTGTTCTTCCCTTCTGAACTTTCTCATTCACATCTCTATCCCAGGTTTATCTCTAGGCCCAAGGCCTAGAAGTCATTACGTGATTCTTTACTCTTCTCTGGAAAGACACTTGAATTTTAGGAGAATGCTTGGATTTAAAAGATTATTTTTGTTTTGCTAATACTGACAAACTCATTGAAAAAATAAATATACCAATAGTCAGAGAAATGGAAATTAAGCTTACAACTAGATACTGCATTCAACTATTAACCTGACAAACATTATATGAAGATCTAATAAAGATCTGTTATAAATGTGAAAAAATAACATCATTTTGGCATTCTGGGTAGATATAGTAAAATTTCAAAATACTCATAGCCTTTTACTGAAAAATTCTAAACACAGAAATCTAATTCACATGCCCATTACCAATCCACAAGACCTATATATAGAATGTTTGCAGTAGTATTATCTACAGTGGCCAAAGCTAAAACACGCATGAGTGTTTTACTGTTTTGTTCAAATTTTCATTTTAGGTTCAGGGGTACATACACAGGTTTGTAATTTAGGTAAACTATGTGTCATGGGTGTTTGCTGTACAGATTATTTCATGCCTCTGGTAATAAGCATAGTACCTGATAGGTAGTTTATTATCTCCTTTCTCCCACATGCTGCCCTTACGCAGGCCTCCTCATCTTTTCTACCCTTGTTTGTGTTGATGTGTTATTGTTTAGCAGCATTTGGTTTTGGTTTTCTTTTCCTGCATTAGTTTGCTTATGATAACGGCCTCCAGCTCCATCCATGTTGCTGCAAAGGACATGATCTCATTCTTTTTTATGGCTGCATAGTATTCCATGGTGTATAGATGTATCATATTTTCTTTATCCAGTCTACTATTGATTGGCATTTAGGTCGATTCCCTGGGCCTTTGCTATTGAGGCATGAATGTTTATTATTGGAGGATGGCTGAGTAAATTGTGCTACTAGAATATTATATGAATTTGAATATATTAACTGCATGACAATTGACTTAGAATAATTTCTAGGATGCATGGTAAAGTATAAAAAAGCAAGATTTATAGAGTTAAATATAATATAATTTCATTAAGTAAAGCAAACAGTGACTGACTATATTCTCATACACACACACACACACACACCTTACGTAGAAATGTTTGTGTATACACACAAGAAGGAGAAAATATAGAGGTGAGTGACAGGGATATCACAGTTTCAGTGCTGATGCAAGAGAAAGAATGGGGCAGGAGAGGGAAAGTCACCTTACATTAATATAACATAAATAGTATAATTCCATTTATGGAAAAGTATATGTTTATAATTGCATAAATAGGTGAATGAAAGGGTGACAATCAAAATGGTAATAATGACTGTCTCAGCCTATTGCGGTTCCAGAAGTCTTTACTTCCTTATTTATAATTTTCTGCATTGTTGTAATGTATTATAGTAAAGATGTAGTAATCATTTAATTGGCAGACAAAAGGGGAAAGCAAAGGAAAGAAAAGGAGAGTGTGGAAGGCTGCCTGGAAGCATTGGTTGCCCATTTATGATTCATAGTTCTGTCCCTAAAGTGAGAGTAGTCAGCATGTCCATGTGATTTGCTTTAACCAGATTTGAGCAAAAGGGTGTGGGTGAAAAGAAGCTAAATGTTTAGGTTTCACATAGGCTCAGATTTTGCCAGACTTATATACGGAAGGTGAGAAGTGCAAAGGGGTTAAGGACATTTGTAAGAAAGTGATCATAATGACAAATTGTGATATCTATTCTATGCCAAGAATAAAATGTAGATGAATGATGATAGATAGTAAAAGAAAATAATCAGTAATCAATGGTTTAGACATTTTTATGAGCACAATGATAAGTTGACATGAGAATCTAGATTAAGTTGAAGGAATTATAAGAAATGTAATGAAATGTAAGAAATTGGAAAATATCTGTTAGTGAATATAGACCTAAGATTTAGAAAAGTTTTAAGACTAGAGATTTGTAGAATTGTTGGCATTTTTGAAAGGTAAAATCTTGTTCTAGTGTGGTATGAATTTTAGAGAAAAAAGTCTCCACCTCTAGTGGATATAAGAATCATCTAGTGTTCTTGTTAAAGTGCAGATTCTAATTCAGTGGGTGTGGGGTAGACCCCCCAGCCGTGTAGCTAGTTGCTTGACCACACTTTGAATAGTAAGGATAGAAAATTGGTAGTAAGTGAGATTGTACTTAATCTTTAGCAGGTGATTATTCAAAATATTTTTAGAAAAATAGTAGCCACTTAAAAAAACTTTTGAAGAGTTTTAAAAAATTATTAGGTCTCAAGTTTTTTATAACAAAGGCAAAATGTAAATATTAATTTGGGGAGATATTTTTAAAAAGAAGATAGATAAGAAAAATACTTTCACTTACTATTGGAGAAAATGAGGTCACAATGAAATATGAGTGGTGGATAGTTGCCTGTGAAAGTGTACTGAAGAAAACTCCAAAAATGTGACACTTCAACTTTTGAGACCTCCTTCCTCAAATATCACTAAATTAGATCCTGGTAATTATGTTATACTTATTTTATGACAAACTGTTCGTGCAAAACAATGCAGTATAATCAGATCAAGTAGAAATCATAACAGTTCTGGTGTCCCCTGGCTGGTCACCACTCATCCGTTTAATGTTTCTCTTGCCATTTAAAAATTTGCATATACATTCAGAAATGTGAACAGATATTGTCATATTGTATTCACTGCTCTTCTGTTACATTTAACTATTTTTGTCTCTTACCTTATCTTTAAAATATATGTAATGAGTGATAGTATTTCCTATTTCTAGATTAAAAAACATCTTGTGAATTTAATGTTTACTTCTAGGTAACAGATTGTCATATCACTTTATTAAAAATAAATTAAAACTTTCAATTTATAAATTAAATATGTAGAACAATATTAACTAACACTCGGATATTCCATTGGTCAGGAATTCAAGACCAGCCTGGCAGCATGGTGAAACCCTGTCTCTACTAAAAATTAAAAAAAATAAAAATCAGCTGGGCATGATGATGGGTGCCTGTAATCCCAGCTACTCAGGTGGCTGAGGCAGGAGAATCACTTGAACCCAGGAGGTGGAGGTTACAGTGAGCTGAGAGGGCACCGCTGCACTCCAGCCTGGGCGACAGAGTGAGACTCTGTCAGAAAGAAAGAAAGAAAGAAAGAAAGAAAGAAAGAAAGAAAGAAAGAAAGAAAGAAAGAAAGAAAGAAAGAAAGAAAGAAAGAGGGAGAGAGAGAAAGAAAGAGAGAGAGCGAAGGAAGGAAGGAAGGAAGGAAGGAAGGAAGGAAGGATTGATTAAGTTCCCCACTCTGTTCTCCAGCTAAAAGGCTTAGAGCTGGTGACTGCCTACTTCCAGAGAAGACATTGACTCTGCTATTTCTCCCCAACCTACTGTTCTCCCAATTGTGAGCTGCTTTTTCAGAATACTCCTGGCTGAAGAAAGGAAAAGAGAGAATCTAAGCGACTGTGACTCCTCAGCTATCATGTGGTTGAAGATGACTCTCTCTTTTGAGGTATGTTACTGCGATTTTTTGATAGCCTGCTTATATTATCTTACTTATTAGTTCTGGTTTATGGATTGCGGTCAGACACCTGCATGTTAACCTCTCAGCCTGAGAAGCTCATTGCCTGTACGAGGCATTCTAGGACTCTCTTCTGACTTGAAACATTCTATGGTGGAAATCCAGGTAGTTTGAATCACAAGTGAGAACATGAGCAATTAAACCCACTTTTGGTCTCTCCAGTTCACTAACCACTCCTGCCATACCATCATAGACAGAATCGGGGAAAAAAATAAACATTGGTTGTTTTTAAGTTATGCAGATTTTTGTTTTGTTTTGTTTTGTATCTAGTAACCACAGTGTAGACTCAGCGTTCTGCCTGATAGAGGATACTTTGGAAAGCTCTTTGTGGGTTTCCATTGCTTTAGATCTCCTGGCTATAAACAACTTCACGAGGATGATGCCTTCTACTTTTCTGTTGATTTCTCAGCCTCTGTGCTCACCAATGAGCTATCCCACATAGAATATGTTTACTGGGGTCTTCTCACCTTCTAGGAAGGACTGAAAACAGCATTGAATTGTTTCTCTTTCTCCAATGTGGCCCAACTCTTGTCTGTAGAAAACATTCATGTATTTTTTGGTCATCAAATCTCTGAGAAAATATGTGGGTTACCCTCAAAGTGACAGCCCTCTCCCAACTTCTTAACTTAATACCTTAGGCAGATCTGCCACTTTCAATTTTCCTGGAGGAGTCCACAGTGTCCCACACTGCAGATAATACATTTAAAGCTCTTAGAGTGGCCAGCTCAAAGCCTATCATACAGTAGGCTCTGGATTAAAAGATAGCTCCTCTCTAGTCCCCGTCTTTTGAAAGATATCGTTTCAATAGCGGGCTGTCAATAGGCGCTCTCAACAATTCAACCTGTTTTACACACTCTAAACACATTTATCAACACAGATCCTGAGCAATTTCTTAATTATTTTATTAGCAGGTTTTGCATATTGGTGTGGAGAATTTTCACATTCCCATTTTAGTATATGAATACAATTTACTTGATGTGTCAGTAGAAACTAAGACAGGATAAGTCCCATTTTAACATCTAGGTACATTAAAAATCTTGTGTTTACAACTAAGCAATATGTTGCAGATAGTTTTTCAGGTAAATACATATGTATTTACATTATTTGTATTAAGTATCACATGGAATTCCATAGCACAGTGTTCAAATGTTTTCCCTTTGAGTATAAAAATAATTTGGAAAAACTATGTGCTCCCCACAAATATTTTAAGGTAGAAATCTAAAAATTTATTATAATTTTAAATATCTGCAAAATAGTCTCCATGATGTAATTATTGACATTTAAACATAAAACTGGTTCTTTATTCTTTTAAATGTAGCTAATGAAGTCTAAATACCATAATAATTTTATATCCAATCTAGTCTATTTAAATAGAAACAAATTAGGTCTTCAAGTGTGTGCCATTTCAGAATACTGTTGTTTCCCTTAAACTCCTACTTCTTCTTTATGCTGTCCATAGACTATCATTGCTATTAACTACAATTTTTAATGTTTAAAATTGTTTATTGGCTGATTTCTAACTTTACATATATGTACATGTGTGTAATATAAGAGTATACATGTATGAAAATTATTTTTTCTTGTGATCCTAATAATTAAAATTGTGTTAAATATTTTATTGCATTCAGTTATAACTATTGTTATACAAACGGTAGTGTGTATATTTTAAATTTTGATTGTCAAGCAAAAGCAGTAGAATTTATGTCTTAATGACATTTCAGTGGCTTTTTTTTCAACTGATTTATGTACTAATGGATGAATTTAACTTATTGCTAGCATGAGTGGGATCAACAGTTATGTTATTTTTTTCATAGATGTAAGCACTGAGAAATCTTGTTTACCTATATAATTAGGTGAACACAGAAGAAATTTTGATATAGAAGTGTTTCCTCCATTTTTAAAATTCCTTTGTAGGTTTTTGTCAAAACATAACACAGCAATAGATCACCAAAATTATTTTTAATGATCTATTAAGAGTCAGCTCATTTAAATCCTCAAAAGATAGAAACTATCTGAACTGCAAAAGAATTTACCTACTTATTAGCATCATTCACATCAGTTTTGGGAAGTAGCATGAAAAGGCTTTATAAAGACTTTATTACTGCTAATTATATTTGTTGTTTAGAGATGAATCCATGTTTTCCAGGGACTAAAACTTATACAAAATGGAGGTTATATTTTTGAAAGAACACAAAGTCATAAACACAAAATTATGTGTGAACGTTATAATTTATTTAAGAAAAAATGCATAATAAATTATATGTTGAAGACGTTGACAAATGCTTCAAGTTTTACACAATACAGAAAAATAGCATAATATTCAAATTAATTTACTGACACACATCTATAATTATTTTTTTCTCTATATCTTCTGGCTATAAAACTTTTGATATCTGTTTATATCATAATAATTTTCTAAGAATACTTTCTATAAAGAGTTAAGAAAAATAATTTAATTATTACTCTAGCATAGTTGATGAAAATTTGTTTGCCATTACTGATGATTTTGTAAAATTCTTCACAGAATCTCAATGGTTATTTGGTAAAGTCATTAATTATTTAAGATTGGGGTCATAATGTGTATAAATCACTAACCAAATGTGTTTCCTATGGGGTCTGTAAGATTTAGGCACAAGTGAATTTCTTTTTGAGGGCTGGCTGGGGGGTTAGTGATTAATCTGATTATTCTTTGAATTAATGACACCTATTAAGCATACATTAGAGTTTTATCACTGTCACACTTGTTTTTTACATTGTTTTTGTGAAGAGACCAATTTTGTAATTAGTTGCTTTGGACCTACTAGATTTAATCAGGACAAAATACATTTAGATACATTAAAATGTTATGCTGTATTTTGAGATATATTTTAGTCCATTTGGGCTGCTATAATGCACCATAAATTCTGTAGCTTATAAGCAACAGAAGTACATTTCTCACAGTTCTGAAGACTGAGAAATTTAAGATCAAGGTGCCAGCAGATTTAGTGTCTGGTGAGGGCCTGCTTTCTGATTCATAGATGGCCTCTTCTCACTGTGTCCTCACATGGGGGAAATGTTGAACAATCTCTCTTTGACCTATTTATAAGGGAACTAATCACATTTACGAGGGCTCCACCCTCATGACCTAATCACCTCCTAAATGCCTCACCTCATAATATTATCATGTGGAAGGTTAGGACTTCAACATATGAATTTTGGAGGGACAAAGACACTTAGGGCATAGCATTTCACCTCCTAGTTTCCCCAAACTTATGTCCTTTTCACATGGAAAATCCATTAGTTTCATCCCAATAACCTTAAAACTCTTAACTCATTCCAGCATTGACTCAAAAGTCTAAATCCAAAGTATCATCTAAATCAGACATGGGTGACACTCAAAGTACAATTCATCCTGAGGCAAATTCCCCTCTAGCCATGAACCTGTAAAATCCAACATAATGTGCTTCCGAAATAAACTGGTGGGAAAGGCATAGGATAGACAGTCTCATTTTTAAAGTGAGAAATAAGAAAGAAAAAAAGGATACCTATGTCCTGAGCTAATTCACAACCTTAAGGCTTGACTTGAGGATCTGCCTTCCAGGACCAGTGGGGCAGATTTCCCACCTTTTGGACACACTGGAGCAGAGGGTGAGTCCCAAGGCTTCAGGGATTCCTGCCTCCGTGGCTTTGGGCAACTCCGTTCCCATGGCTTTGCTGGATACAGGTCACACTGCATGATATCAAATAAAGTGTAGGGAATGGATCCTGCAATGTGAGGCAGCACCCAGCAGTGGAAGTACATCCTTGCACTCTGAGCCTTTGATGGAAGGGTCAGCCCTGATAATCTCCAAAATGCCATTGGGGTTATTCTCCCATTGTTATTCTTCTATTTTGCATTTCCTAGTTGGGCAATAGTTCCTGGCTTCTGTTGAGATGGCTGATTAATACCAGTCTTCTTAACAAATGGCCACACTCTTGTTCTCCTCTGAACAGAGTTTCACGGTTTTTTCATTATGGATAGGCTGAGAATTTGACAAATTTTTATTTCTGCTTCCTTTTTTGTTAACAATTCGGCCTTTAAATTATTTATCTCTTCTCACTTTTTCTTTTCCTATAAGGACTCAAGAGAAGCCAAGTTGTGCCTTCAACTCTTTGCTTAGAAATTTCCTCAGCCAAATATCCAATTTCATTTCTCATAAGTTCTACCTTTCACAAAACACTACAACATGCACATAAGTCAGCGAGTTTCTTTGTTATTTTATAATAAGCATGGCTTTTACTCCATTTTCCAATAGCATTTTCCTCATTTCCATGTGAGCTCTCAAAAGAATGGCCTTTACTGTCTATATTTCTACCAACATTCTGTTTATGACCACTTACCTATGCTCTAAGAAGATTGAAACTTTCTCTTTAGCTCTCCTATTTTCTTTCTGGTCCCCTAACAGAATAGTCCTTAATGGTCTGTCCATGACAGTGTAGACATTTTCTAGCATGGACCTCAAAACTCTAGCTTTTATCTATTACCCAGTTCCAAACCCTTTCTACATTTTAGTTATTTATTATAACAGCATCTCCACTTCTAGGCACTGTCTTTCTGTCTTAGTAGGTACAGTTTGCTGTAACAAAGTACCATAAAATGGGTGGCTGGTAAGCAATGAAGATTTATTTCTCAGAGTTCTGGAGACTGTGAAGTCAAGATTAACATGCTAGCAAATTCAGTGTTTAGCAAAGGGCTTACATTCTGGTTCATACATGGCACTTTCTCACTGTGTCCTCCCATTGTGGAAGGGACAAATGAGCTCCCTTTGCCTCTTTTATAAGAAAACTAATCTCAATCATGATACTGTGTTTGCGAACATACTCTGATTTCAGTTTTTAACTACTACAAATCTTATTCTAATTAAAATTTTTATACATATTTATTAGTAGGCTCTGATCATTTATGCCATAGTATTTGAACATTATTGATTGTTTTGGAACTTGGGATATTTAAAGTCAGGTACAAAGAGTTTTTCAGCATTTTTTCTGGACAAAATTGATTGCTCTTGTTTTTGTGACTCCTTTGTACCCAATGCACCTGTAATGCTTTCTCAAACTTATGTTTTATCACCTCTCTCTTTGGAGATCAAAGCTATTTTTTGTTTGAGTAAGTAAAGGTCAATGTGATATAGCATTTTTTTCTTTACTTTAAATAAATGATTGTATAGTTAATAATTTTTAAAAATTAAACTTTTATATATTTTTAGCTAACTCAATAAAATAATAGTAACACTTAACATTTATTGAATACTTACCATGGGCCTTGCATGCTGTTAAGCATTTAACTCTCATATTATTATCCTCATTTTACATATAAGAACTCTGATATGCAGAATGAGAACCTTGCCCAAGATGCAAGATTAAAGACTGAGCCTGAATTTTGATCTCAAGAAATTGGATTGCAGATGTCTTGGTTTACACTGCAAGAAAACAATAAAGCTATAACACAAAGTTTTAAACTTAACAGGAAATGCTTGTTCTGTAGAAATGATATTGTGCAGTAGCAAAGAGCACAGGAGTGAATTCTAATAGTATTGTATTAAAATCCCACTTCTAATATTTAATACTCATGAGAATTTGGGAAATGTGCTTAACCTCTCCAAGATTCATTTTCCTCATTTGTTAAAGAGTTAAGAAAAAAACTCGGCACATTTATTGTGGTTGTTTAATTAAATAAAGAATATGATATGCTTAACACAGCATATGCCACATGCAAATGTTCTCTAAATAGCAGCTACATCTTGCTTTTTATTTTGGTGACATAAAAGCACCCATAGTGTGTCCATCATCCATGTACCATGACTGAAAATTGATTGCAAAGAAAAGTAGAATGAATGACAATTTTGTAGCATTCCTAATTACAGTTTAATGTGAACTTGATATTCTTTAAGGATAAATGGCATGTACTTTCTACTATATTTTATGTCTCTACAATATAAAGCACAATACTATATGCACAGTAGAAATTTACAAAATAATTACTAGGTTTACATAATATCATTGCCAATATCCATTCCTTAGGGAGGATGTTGTGAAAGGAAAATAAATCTTGGGGCCCCCAAATCACTAAGCTAAAGGGAAAAGTGAAGCTGGGAACTGCTTAGGGGCAAATTTGCCTCCCATTCTACTCAAAGTCACCACTCTGCTCACTGAGATAAATGCCTATCTGCTTGCCTCCTTTGAAGAGGAGATCAGAAACTCAAAAGAATGCAACCATTTGTCTCTTATCTACTTATGACCTGGACGCGCCCTCCCAGCTTTGAGTTGTCCCACCTTTCCAGACCAAAGCAATGTTTATCTTACTTATGTTGATTAATATCTCATATCTCCCTAAAACATATAAAGTCAAACTGTGCTCTAACCACCTTGGACACATGTCTTCAGGACCTCCTGAGGCTGTGTCATGGGTGTGTGTCCTCAACAATGGCAAAAAATGAAAATAAAAATAAATGAATTTTTAAAACCATGGCAAAAAAAATAATTAGAAATATCAGTTTCTAAATTAACTGTGACCTGTCTCATATTTTCGGGGTTCACAATGTCATGGGCTTTATCAGATCTGAAATATTATTTTCATTGGTATACAACACATTCAAGTCTTTAATTCACTCATAACCCATACTCTCTCCTGCATCAACTCTTTTTCTTTATTTTTCAGTTTTTATACATAGACACAAACATTTTTACATAGTCTCCACCACTGAAAAATAGAACATTTAAAAATGAGATAATTTTTTCAGTAAAAAGTTATACTGTATTACATTAGTACTATGATAATCCTATACTACCACTGATTCTTCTTTTGTCTTTGATTATCCTTCTTCCTCATTCAAGTGACTCAGACTTTAGAGACAATGCTAGCATATTATCACATCTATGCTTCCTCTCTATTATTCTATTATTCCATTTTAATGTTTTTTTAATTATTATTATTCTCCCAACCCTTAAGAGAAAAAATGTTCAGTAATTCTGGTAAAAATAAATGCATTTACTTTGCACTTCCGTAAAAAAAATTTAAAATTTTACAATTTCTACAAAGAGTTGATCGACTCTGGATTATAAAAACATGTCCTATATAGATAGAATTTATAGCATTCAGGGTTTTATGACATAGGATAAATAAAATTAATTTCTTAAACTTCTCTGTGTAAAAACTTATTGAGTTTTCAATTATAAGCTACCCTGAATAAATAGAATAGATCTTAATGAAAAGGAACTAGGTATGACACAAGGAGTATATAATATGGCATTTTCATTATCAAACACCTCCTTGCTCCGAATTATGTAGCTTTGGAAGTATATATGTGCTTAAATCCTGCTACTTTTGAAATTAACCACATTAAGCACTCATTGGTGTGATTAATGCAACTCATCAGACTCTGAGGCTGCTGAATTAATGTATTTATCTGTTTCTATACTCTTTTGTGACAATGATTTAGATTATTATATTATTTAAGTATTCTTGAAAACTTTATCAAAATCGAACTGTCAACAGGTGGAGGAGAAAAATAATAACAACAGACACATACTATCAGGAAATACTGCCAATGTCTCACTCTCAGTTGGAGAAATTCACTGATATTTCCAGTGCACTGAATAGAAAAGCTGCAATCACAGTTGTATTCTGCCAAGAGTAATGGAACTGTTAGTTCTTTCAAATGAGTGAACCTAAAAAGCAAGTTAAGTAAAATGATTACCTTCTTCTCTAGCTTGTCAAGAGTACCAAAGTGCTCATTTCCAATGACACTTGGTGGAATCTCATCCCCACCCCCTTGAGATGGATCCAAATTCTATTGAAATGCTAATGACACTAATTAGGTTATTTCTTTTTTGAACTTCTTTTGTCTTTGAGTTTAAACTCTATCTGAGATGCTGATTTCATTTGCTTATTTATTGTTTGTCAAGTTTATATAGTGCTATATCCCCAGGGGAGAAATTAAGGATAGAAAAAAATGTGAAATAATGTGCCTAGTTTCTTCAAAGTGATGAATCCCTTTCAGATTTTGATTCCACCTGGATGGCTGTGAATTTGTGTGCATCAGGATGTAAAGTCTAAACAAGTAACAGAAGGGCTGTCAAAGGATTATCATTTCAAAGTTAGATGTGGCAGAAGGCAACTCCTGCAGATTCTGGGAAATAGCGAGGCTGGGGCTATATTTAGGCAGTAGAACTAGCAAGTAAGCAGAAAGAGGCTTTGGATAAAGGTTAATTTTTCTATTTAGGAGAGATAATGTCATTAGAGACAGGTGAGATGTTTTTTGTGCGGTCATATTCACTTCATTTCCCACTTTTTTTATTTAATACAATTTACTTTTTATACAGGCATAAAACCTACAAAGGACAGTAAGAAGTGTTAAAAGAAAAACTTCAGACAAGATAAATTTAACAGTTTATTTGAGCATTAAATGATTCATGATGCAGGCAGCATTTAAAACCAAAAGAGGCTCAGAGTGCCCCACTTTAGCAGTATGAGCACAGGGCTTGCATAGACTGGATGCAGAAGTAATTACTTGATTAGCTAGAGCTAGGCCTTTGCCTTATTTGAGCGTGATCCAATTGAAAGTTCCCACTTAAAGGTTAATTAGCAGTTTCTGATGGGTTAAGCTTATGTCTTTACACCCAGACTTCAGTTTGTTTGTAGGAATCCAAAGTGCCAGAGGCATCTCAGCTTGGGCTGAGTTAAAATTTTTAACAGGAAGACTAACGTTCAAGTAAGATTTCAGTCATCAGCAATCCAGGAGGCCTCTGTTACCACAGGTCTGTGCCTAGTTCCACACCAATCCTAAGTTTAGAATACTCAGGAGTGGAAGAAAATGGTGTTGCTTGTTGGGAAGGTGGCTTTTAGATCCAGGATCTTAGAATCCTAGGTTCTCTGTTGTAGGACATCAGCTTACAGTGTTTAATTCTGTCAGAAGCATGTGAACCACAGCAACTCCATCTTTAATGGGGGCTAGGTAAAATAAGGCTGGGACCTCTGGGCCACATTCCCAGATGGTTAAGGCATTCTAACTTATAGAAGATAGAAGCTCAGCACAAGATATAGGTCATAAAGACCTTGCTGATAAAACAGGTTGCAGTAAAGAAGCCTGCCAAATCCCACCAAAACCAAGATGGTGACAAGAGTGACCTCTGGTCGTCCTCCTGATACACTCCCACCAGTGTCATGACAGTTTATGAATGCCATGGCAACATCAGGAAGCTACCCAATATGGTCTAGAAAGGGGAGGCATGAATAATCCACCCCTTGTTTAGCATATAATCAAGAAATAACTATTTAAAAAAAATGAACAACCAGCAGCCCTCGTGACTACTCCGTCTATGGAGTAGCCATTATTTTATTCCTTTTCTTTCCTAAAAAACTTGATTTCATTTTAGTCCAGACTCACTCTGAATTATTTCTTGCACCAGATCTGAGAACCCTCTCTTGGTGTCTGGATTTGGACCACTTTCCTCTAACAATTCCAGGACATGTTTACAATATCATTAAATGTCATAATGTCATGAAAAAAGAGATCAAATAAGAAACTATTAAAATTGAGATAATCTCATAAGCAGAGTGGATATGAGATATTTAAAAAAAAAACAAAAACTATGTTCCGAATGTTCTCACTCATAGGTGGGAGTTGAACAATGAGAACACGTGGACACAGGAAGGGGAACATCACACTCTGGGGACTGTTGTGGGGTGGGGGGAGGGGGGAGGGATAGCATTGGGAGATACACCTAATGCTAAATGATGAGTTGATGGGTGCAGCACACCAGCATGGCACAAGTATACATATGTAACAAACCTGCACATTGTGCACATGTACCCTAAAACTTAAAGTATAATAATAATAAAATTTAAAAAAAAACTGTTTTCATATGCCATATGCTGAAATATATATATGGAGAGAGAAAGAGAGAGGAGGAGTTTTTAAAATATAGAATCTATTTAAAGAAAATAAAATATTTCTAATAAAATATTTCTTAAGTAGATTAAACAAAACATTTTATTTAAGGACCTAAAACAATAAATGGAAAGCAGTCCTGTGATGCTCCTGGATAGAAATCCACAAAGTCACTCATATTCTGGGGCTTCTAAGAATTCCACTTAGATTGAAAAAAAATAAAATGTTGATAAGCAGCACAGGTCATGGTATGGGTAGATTGTTTCATATGTGTCTGGTAGAGTTTAACTCATCTCAAGGTTTTTGAAAACGAGTTCAATAATAGTTGCTAGGAAAAATTTCATGATTATTGATTCAAAAATTTTGGAGAAATCTGACCTAGAGAAATGAAAGCATTAGGTAGAACAATACTGAATATTATAAGAATTACGGTGGTATTTTTTGTAACAACAGGAGCAATAAATTAATGTACATCAACAGGAGTGTTTGAATAGATTATATTTACTCTAGTGAATGTGGGATAGCAAAAGAAATGCTCTACATGTTACATCCTGGAAAGAATGTGTGTGTGCACATATAGGTGTGTTTGTAAAATGTATATACAAAGTTACAAACCATGAAGGAACATTTCTCATTTTTACCATGCATAACCTCTTATAAGTTGGCTGAATGAGATTTAGCTGATATGTGTAATAAAAATATAAAATTTCCATCTGTTTTGTAGGGAGTAATTTCTGCATCAGTGGAAAATTAAGCATTGTCTAGAGCACGCATGGAATTGGTCATCCAATTCTAGCTTTATATTGCTTTTGAGCTAGTTATAGAACTCTAAACTATAGAGATTGGTAACAATGCAAGATCCTGTGTGTAGATATGCTAATTCTGTGCTGTAAAAGTTCAGTTTAATTCCCCCTCCCAATGTAGAAGAAGCCACTTTGCCTCCTTTTGCACATTCACTTCCATATTCCTGATCTATGAATATTTGTATGTTTGGAACTCTCCTTTGAATGGGTTAACAAACCTTAACAGTTTTCTCATTAATAATGATTTAAATAAGTTCTTTAATATATGTTACCATTATGAGAGTCAACTTTGTTTAAAAATTACTCTTTAATGGACTTTTTTCAGATTTTTAAAATGTGGGTTATAGAAAACATATACTTAATAATATGCACATATTTAATATATATAATTTACAACATCAGAGAGAAAGGTCAGTAAGTTTATATGCCAAGTTGTGGTGAGACAGGAGAAAGAAAAGCTTTGAAGTTTTCATTTTCACTTTCCATTATATTTATTTTTATATTGGACTTCTTGCATCTTTTTGCATGTGGTATTTTTATAGTTAAAAAAAGAAAAAATGTAATAAATAATAGTGAATCATACCATGGATAATACCTACTTAAGGAAGCGGTTTTTATTTTATTTTATTTTTTTGAGACAGAGTCTTGCTCTGTTGCCCAGGCTGGAGGGCAGTGACGTGATCTCAGCTCACTGAGGTAGCTCACGCCTGTAATCCCAGCACTTTAGAAGGCCCAGGCGGGCAGGTCACCTGAGGTCAGGAGTTCGAGACCAACCTGGCCAACATGGAGAAACCCCGTCTCCACTAAAAATGCAAAAAATTAGCCAGGCGTGGTGGCGTGTGCCTGTAATCCCAGCTACTTCAGTGGCTGAGGCAGGAGAATCACTTGAACCTGGGAGGTGGAGGTTGCAGAGAGCTGAGATCATGCCACTGCACTGCAGCCTGGGTGACAGAGCAAGACTCTATCTCAAATTTTTTTTTTTATTCTTCTCAAAATCTAGTGACGAAAATGCATTGAACGCTGTATTAAGTTTCTTAATAATAATGAAAACGTAAGAAGAAAATGCACCAATGTTTACCATCACTCGCAGATAAGATGAAAATAGTCTCAGTTTATATGAAACATTGCTTATCCATACTTCCCAGCTTGCTCAAAGTGAAGGCTGTAGCAATTACCCAAGTTTTGGTCTTATCTCTATAGTACAATCTCAAACATTGGAAGGCAATGCATGCCTGTCAATATTTTCTAAATATCTTTATCTCTGCTATATTCTTGTGGTTCACAGTTACTCTAGAATGTTCAAATACAAAACTATGTTAATATTTTATTTCTTGTACTGCAATTTTAGTTATAATAGGAAGTTGTCCTTTGCTTGATACTTGTAAGAGCAATCTGAGAGTAAATGTTGACAATTTATTTTGTTATTTGTAATACTAAACCAAAGCTATAAAAATAGTTGTATCTCTGTTTGCGAGAAGGATGTTCCCATCCACTGAAATCCATACCCACATTTCTCCCCAACAACTTGCTCATTCATTCCTTTAATAATTCACATTTATTTCTTAAACAAATACATACTGAACACTTTCTATGTATCAGGCGTTAGTTGAGGCATTGGGATTCAGAGACAGACAAAACAAGATTCTTGTTCTTCTATTCCCATTGCAAAGCATAAGATTCAAGCTTCTTTCTAACCTATTACTTCCCCAATCTCAGTACCATTATAGGGCCTTGAAATTTCTGTTTCTCTTGTTTGGAACACTTCCTCTCCATATTATTAATGAGAATTTTCTTAGTAACTTTTCTGTTCTCAATTTAAATGTAATCCCTTTAAAAAGTTAGCCCTTACCCACCATCCTTGATACACCAACCCGTGGGCACTTTGTACAACGCCATTGTATTTTATCTTCTTGAATGCCTTTTTATATCTGAATATTTTCATGGACATATTTGGTTTTACGTTTTACTTATTGACTTGTGGAGATTACATTTTAGTGGGGAAGATGGTTGAACTATATCTGTATATCTAGTTTATCTACTATATCTAGCTAGTATATCTCTATCTTGATCATCTACATCTATATCCTTCCCATGGCTATAACTTTTAAGACAGTAGTCAACTAAGGGTGGCACTGCAGCAGTGATTTGTAAAATGTTGTCCTGAACTAACTATGCCTAGGAACTCATACAAAATCTAAATTAGAAATCTGGAGGTGGGTCTCAGCCATTTGTGCGTTACAGTGCCTTCCAGGTGATTCTGGGGCATAATAAAGTTTGAGGACTACTGGAATAAAATTGTGCAAGTTGCGACAAGTGAGCTGCACGTCATTTCTTGTGATGCATGTAGTCTAGTTTTTTAGATTAACATTAGATGATTTAAGATTTTTTTTTTTTGGTCCTCCCTGTGCTTTTTTTTCTACACCACAGTCCCTTCAGCCTGCATTAGCTGACAAGTCAGCAGTTTCTACTACAGAAAGCAAAAAAAGTAAGAGAAGAGGTCTGAGAAGTCAAAAGACTTGCAGATTATCAGACTAGGACACTCTGTGGAAGACTTTGATACAAGTGGATTGATTTTTCACTCTAGTGATCTCTGTTCAGGTAAACTGGTTATTTTTACTTAGACCTTGAGGCCATTGTGTCAGAGATAAAAATAATCCTAGATACTTGACATTTTTATGTTTGAGTGATTTTGAGTATTTTTACACTTTGTTGTATAAATGATCTTTTTAAGAGCTTAATGCCTAGTTGAAAATGATTTAATTAAAACTAACATTGAAACATCTTTTTCAGCACAGAAGCAACACATTTATAATAGAAAGCAAAAAAATAAAAAGTGCATAATACACAAAGGAAAAAATCTGCCATTAGCTGTGTCACTAACTTTGAACAGATTACTGAAACTTTTGTCAGGGTGTCAGGGAGATTTATTTATTTTCTTCTCTTTTTTTTTTTTTTTTTTGAAAATAAAAGTATTTTAGTTAGAGTAAAATGATCCCAAAACCTCTTTAGCCTTTCAGATAGAGAGATATTTAGCTACTGTATACATCTATGTAATTTTGCATATGAAGTATATTTTAGATGTCTAGCACTGCATATAAAACATAAATCTGGGCTGCATGCAGTGGCTCATGCCTATAATCCAAGCACTTTGGGAGGCCGAGACAGGTGGATCATTTGAGGTCAGGAGCTCGAGACCAGCCTGACCAACATGACGAAACCCCATCTCTACTAAATACAAAAAAAATTAGCCGGGTGTGGTGGCACATGCCTGTAATCCCAGCTACTTGGGAGGCTGAGGCAGGACAATTGCTCAAACCTGGGAGGCAGAGGTTGCAGTGAGCCGAGATTGTACCCCTGCACTCCAGCCTGGGCAACAGAGTGAAACTCCATCTCAAAAAAAAAAAAAAAAAAAAGGAAAAAAAAGAAAGAAAAGATAAATCTATATCACCATTTTAATCTTAAATTAATAAATTAAATGATTTTAAGATAAAATAATTCATTTGTAGTGAATAAATTGTATAGCATTTAATGAATTTAGCATAATTAATAAACAAAAATTTGTTTCCAATTTTCTATAGAACAGTAATTAGATGATGTCCAATCAGTTCCAAGCTGTTGAATTTATAGATTAAAATAAATTTTGATATTGATTACCTCATTTCTCTTCAGAAATGTTACATCAATTTACCTTCCTACTGACTGTGTATAAGAAGCTTTTTTTAGCAATGTTGAGTAGCATCATTGTTTTTACTGCTATCAACAGAAAGATAAAAAAAAAATGGCACTTCACTGGCTTAATGTTTACTACTCTGATAGGAAAATATAGTAAGGTATTTTATTAGCAAGACCCATTGCATCTCTTCTAAAATATTTCTTTTAATATTTTTTGTCCTTTTACAAAAGTTAGGATGTCTGTCTTTATCTTAAAAATCTGTATATTCATGGCCGGGCGTGGTGGGTCACACCAGCACTTTGGGAGGCCGAGGTGGGCAGATCACGAGGTCAAGAGATCGAGACTATCCTGGCCAACATGGTGAAACCTTGCCTCTACTAGAAATACAAAAATTAGCTGAGCGTGGTAGCATGTGCCTACAGTCCCAGCTACTTGTGAGGGTGAGACAGGAGAATTCGCTTGAACCCGGGAGGCAGAGGTTTCAGTGAGCCAAGAATGTGCCACTGCACTCCAGCCTGGCAACAGAGTGAGACTCTGTCAAAAAACAAAACAAAATAAAAATCCATATATTCTAATTATATATAATTATTTTAAAATCATATCTATTAAAAGTTTGGAGTTTGTCTTTTTAAAAAAAACAACCAATTTAGTGATGTTTTCTAGTCTATAGAAATTTTATTATGTAGTCAAATCTTTCACTCTTATTCTTTATGATTCCTGAATTTGGCATCATTCTTAGATATGCTTCCTCAATCCACAAGGTTTAATATATTTGTGCATACACATGTATGTGCATATGCACTTTATATATCTTTGCTTTATTTATATCTTTACATTTCACCTGATATCTCAGCTGCATTTCATTCTGGTGTTCCATTATAAGGTAGACATAAAAATATATTTTTTCCCCTGAATGTATGACTTTTTTTTTAGAAACCATTAAATCATATATTTATATGTGCAGCACTATAGAATATTTTCTCTGTTTCAAGGTTCACTATAAGCCTGGAAAAAGAGCAGTGAAAAAGTCAGAGAAGGTGTCTAATCTAATGATGACTAGATTCTAAACAGGAATAAGAAAAAATAAATAGATTATACAATTAAATTTTAAAAGATACTGATGTGAAAACTATTTTAAGTTAAGAATTTAACAGTGATTTTACTTCTGCAAAGCGAAAGAAACTATCAACAGAGTAAATAGAACAGACAACCTGCAGAATAGGAGAATATATTTGCAAACTATGTATCTGACAAAGAGTCCTATCCAGAATCTATAAGGAATTCAATCAAACAAATCAACAAGCAAAAAACAAACAATCCCATTAAAAAATGAGCAAACAACATGAACAGACACTTCTCAAAAGAAGACTTACATGCGACCAACAAACATATGAAACCGTGCTCAATATCACTAATCATTAGGGAAATGCAAATCAAAACCACAATGAGATATCATCTCTCATCAGTCAGAATGGCTATTATTACAAAGTCAAAAGCTAACAGATACTGGGGAGGTTGCAGAGAAAAAGGAATGTCTATACACTGCTGATGGAAATACAAATTAGTTCAGCCATAGTGAAGAGCAGTCTGGAGGTTTCTCAAAGAACTTAAAACAGAACTACCATTCAACCCATCAATACCATCATTGGGCATACCCAAAAGAATATAAACCATTCTACCACAAAGACACACGCATGCATATGTAACTCTCAGCACTATTCACAATAACAAAGACATGGAACTAAACTAGATGGGCATCAATGCTGGATTCGATAAGAAAATGTGGTACATATACCATATGGAACACTACACAACCAAAGAAAATGAGATAATGGCCTTGCAGCAACACAAATTGAGCTGGAGGCCATTGTCCTAAGCGAATTAATGCAGAAACAGAAAACCAAGTACCACATGTTCTCCCTTATAAGTAGGAGCTAAACATTAAGTACACAAGGACAAAGAAGAGAACAATAGACAATGGGGTGTATTTGAGGATGGAAGACGGGAGGAAGGTGAAGATGGAAAAACTACCCATTGAGTACTATGCTTATTACCTGGGTGACAAAATAATCTGTACATTAAACCCCTGTGACATGTAATTTAACTATATAACAACTGCACATTTATTCCTCAACCTAAAATAAAAGTCAGAAAGAAAATATATAAATAAATACATAAAATAGATAGGGTATAAAATGAAATTCTAAGATGACCCCCAAAACTCCCACCCTATGGCACGCAGGCCTGTATAATTGCAAAGCTTTGAGTGTGGGCAAAGTTTTGAGTGTGAATATGATTGGATACTTGCTTCCTTGGTTACATTTGGTTTTATAAGCCTCCGTCTTAGCCAACTGGAGAGAGAGCCTCCTAATGCCTTTGAAGAAGGACGCTTTCATGTTTATACAAGAGGCACATGGCTAGTATCAGAGGGCAATCTTTGGTTGCTGAGAGAACCCTCCAGCCATAGTCTGTCAGCAAAAAGGAACCTCAGTCCTATAACAGCAACTTAGAAGATGATCTCAGCTGGGCACAGTGGGTCATGCCTGTAATCACAACACTTTGGGAGGTCGAGGTGGACAAATCACTTGAAGTCAGGAGTTGGAGACCAACATGGCCAACATGGTGAAACCCCGTCTCTACTAAAAATACAAAAATTAGCCAGGTGTGATGGCAGGTGCCTGTAATCTCAGCCACTCAGGAGGCTGACGCAGGAGAATTGCTAGAACCCAGGAGGCGGAGGCTGCAGTAAGCCAAGATCACGCCATTGCACTCCAGACTGGGCAACAAGAGTGAGACTCCATCTCAAAAGAAAAAAAAAAAAAGATGACCTGGAAGTCCTATAACTCCTATAAGTTATTGATTTAAGCTAATACATTTTGTCCCAAAGTAGGAAATATTTTGGGCTTGGCAACAAGGTACATTAATATTTAGTCTGTTCTTTTTTTCTAAAGTTATTGATTTAAGCTAATACATTTTTTTCAAGTATTGCTTTAGTTATATTACCTGAGATTTGATATGCAATTCCTAAATAAAACTGTATGTCTATTATGAGTTTTCCTTTGTCTGTCCTGAGTTGTGTTTTAAAACCTATAAAGCTTTCACATTTTTTTAGTGTTCTTTTTGCTCTTGATTTCTAACAGTCACAATGTAGTCAGGGAATTTGTCTTGTATGAGAGAAAATTATTTGAAATTTGTTGGAGCTGGCTTTCTAGCTTTGTATCTGGCAATAGAGTAAATGCTTCATACTATTCTTTCATTGAGTGAACTATTAGATAAATAGTATTAAATTAAACTTGCTAGTGTCTTAAACAAATCTTACAGATGCTTACAGATTTTTTTGCCTGTCAGATGTCTCAATTACTAAATAGATGTGTTAATAATCTCTAACCATGGCAATGAACTTACTAGTTTCTACTTTAACTCTGTCAATATTTGCTTTATGTATTTTAAGTCTATTTCTGGGAACATAAATTGAGAAACATTATTTTATTGCTGAACTAAACTTTTAACCTTATTTCTGGTAAGGACTTTTATATTTAGTCTATTATATTTGATATAGCAATATGAGCTTTCTGTTGGTAAATATTTACCTACTATATGTTGTTCTAGAATTTTATTGCAAAAGCTTTTGTGTCCCCTTGTTTTGTATTTTATGACTTTTGCAAATTGTACATAGCTAGAATTGTTTTAAATTGATTCCGGTAATTATTGCGGAGACATTACTCTTTTTATATTAGTTGTGATTACTGATATATTTGGTGTTTTTTTATTATAATAATTCCAAACTGTACAATGATAGGTTAGTAAAATGAACTTACCTACTGGGATCCAATTCTTCACGAGTCTTTTGTGTTTCTGCCAATTGTCCAAGCAAAGGCACTAAACAAAGAGGTCTTTGTTCTGGAGCATCTTTTAAAAGTTGTTCCTATAATAAACAGCTTTGGAAGCTAGAGATAGTGTCTCCCTCTGGAGCAAAGAGAAAATACATTTAGTGTTTAGTGTAATAAAGATATTTCCCTCTCAGGCAAAGGTAAGGTAAGCAAACGGTTGATCATGAAAGGTTCAGTTCCCTAAGCTCAAGATTCTTCTTCTGTAACACAATCTATTTCATTGGTGTAACCTGGCCCTTTTCATGTCGCCCTATGGAAATTGTGGCTCAGGGAACTAGCACTGATACCCTGTGCAATTACTGTGAATTAGAAAGTACTGTTTCTAATCATGAAATTTTGTCGTCTTTTGTCAGCATTCATGAAACTATGGCAAGCTAAGTTGTTAGCTTGGAAGTAGGATAAAATCTGAGAAACTTTGTGTTCTTGGCCTCCCCTACCCCTGTAACAAGGCTTCAACAGTGATCACCTTGACACAGCATTTCCTATATATATCTATATCCATCTACCCCCCATCCCAAGATCATAACATATATCATTTCACACGTAAACATTTCAGTATGAGTCTTTAACAACTAAGCACTCTTTAAAGGTTAAATATCATGATTTCATCTTAAGCAATTTATTTCTATTACAAAATATCCAGTCAGAGTCTACATTTCACAAATAGGTTAACATTTGTTATTTCTTATATTTGATGTTTGAAACAGGATCTGATGAAAGTCCACACACTGCAACACTGTTCGGTAGTTCTCTTAAGTCTCTTTTAATCTATACATCATCGTTACCCTACCCTCCTACTTTGCTGCCCTTTGAAATCACCTAAGAATCTTCAAAAAATACAAATGCCTGTTTTTCATCCTCATAAATTTAAATTCATTTGGTATAGGCTGTGATCTGAGTGTCAATCTTTTTAATAGAAAACCACTGCTATTGATAATGCTTCTCTCTTCCATGTACCCACCTCTGCATCGCCCCCCACTTCTACCCTCTCTTTGTCCCTCTTTATTTCTGTCTTGTCTGGCAATTTAGTTTTTGTCTGTAGAACTTTATCATTTTTTAGATTTTGCTGATTGCATCCTTAATTGTCATATAGTATGTTCCCCCAACATCAGAATTTAATGTAATTGGTAGTTAAATCTAGGGGTTTTATTAGAGTTAGATTTGACTGTTTGATAAAGCATTTTAAACATGGCATTCTGTGTTATTATTATTAGGATTTCTGTACTATTTGATTATCTCTATTTATGTGATACTAGTAGCCATTGGTGAATATTGCCTACATCTTATTTTATCATTCTTTCTTCATTTATTATCTGAAAGGCATGTATAAAGAAGTTGAATTTTTTCTCTATATACCAGTTTTCAAAATAGTAAGTTCCCTAGCATCCTCCAAAAATTATAGATAGATTCCAAAGACATAGATACACACACATAAACACATCTAAATACATTTCATTTTTAAGTAATGTTAACTCATGGATATAACAAAGTTTTGTCTTCCAGGAAACTATCCAAGTTGGCTTAGGTAACTGTTTTATATGATCCTTGTTGTCGGTGGTAGCTTTTCTGCTTTATATATTACAAGTTGATGCAGACTCGCCTTGTGCATTTCCTACCCTAAATTTGGAATGAGCCATTTCACTAGAAGCCTTGGTTCCTTTTTAAAGCCTTTTAAAGAAAATGGTAAGGTATTAGAGAGCACAGCATGGTGTCCCATTTGCTTGATTCTGGACTTTTTCAGTGGCTATGAGAGGCTACTTCTAATTTTGTTTTTAGGGCTAAAGCATATCTTCTCCTTTTTCTATATTAAAAATATTGGCCTTTAACATTACCAGTACAATTTTGGATTTGTTCTATCCTAAAATACACATATAAAGTAGTCATGAACAGTAATACCAACACTCCTTCAAAAGTGTAGTTATTAAAAACATGGCTGGGCGGGGTGGCTCAAGCCTGTAACCCCAGCACTTTGGGAGGCTGAGGCGGGTGGATCTCCTGAGGCCAGGAGTTCGAGAACAGCCTGGCCAACAAAAAGAAACCGCATCTCTACTAAAAATACAAAAATTAGCCAAGTGTGGTGGCACGTGCCTGTAATCCCAGCTACTCTGGTGGCTGAGGCAGGAGAATAGCTTGAACCCAGGAGGGAGAGATTGCAGTGAACCGAGATCGGGCCACTGAATTCTAGCTTGGGTGACAGAGCAAGACTCTGTCTCAAAAAAAAAAAAAACCAACCAGCCAAACAAACAAACAAAAAAACAGAAAAAAAAAAAACAAAAACATGCAGCTTAAGCTTTGTTTTTTTCAGTTCTTTTTACCCTTAGACTATATCCCACTAAACATATACAGACAAATTGCAGCATTTTGATGTAACTTAAAGTAGTTCCTCCTGTGCAGTTATATCTAATAACTGGATAGACATTTATTCATTTGTTTATTTGTCTCATTTTGAATCAAATTTTCTGGGGGTTGCAACTGAGTTAATTTTGTTTTATAATTATGCAAAATAATTTCATGGTTTCAAAATTATGTGTTAAACAGGTATCTTCGGAAAATCAGCTTCTGTCTTTCTCATTTTCAATTTGTTTTCATCCTCACTTATACATAACTGTCTTAGGCCACGTTCCATAGAAGTAGCTCCTAAGATGGAAATTTATGTGCTTGTAATTTAAGGGATTATTTTAGGAGAAAGTGAGTGTGATATACAGAACAAGGGAAACGAAGGCAAAAATATGGTTTCACCTAGAATGTAGATGTTATCTTGATGGTGTAGGGAGCTCTCGAGAGAGAAATGTATTGTAATTAGCAACACCTTGAAACAAGGGTGGTAGCTCTTATACTCCAGAATCATTTATGGTGAGGTGCTTACTAAGGGGACAAAATTTCCCAGGCAGGAGGTTCCCATTTCACTCGGGCCTACTCTGTGGAAAAGAGAACTGTGAACTCTTAGCAGCCACAATTACAGCATCTGGATGCACCAGCCTTATAAATGGAATCTGGTGCATCACGACAGAATTCACCGCAGTAATTTATTAAAGTGTATCATTTGATTCTAAAGGCAAACCTCCTTTTATTCACTTTACTTTTTTTTTCTTTTTTACAAGTTGAAGACTTGTGGTAACCCTGAGTCTGACAAGTCTATTGGGCCATTTCTGCAAAAACACATGCTTACTTCATCTCCGTGTGACATTTTGGCAGTTCATACAATATCTCAAACTTTTTCATTATTACAATATCTGTTATGGTGTGGTCTTTGATGTTGTTATTATAATTGTTTGGGGGCACCATGAACCACACCCATATATGAACTGGCTCCTCCCTGTCTCTCTCTTTTTGCTGGGTCCACTCTATTTGCTGAGGCATAGCAATATTAAAATTAGGCCAATTAAGTGTTCTAGACAAAAATAGGGTCACACTTTGCCATTTTAAGTCAAAAGCTAGAAATGATAAAGCTTAATGGGGAAGGCATAGTGAAAGCTGAGATAGGTCAAAAGGTAGAGCTCTTGAACTACGCAGTTTGCCAAGCTGTGAAGGCAAAGGCAAAGCTCTTGAAGAAAATTAAAAGTGCTGCTGCAGTGAACACATGAATGATAAGAAAGTGAAACAGACTTCTTGCCAATATAGAGAAAGTTGGACTGGTATAGATGGAAAATCAAACCAGCCACAATATTCTTTTAAGCCAAAGGCTAATGCAGACTAAGGAACTAATTCTCTTCAATTCTATGAAGGCTGAGAAGGGTAAGAAAGCTGCAGTAGAAATGTTAATAGCTAGCAGAGGTTGTTCATAAGGTTTAAGAAAAGAAGTCATCCCCATAATATAAAAATGCATGGCGAAACAGTAAATGCTGATGGAGAAGCTGCAGCGAGTTATCCAGGGGGTCTAGCTGAGACAGCTGTGGAAAGTGGCTACACTAAACAAGAGCTTTTCAATGTAGACAAAACAGCCTTATCTTGGAAGAGCATAACAGATAGAACTTTCATAGCTAGATTGTTGAAATGACAATGAAAGATTTAGAATATTCCATAAACTTAATTGATCAAGCAGTGGCAGGGCTTGAGGGTATTGACTCCAATTTTTTTTTTTTTTTTTTTGAGATGGAGTCTTGCTCTGTCGCCCAGGCTGGACTGCAGTGGTGTGATCTCGGCTCACTGCAAGCTCCGCCACCTGGGTTCATGCCATTCTCCTGCCTCAGCCTCCTGAGTAGCTGGGACTACAGGCGCCCACCACCACGCCCGGCTAATTTTTTGTGTTTTTGGTAGAGACGGGGTTTCACCGTGTTAGCCGGGATGGTCTTGATTTCCTTACCTCGTGATCCTCCCGCGTAGGCCTCCCAAAGTGCTGGGATTACAGGTGTGAGCCACTGCGCCCAGCCTTGACTCCAATTTTAAAAAGAGTTCTGTGAGTCAAATGCTATCAAATAGCAAGCATGGTACAGGAAAATCTTTTGTGGAAGAATCAACTGATGCAGCAAACTTGACCCTTGTTTTATTATAAGAAATTGCCACAGCCACCCAACTTTAGTTGTCACCACTCTGATCAGTCACATCGAGATGAAGGTAAGACCCTCTACCAGCAAAAAGAGTATGATTTGTTAAAGGCTCAGATGATTGTTAGCATTTTTTAGCAATAAAATATTTTAACTAATGTAAGTATATTTTTAGACAAAATGCTATTGCATACTTAATACACTATAGCCTTGTGTAAGTGAAATGGGATGGTTGCCTTGACCCCTTTGCAGGACTCATGAAGGGGTGACTCCCTTGCTCATCCCATAGCTCTCAACCCCTTGCTGGAGGGAGAGCACACAGATGAGCCGGGTGCAGAGGCCAGGATGTGTACTTCTGGGCAACTGGCAGGAACAGAACTCTACGGGCCTGCAGCAGCATCTACGGGTTACCAGTTACTCCCAGAGTCCCAGAGGGCATGTGTTACAGTGCACTCTTTTAGCCTTGCCGTCCGTGGATGGCTTAAGTATTAAACAGCTCAGCAGAGGGTCAGTGTGACAGTCTTTTGCACCTGAAACTGGGTACTTGTCGGCGCCCAGGAGGAGAGAGGATGCATGGACAAATAGGAGGGTGGTGAATGCAGAAGATTTTATTGCCTATAGAAGTTGCTTCCAGCAGGAAGTGGGCACTGGGAAGGGGATGGAGAGGGAAGGTAATCTTCACCTGAATTTCGACCATCCCCAGTGGAACTCCTCTCCGGTCACTGTCTCCGATGTCCAGCTGCTGCTTCTCCGGACTTTCAGGTGCTTCTTCTCTTCTCTCCTTCTCTGCTGCTCCACTGCTCTACCGCTTTGCTGCCTATGGAGCCTGGGGTTTTTATGGGTACAGGTTGGGGGACTTGGCAGGCCAGGGTGGTTTTGGAAAAGGCAACATTCTGTGGGAAAACAGGAATGCATGCTCTCACTTTGGGCTGGGGGTCCAGGCTTGAATGTGAGGCTTCACCAGGGACCCCTCTCTTTTCTGCCTTGTTATTTCCCTGCCTCCTGTACAAATTATTTGCATAACTTTTAAATGTACTAGGAAACAAAATATGTGTGTGAATTTCTATTGCGATATTCATTTTATTGCAATAGTGACTGAACCAGCAGTATCTTCAAGGTATTCCTGTAGCTTTCAAAGTAAATGTTTTATAGTCAGTCTGTGGAGGATGGGAAGGACACACTCCCACTGGAATAGTTTGGATGTCCTGAAGACTGATGACACCACATCCACTAACAGCATAGGAAAATATTTGTTACTCATGCCATAGGGTTTTCTAGAGTGAGCTGAGTAGGGACAGGCTGGTCCAGGTGGCAAGAGTAAATAAAGCAAGACTGGAAGTAAGAATGTGGTTGGAAGGTGGGCCAGGATGCACATTTCCACTTGAGGGATGGGGTTTGCATAGTTAAAACTTCCCACTGACCTTAAGGTAAGGTCATGCATGTTTATTTTATTTTAAATCAGATTCCCAAATGTGATGAAAAAGGGTGAGAGGTATTAGCTTGAAAGCTGTCTTTACTCAAACATTGAAACTTAAGTCTTCCTCTTCATTACAAGGATTTGTGGCCAATACAGGTGATTTTAATTTAGTCTTGTGAACGTTGTCAGAATTAAAATGGAGTCACTTGAGTTAAAAACCCTGATAAATCAAGACTGTGTAAGGCAGAAAGAAATAAATATATCATGTAGAGGGGACACCAAAGAAACCCACTTCTTTCAACTTTGGTACTGAATGAAGAGCAAAAATGTCTATCCTGGGAATTTATAATTATAAGCCTGTCTTCAAGTAGGTTTATAGGCTTTCAACCTAAACAACAGAGAGGAAGACTCTCTAAAAGAAAATAACATTTATTAGGGAAGAGGCATTGCAAGGGAAATATGTGTGCTGTAATAAACTATGTGGATATTCAAGAAGGTAAAGGAAGACAAAGGTTTTTAGAGGAAACATAGAGAAGATTACATAATTGTTTTGAGATAACTATCCTTGGCTACAAGGATCAATAACAAGGGTGATGCCAGTCTGAAGCTGGACAGACAGTTGCTGAGCAGATGTCCTTGCAGAAGTGTTCTTTTGTGTAAGGTTGTGATGGTCTTTGTGCAAGGCTGTGGTTTTTGCAGTCTTTTGTGATAGTTCTTGTTATCGAGAGTTTGTGCATGAGACCCTTCTCTTCATGGCATTCCTAGTCTTCAGACTGGCATCACCCTTGTTATTGATCCTTGTAGCCAAGGATAGTTATCTCAAAACAATTATGTAATCTTCTCTGTTTCCTCTAAAAACCTTTGTCTTCCTTTACCTTCTTGAATATCCACATAGTTTATTACAGCACACATATTTCCCTTGCAATGCCTCTTCCCTAATAAATGTTATTTTCTTTTAGAGAGTCTTCCTCTCTGTTGTTTAGGTTGAAAGCCTGTAAACCTACTTGAAGACAGGCTTATAATTATAAATTCCCAGGATAGACATTTTTGCTCTTCATTCAGTACCAAAGTTGAAAGAAGTGAGTTTCTTTGGTGTCCCCTCTACATGATATATTTATTTCTTTCTGCCTTACACAGAAGGTATGACCCTTTCGGATTCCATCTTTATGCATAAATCTTTTATAACACTGGTTTCCTAATGTGGGCCCTAAACTTTAACCCCGATGGCCCATTTGCATTCTGGAAAGCCAACAAAATATAAGCTGCAAGCCATCGCTGGTATATAGATACCTTCACTTCTACCCCAGAATTCCTACTTTCAGTTTATTTTGGCCTCTAAAGGTTCTGTATTTCCTTGTAGCTCTACTATATATATATGATGTGTATGTCTGTGTGCATGTGTGTTTGTGTGTGTGTTTAACACTTTTAAGGTTTTCATTTTGTTTTGTTTTTAGGAAAAGGATCATTCAGGGTGTCTTGATGGTCATTCTCAAAAAACAAAGCTTTGTTATCTTTTTGTACACTCTAAACTAATTTAAATGAAGTGAAAATACATAAGTTCCTGATAAAAGTAGAAGTCACCAGTTAAACCATATGAACAACGTGGTTTTTGGTAATAGGTCCTAACTTAGCTCAATTTCTTCTTGCTCCAATTTGGTAGTTAGCATTTTCCAAGACATTTTTTATTTAATTGTAGTTTTTCAGTTTTTTAAATAATATATGTATATAATATTAAAATGTTAATATTCTCTATTTATATGTAATTTATTTTAATTCCTGAAACTATGTGTACCTGTATATTTTTATCCTTATTATATTTGCAAAAGCATTTTTGTTTTATTAATTATTTTTATTTCATTACATTCTCCTTATACATAATTATACTTTTCTCATATTTTAATGTAAAATGAAAAATCTCTATGAAGTAACCTTGTTAGAGTTTTTAATATCTAGCACTAGATTTCTATTGCCTTTATACCAAAAGTATATTTTGACTGGATATAGAAGATTTAAGACACAATCTTTACTATCACTCTCAAAACTGTAAAATTCTCAATTGTGTTTTTTTTAGCATTTTGTATATTTGAGGAAGAAGACATTTTGGAGACATTCTATCCTAAAAGGATAAAGAAGTAATTGACCTGTTCTAGTTGGTTAATTTCTTTTTTACTCAACATAAACTAGGTGGAATGTGTTATCATAACAATAGACATATAGATTGAAAAGAAAGAAAAAGGTCAGCAAACTTCCCAGCAGGAATTGAGTAGACTGCCTAAGGTAACGCTGCAATTTCTATTGCCTTCCAAACTACTGGATCACCGACTATTTTTGAAACATAATACTATATTCGGTAAAGATCAAAATGAGATATGATATTTGCCCTTAATCAACTTGTATTTTAATTGCAATGCCAATTCATGTGGATATGAAGACATAAATGAGTAAGAATGTAAAATAAACTGTCAAATGATTTGCTAATGAATGTGAGAGGATGTCAGTTCATGGCTGAAAATATTTATGTTTAGGATAAATCACTATTTCTCCTTGACAGAAAGGTTACTAACAACTAGTAAAGTTGATTCTAATCTCATTCAGGGCTATGTTCATTTTTCTGCTCTGTTCCTCTTTTGAGGTCTGCATCTCTTGTCCATATGTGACTCTTAGAAAATGCATTTAAAAAATATTTCCAGGCTCACTTGGAAAGCCAAGAGACTTTGTCTTTTTTTATAAATATGTGATTAAATTTACTTCATATTAATAAATGCCATTTTCAGAGCTGAGATGTTCCCTGAGCTTCACAGAGTCAATGGATATACTTATAAGAGGAGATATCATCTTTATGAATTAAACTAAGTGATGAAAGATAGTTGCCTGTCCTGTTTTATTTTTAAATTCTTTTCCTACTATTCAATTTCTTTTTTTGAATTATTTTTATACTATTAGCTTGGAAAACCATCATCCACTCACTGCATACATTTCTGTGTAATTGTTATTATTAAAAATCATGTATTTACTTTTTGATTCACTTTTCTTCCACAAAATGTATTAAAAGCCGAATGAAGAGAAACCGTTAATAAGTAAGATAAATGAATTGAAAGGCTTTTGACTAAATTGAATAGAAAATCTTTTTTCTGTCATTCTTGCCAAGAGAATTTTTATATGCTGCTGTTGAAACCAAACTGAAGTGTGACTTTTGTTTTCAGAGAATATTTTATCAAAGCCAAGTTATGATTACGTTTAAAAGATTATTACACATTGCATAGTACCTTCCTTGTCAGAGGAAATTCAGTCTGTTGAAATCTAGTGACATAAAAAACTAAGATGATTAATTTCTACCACCTCATCTTACTCAATTGGTAGGAGAATTAAAAAACTCAAGTTTTACCCTCTACCCAATCTGATTAAATGCTTTGCCATTTACAAGTCTTCTGTTAAATCCAGCAAACTATCAAAGATGAACATCATCATTCAGTACTTTTTCAATCTTCTTGTTTTTCACTAGTACATGTAGATTACTATCTTTCTATTTTGAAATAAGAAATTGGTCTGATGAAAATTTCATTTTTAAGTACTGGCTGTTCTGTGAAGAGGTTTGGACCATATTTATCTAAGTGTGTAAAACATTACTTGATGAGGAGTGAAATAATAGATTTTATTGTGCAAGTAGAACTCAATGACAAAGAAGGATAATAAATGGTCTCTAGGAATAGAATTCTGCTATATGTTCTATTCTGTGCTTACTGTATTTCTCCAGTCATTACTATAGGTGAAACAGATCAACCTGGGGAAGTTCTCAGCTTGTCAAATGATCTCGGAGAGTATAGCAAGGTTAAACTGAAGATCTGCTTAACTGAGTCCCTGGCTTAGTTCCAGCATATGCAATGATGCAGTTCTGAAGTGCAAAGTGCTTAATCATTAAGCTTGCTCTGGGAGGAAAACATTTTACAAGTTCCACTACACAAGTATGTTGTTGAATTCTCTTTGAATACAAGGCTTTTCAAGTTAAGGTGAATTTCCACTCTGTATTACTTTCTGGATGCTGCCTTTTGTAATTTTGCTGCCCATGTTGTTAAATGTCCTTGAGAGATTTTGATGCACTTCTGAGCACCCACTATATGCACTAAGAAACATACAGATAAGTAAGAGATTTCCAAAAGTCAAGGAGGAATGAGAGAATGTCAAAATCACATAAATAGCATATGAAAAATTCCATGTAAATTGTACAAAGAAAAAAAACACACAAAAAGTTTTATCAGAGAAATTTTATTATCAAGAGGCACCAGGAATTCCTTTATAGATGATATCAAATTTAAGATAGTGATAGAAAATAGGGATAAGGAAGCAGGAAAGGTAAAAAGTAGGATATGTTCCTTGGGGAGATAAGACTAAGCAAAAATCAGGCAAGCAGAAAGCTTCATAGCACATGTGACAAACTACAAGTAGTCCAATATGGTTAGATCATAGAGGACTTGTGGAATTACATTTAAAAAAATGGTTATAGGTAATTCATAAGTGATGTTGGATGTTAGAGTTTTGGTTGATATGTGATAGCCACTGAAGCTTTTTGAACAGGGAGTATCACAGCCAGAATGTGGGTAAGCATTTACTTAGCTGAGTAGTTAGGATGAACTGAGTTGGGAAGAGTTAGAAACCAGATTTATTTGTGGTTTCTAGCAATAGTGGTAACCCAAATTTGTCTAATTAATAGTGAAAAATGAATTAAAGTTTTTGGCTTTCTAAGACAACACAGAAATTGAAATGGCACAAATATGGGAGAGAGACCAACAAAGAAGAGAAGACGATTTGTAGGATGCTGTGGTTTGAATGTTTGTTCCCTCAAAAACTTATGTTGAAATTTAATCATCATTGTAGCAATATTAAGAGGTGTGACATTTAAGGGGTGATTAGGCCATGAGGACTCCAGCCTCATGGGTGCATTCAATGCCTTAATAAGAGAGTTTTTAGTCATGGGCTCTGTTTCTTTTTTCCCACTTTTCTTCTGTCATGTTACGACATAACAAGAAGGCCCTTGCAAGACACCAGCACCTTGATATTTGACTTCCAGTCTCCAGAACTGAGTTAATAAGTTTCTTTTTATTATAAACTATCCAGTTTGTAGTATTCTATTATAGCAGTAACAAAAGGACTAAAATATATGGGAAGGGGATAAGATTTTTGAACATGTTAAATTTTAGATAAAAGCAGGTGAAGATACCCAGAAAATAAGAGAGAGAGAAAGTTTAGTTCGTGAGGAAGTTGTCAGAACAAGTAATAAATATCGAGGACCATTGACTGAGGACTAGCCATTGAAGCCTATAAGAGATTTTGCATCAAAATGTGTTCTGCCCCTCCCATGACCTAAAGTAGATCCCCTTCTTAGTTTTTTTTAGTTATTTTCTTTTCTGTTTTATTTTTTAAAATGTATGATTACATTTATTTTGGTGTCTATTTGTTTGACATCGGTCACCACAAGGAGACTATGTACCAGTCAAAAGACATGAACCTGCCAGGTGCAGTGGCTCATGTCTTTAATTCCAGCACTTTGGGAGGCCGAGGCAGGCAGATATCACTTGTGGTCGGGAGTTCAAGACCAGACTGGCCAACATAGTGCAACCCTATCTCTACTAAAGATACAAAACAAAACAAAAAATAGCCTGGCATGGTGGCAGGCACCTGTAATCCCAGCTACTCAGGAGGCTGAGGGAGGAGAATTGGTTGAACCTGGGAGGCAGTAGTTTCAATGAGCTGAGATCGCGACACTGCACGCCAGCCTGGGTAACAGAGTGAGACTCATCTCAAAACAAACAAACAAACAAAAAACATGAACCACAGTTGATGCCTCAAATGAAAAAGATTTAATACAATAATTTGTATTTGGGGGTGGGGTAGAAAATAATGCAGTGGCAACTTTATTCTAGCTGTCTTGTTCCCTCTCATAACACCAGGAGACCACCGTCTCAGCTTCATTTTTTTTTTTTTTTTTTTGGAGATGCTCAATGAACACTCCATAGACTTTTTCAGTGTCTCCAAAAAACTTGCCGGCATTGTCTTATTTTCTCACTCTCTCCTCATCTCTCACATCCCAATGCCCTTCAACTAAACTTGACTCTCCGGAGTGCCCAACACATGCCCTTCCTCACTGTCAGTTACCTTGCCCTAATGAAGTAATTTAATTAGTCTCCATCATCTTTTTCCAGTGAATTGCAAATTTAACATAAAGGACTAATAAAAGGGGTGTGTGTTGGCATCTGGAGCATATTGGTGTGTAGAGGTGAATGGCCAGATAGTGGACATAGCTAACATCATCTTTTGAGCTTGGGGAATAAGATCCATTAACCAAGCCTCCGTTTTTATAAAAGCAACAAAGTATTAGAAAAAGTTCCAAGAGAAGAAGTGTTCCCAGGCTGGTGGGACTTACAAGGCAGTTTTTCCTTGCCCAGCCATGCCTCTTGCTTTCCATGTGGGAGAGATGGGCTCCAGCTCCTTTTCTGCTGCTCCTGACTCCAGCAATCTCTGTGTCTATCCATGAATGATCCACGAAAAAAGATGAGCCTTTCTGCTCTGCGTGCTCTCCCAATTTGAGTATTTAAATCTGTAATATTGTATTATATTTATGCTGAAATTTATTAGAGATATTACCATACATAAAAATGGTGACTATGGGCTGAGGCTGAGCACAGTGACTCACGCCTGTAATTCCAGCACTTTGGGAGGCTAAAGTGGGAGGATAGCATAACCAGCCTGGGCAACAAAATGAGATCCATCTCTACAAAGAATAAATTAAAAAATTAGCTAGGCGTGGTGGCATGTGCCTGTAGTCTTAGTTACTTGGGAGCCTGAGGCTGGAGGATCTCTTGAGCTTAGGAGTTTGAGATGGCATCAAGCTGTGATCATATCACTGCACTCCAGCCTGGGCAACAGAGAAACTGCCTCTAAAACAAAAATGATAACTATGGAAAGTGATGGATCTGTTAATTTGTTTGACTGTAGTAATTATTTGCACTATGTATATGTCTACTGAAACAGCATTTTGTACACCTTAAATATAGACAATTAAAAAATCTGAATCAGTTTTTTACTCTTTGAAGACTAATTTTATTTTTGGAAAATCTGCCCCCCCTCATCTTTTGACCCAAATGAGAAGCTCATGTTTCTCTTTAAAAGATTAGTTCTGTCTTGGTTTTGTACATACTGATCTCTTACCTTAACATGCTAAGAGAGCAGCATTTCCCCTACCCTACCCACATGGACTTATATTATAAATCACTTTATTTTGATTCTGCAAGCTCAAGTTGCTGTCAAAATATAAGAATGGTCAAAAGCCTTAGTTTTTTTTTCTTTCTTTTTTTTTTTTTTTTTTCCACAAGTGGAACCTGAATAGTCTGCTGAAGCACCTGATGTTTGGCCTTCCTGAATCGTGTAAGTATATTTCTTTTCTTTTTTTCTTTTTTTTTTTTTCGAGACAGAGTTTTGCTCTTGTTACCCAGGCTGGAGTGCAATGGTGCAATCTTGGTTCATTGCAACCTCTGCCTCCCAGGTTCAAGCAATTATCCTGCCTCAGCCTCCCAAGTAGCTGGGATTACTAGCATGTGCCACCATGCCCAGCTGTTTTTTTGGATTTAATAGAGATGGGGTTTTACCATGTTGGTCAGGCTGGTCTGAAACTCCTGACCTCAGGAGATCCACCCTCCTCGGCCTCCCAAAGTGCTGGGATTACAGGCGTGAGCCACTGTGCTTGGCCCTTGTGAGTGTATTTCTAAACAATAGTTACATTAGAGAAAAACACCCTTTCAAAGTCTATGTGACATAAAATGATCTTAATTTTTGTAATTCGATGCAATATTTGAATAGGATTACTGCAGGTTAAGGAATACGGGTAAAAAAAAAAGACAGGGAGAATGAAGTGTGAAGTGAAGAAATATGTAAGAAAAAAAATTAGGAGAAAGAAGGGAGGTTTCAAAGGGAAGGCAACCAAAAAGTCAGGGGAGAAGAGTAAAGCAAAAAAAAAAAAAAAAAGAGTAAAATAAATTTTATTCAAAACCTATATGAGCTCAGGCTTTTATCAGGCTTTTGGGGCTCATTTACAAATTCTAACTGTAGGCAAAACTTGCCTGATTCTCATGCCCCCAAAACTCTGAATGCCATTTCTCAAGATTGTATCAATCCTAAAGCCAAACAGAGTAGACGAGGAGGTAAATACAAGAAACTGGCATATAACATGTCTCCCAGGAGGTACAAGGCAGAATGGTGAGCCTGATTGAAAAGAAAATTGGCATCACATAAAGAAAATAAAAAATAGCAGCATCTCAGCGTGTACAAATAATCCATGCAAAGCTGTGTGTGTCTGTGTAAATCAAAGCTGTATATTTTTGTCATAAATTAAATCATATTAGGCCTATTTGTCACTAATTTTTATACTAAAAATATATTATGAGTAAAAAAATGAATAAAAAAGAAATATATATATATTAGATAGATAGATAGATAGATAGATAGATAGATAGATAGATAGATAGAGATATATAATGAGTATCTTTCCATGCCAATAGATGTAGGATAGCATTAATTCATTAGTATCTTGTCTGATTTAGGAAAATTTCAATAGATATTTGTTGAATACATTAATTTTAATAACCACTAAGAATTCCTTAAACAATATTATTTAATAAATTCATCATCGTTAGATAGTTTAATTTTTGTTACTCATATCCCCTCTTATCTTCTTCCCCACCCTCCTTCCTTCTCTCCCTGTTTGTCTGTCTGTCTTTCTTTCTTTCTTTCTTTCTTTCTTTCTTTCTTTCCTTCCTTTCTCTTTCTTTCCTTCCAGTTTTTAAATAATTCCATTTTAATTCTATACTAGAAATAAAATTGTTGAATAAGATGGTATGCACATTTAAATTTACTTAGATTGGACTTAAAAAGTTTTTAATATTTTATATTCCATGTATAATTTAAGAGAGCACCCATTTGTTGCCCTGGGAAGTATTTTTAATGTTTTCTGTATGTTACAATTTCAAGTATCAAAAATATTGTGTTGAAATTCTTTATTTCTTTGAGCCAAGTACTGGAACGTTTTTTGTTAACTTTATTGGCTCCTTGCGTTTATTCCTTCATGAAATGCTGGTTTGTGTCCTTTGCAGAAAATTTGTAACTTTTGGTTGCCTGGCATTAATTTCTGTTTCCGGTCATCTTCCTAGATTAACCTCTGGAGATTAGTCCTTTTTCTTATCAGGTAATAGTTTAATCAGCTGCTGAGCCCATTTCTATTCAAGGCTTAGACAAGTGAGCCAATCATAAACTCCTTGACTAAAATGTGAATCTGGAGCACACTAAAAAAGAGACCAACAAAATCACTGCAATTCATTCATTCTAGTCATGTCCTGCCCTCACTCTTTCTCTACCTCTTTCTCTTATTTCCCCATCTCTGGAGCGCCCAGGTATCTCCATTTCAAACCTAGGTGACTGGCATTCCCTTAGATTACATGACCACTCACAGTTTCTAGTGGTTGCCATCAGAGATTAATGGTTCAAAACGCTATCTCTTTTTTTTTTTTTTGACGATGTCTCTCTGTCACCCAAGCTGCAGTGCAGTGGCGCCATCTTGGCTAACTGCAAGCTCTGCCTCCCGGTTTCACGCCATTCTCCTGCCTCAGCCTCCCGAGTAGCTGGGACTACAGGCGCCTGCCACAATGCCTGGCTAATTTTTTTTGTATTTTTAGTAGAAATGGGGTTTCACCATGTTGGCCAGGCTGGTCTCGAACTCCTTACCTAGTGATCCACATGCCTCGGCCTCTCAAAGTGCTGGGATTACAGGCGTGAGCCACTGCACCCAGCCAAAATTCTCTCTTTTATTCTATTGGGCTGTAGACCTTTTAAAATTATTGACTTTATAAGTCAATAATTTTATATTTTGACTTTTAAAGCTCTGGCACAAATATTATGAATATTGTTTTGCAATTTTTAATTTGTCCTTTATATTTTTAAGTTTTCTGTCAAAAGAAAGTTATACAGCTTATATGTTTAAGTATGCTAATCTTTTAAAATAGGAAGCATTCCCTCCCAAAGATTATAAAATATGTTAAAATAAATCTTTAAAGTCTATTTTCGTGATTGCTCTAGAGTACTTATTGTTAGATATCCGAAGTAAAAAGACTGAAGTAATCTCTTGAAATATGGGTGATGCTGTGGAGCTTAGAATGAAAATTTTTAGGGACATTGATCAATGCTCTTATGCTATTTTCTTTAGTGTGTAAACATAGGAATGGAATTACTAATATTTTCTGAAATCCATTATAATAATCCCTCTGAGTGATTTTTTTATGTAATCCAAATTGGGCTTGAAATAAGCCTTCTCTGCTGGATATTATCTTATTTTTCATATTTGAAAGCCAGTTTTTAAAATCTCATCTAAAATATACAACATGTAGAGTAGAATATTCCAAATGGAAGAAAAGAATCATCTGAATTTCTTATTAAATATAAAGACTAGCCTGCCTCTTTTCTGAATATTATAATAATGTAATTCTGAGTTGTTGTCCTGGAATCAGCATATTTTTAAAAACTCTTTAGGAAAGTATTGGTTTCATTATTCATCTGTCATCACTACCACAACCCCTATGGTAGGAGTCAGGTAGTTTGGTGGAGAGGAGGAATGTGGCTTTCAAGATATTTTTTAACTTTCCAGAGTAAGACCCAGTATTGGCCCTTTTTCTAGCATTTTTAGGTTGAAAGCTGCAAATCACAGTCTCCAGTTTTTTGTTTTTGTTTTTGTTTTCGTCTTTTAGTAGCTTTGAGGACATACACAAACGCAGCCTTAAAGGGCAACAAGGGGGAGAATTTTTCTATTGGTCAGATTCTTTAAGTGTGAAGCAAGATATTAAAATATTACCTGTTGGAATTTTTCTCTTTATTCTGCAATGGACCTTCCTTCCTGCCAGTGGCAACTCTGAAAGACATTATTCTTTGCCAAAGAGAAAGACTTAGAAGAACATAATAACATCCTTGACTTTTGCTGTTCTTTACCTTAAAACCTGGGGTTACACGTTGATGGAGAACAGGCTGTAATCTCTCAGACATGGAGCTTCCTCTCCCACTAACCCAACTAGTTGAAATTGGCATAGCCTGGGGGAAGATAAAGAGTATTAATAGAACTCAGAGTATTACATATTGGTTGATGACTCTGAAAATAAAGCCTGTGCTCTCCTCCCCACTAACATTCTGCTGGAAAGTTGTGGAAAACAGATGTCCTCAATGTGTCTTGATTTTCTAAGCATTAGAAGGATAAGCTCCTCATCATATGTGTGAAGGCCCTGGAAACCACTGAATGAGAAAGGTGGCAATGATGGCCGGTGGCCTTGGCATAGCCTCAGAATTCCAGTGTAGTTATATGCTTCCTGTGGCATACGAACAGCAATGAGGAGCTAAAAGACACTGAAATCTGGTGTTATATATATATATATTTTTTGGTCAGGACAAATAATACACTGTAATTACCTACATGGAACCACAATGATAGGATGGATGAAACTGAGTCTGTTCTAATGTGCACATCTTTGAGGATGATCATGAATGAAACCAGGAACTTCCTCCCTCCAAAACCCACCAGATCAATACTTAAACCAATACATCCCAGGAAATGTAGTCACATCCTTGAGGAGAAAGAAGAGCCTTTAAACGAATGAAATTTCCCTGAATAGTCTCGAGTGAATTTTTCCCAATGGGTGGAATGAGAGACTTAAATAGAATTTTTTTTTCAGTTATAGAGACATCTGAGAAAGTTATATTTCACCGAACTGCTAAAACTATAGTTAATTATAATATTAAATTTTCTTGGGTGGAAAACAAATGTCCTTATATGCTAAAGAAATTTGAAAGGAGAGTGAAGGAGAGGATTGCATATTAGAAAAAATATGTTATGTTTTGAATCTGGTCAAGATTTTCTGTAGAGCTTGCCACTCCACATTTTAAAACTCAAAAAGGAAAAGTTTTGGTGGAATGTGGCATCCAGGTAATTCTGAGCTTCTAGAATATCTTCCTCAAGTGGCCATTCTGCCAACTCCTGGAGCTAAAGCAGTACTTAAATAAGCATCAAAGAATAAATAAATGCAGGGTATTATATGCACTACATTTTGCTGGATGCATATTAGTTATTTCATTTTACTTATTTACATAATTTGACTAAGAACTTACCAAACACAATGCAGTCAACCAATATAGAATCCTGCCGGCACAAGGGAGTCTGACACAAGTTTAGCTTCCCCTAATGCTGCTTCTGCACTTGCCCCTGGATGATGGGTTAAGGATGAAAAGAGTCTTTACAATGAAAATATGGTCTCAGAAAGGGAATCTTCTTGTGCTATAATTAGTTCAAGTTGAACTGATTCTAGATAATTACTAGGTAATTCTCTAGAAATGCCTTACATTGCTTGTTTGCATTAGAAAAAAAGACAACTTTTTAGAGCACTTGATATTTTCAGGTGGAACAAGTCCAGGTTAAATAACATGGTGGAAGATTCTGCCAAGTTGGAAAATTCCCCTGGGATTCCTTGTGGGGTGGGAGGGGAAGAGGAAGACTGGAATACACAGTGTGATCCAGACAGAAGGAGGGTATGAGTCAGCAAAGGTAGAGAAGTAAAGACAACAAGAAGAGGTTCGATCTGGCTAAAACAGAAATGAATGCTTTATGTGTCTATCAAAATTACATCTGTATGAATTTGCGAATATTCTCCTAGCATAATATGTTTTCAGTTTGATGCTCTCATATCTATCTATGTATCTATCTACCTACAGTTTTACTTTGTTTGCAGTTGTCATTGTCTATAGTTATTCTATTTCTATTTCTATGTACATCTTTACTGCCTTTATCACTACCTTAAGGGGTGTTTATGGTCAATTAATGTACGTATGTATGTGCATGTGTGTGTGCATGTGTGTGTGTTTACATGCATAACCTCATACCTCAGAAATATTGCAGGTTTGTTTCTAGAGCATGCAATAAAGTAAATATCTCTATAAAGTAGTCACACAAATTTTTATTTTATGGTGTATATAAATGTTGTATTTATACTATATCGTAGTATAGTTAGTGTACAATAGCATTGTGTCTAAAAACACTGTACGTATCTTAATTAAAAAGAATTTATTGCTAAAAGATGCTAACAATCTGAGCCTTCAGAGAGTTGTAATCATCTTCTTTGTGGAGGGTCTTGCTTCCATGCTGATGGCTGCTGACTGATCAGGGTGGTAACTGCTGAAGTTAATGGTACCTGTAACAATTTCTTAAAATACAACAACAGTGGAGTTTTGTTACATTGATTGATTCTTCCTTTCACAGAAAATTTTTCTGTAGCATGTGATGCTGTTTTCATGCCTGCATTTAACTCATTGTAGAACTTCTTTCTAAATTAAAGACAATCCTCTCACACCATGCAGCTGCTTAACTACATTTAAAGAATATTCTAAATACTTTGCTGCCATTTTAACCATGTTTACGGCATCTTCACTTGGAGTAGATTCCATCTCAGAAGCCACTTTTTTTGTTGTTTTTGTTTGTTTTTTGAGATAAAGTCTCACTCTATTGCCCAGGCTGGAGTGCAGTGGCATGATCTCGGCTCATTGCAACCTCTGCCTCTCGTGTTCAAGCAATTCTCCTGCCTCAGCCTCTTGAGCGGCTGGGATTACAGGTGTGCACCACCATGCCCAGCTAGGTTTTGTATTTTTAGTAGACATGGAGTTTCCCCATGTTGGCCAGGCTGCTTTCGAACTCCTGGCCTCAAGTGATCTGCCCACCTCGGCCTCCCAAAGTGCTGGGATTACAGGCTTGAGCCACCACCCCTGGCCGTGAAGCCACTTTCTGTGCTCATACATAAAAAATAACTCCTTATCTCTTCAAATTTTATCACGAGATTGCAAAAAATCAGTCCCATATTCAGATTCCACTTGTAATTCTAGTTCTCTTGCTATTTCGACTATATCTGCAGTTATTTCCTCCACTGAGGTTTTGTACCCCTTATGAGGGTTGGAATCAACCTCTTCCAAATTCCTGTTAATGTTGGTATTTTGACTTCCTCCCACGAGTCATGAATGTTCCTAATGGCATCTAGAATGGTGTCCTTTCCAGAAGGTTTTCAACTTACTTAGCCAAGGTCTATCAGAGGTTTCACTCTCTATGGCAGCTCTAGCCTTACAAAATGTATTTCTTAAATAATGAGACTTGAAAGTTAAAATAACTCCTTGATCTATGGGCTGCAGAATGAATGTTGTGTTAGCAGGCAGAAAACATTAATCACCTTGTACATCGTCATCAGAGCTCTTGGGTGACTAGATGCATTATCAGTGACCAGTAATACTTTGAAAGACATCATTGCTCTAAGAAGTAGGTCCCAAGAGTGGGCTTAAAATACTCAATAGGTTTACTGCAAACTGATGTGCCATTATCCAGGATTTATTATTCCATTTACATAGCACAGGCAGCATAAATTTAACCTAATTCTTAAGGGCTCTAGAGTCTTTGGAATGGTACAGGAGCATTGGCTTCAACTTCAGGTCACCAGATGCATTAGTCTCTAGCAAGAGAGTCAGCCTGTTTTTTTTTTTTTTTTTTTTTTTTTCCTTGAAGGCAGGTATTGACTTTTCCTCTCTTGCTATGGAAGTTCTACATGGTATCTTCTTCCAATATAAGGCTGTTTGTCTGTATTCAAAATCTGTTCAGTGTAGCCACTTTCCTCAATTATCTTAGCTAGATCTTCTGGATGACTTGCTGCAGCTTCTACATCAGCACTTGCTTCTTCACCTTACACTTTTATGTTATGGAAATGACTTCTTTCCTTAAAACTCATGAACCAAACTCTGCAAGCTATCAATTTTTCTTCTGCAGCTTTCTTACCTTTCTCAGAGTTCACAGCATTGAAAAGAGTTAATGCCTTGGTCTGGATTAGGTTTTGACTCAAGAAAGCGTTATAGCTGGTTTTATCTTCCATTCAGGTGACTCAAACTTTCTCCATATCAGCAAGAAGACTGTTTTGTTTTCTTATCATTCTGTGTGCACTGGAGTAGCACTTTTAATTTCCTTCAAGAACTTTGCCTTTGCATTCACAGTTTGGCTACCTATTTAATGCAAGAGGCCTATCATGACTTTTGACATGATTTCCTCACTAAGCTCAAATCATTTCTAGCTTTTGATTTAAAACAAGAGACACGTGAGTCTTTCTTTCACTTGAACATTCAGAGGCCATTTTAAGGTTATTAATTGGCCTAATTTCAATATTGTTGTATCTCAGAGAACACGGAGGCCATAGGAGAGGGAGGTAAGTGGGAGAACAGCCAGTTAATGCATTGGTGCAGTTCATGGAACCCAAAAACAATTACAATAGTAACACCGAAGACCACTGATGACACATCACCATAACAGATATAATATTGTGAGAATTACCAAAATGTGACAGAGACCCGAAGTGAGCACATACTGTTGGAAAAATTATGTCGATAGATTTGCTTCATGCAGTGTGGCCAGAAACCTTCAATTTGTAAAAAATGTGTTGGTTCTCGACCTTTTGGCTAAGACAAAGTGTAAAAAAATGCAGTATCTGCAAAGCACAATGAAGAAGGTGCAAGAAAATGAGATATGCTTTTATCTACATATGTGCATTACATATATATGTATGTGTGTGTAGGGGAGTTTTTATATATAGATTTCCACTTTCCATATTGAAGGCTATTTGCAGTTTGTACTTTTTAGCTATAAAAATTGTTTTACGTACATTCTTGTGTACAAGTGAGAATATTTATTTAAGCTAAATTCCTAACGCAAGAAAGATTTCCAAGGGAAAATACAGTTTGTATGCTTATAGATATGCCAGATTATGGCCATAAACAATTTATACTTTTACCAAAACTTCATGCCACATGAAGGTACAAATTGGCATGAGATTCCAGAAAACAAGCAAGATAAGGACTTCCACAAAGTTTAGGGGCTTAAAACAAGGTAGCGGAGCTTGATCAAAGAGATGATGGTGTCTACCCCAGAAAAAGGATAGCAGGGCAGATGCACATTCATTACATATAAAGAAGTTAAAGTTAATGAAGTAAATATTAAATTTCCATATAAAGGAGTTACTTAAAGTAAATAAAGTAAGTATTAAAGATATGTTTCTCATTGCCAAAGTTGGTAGTTACAAATATGGAAAGGAAGAAAATTAGAATAAACCTTTAGTGTTGGATTGAGATTTGAAGTATTGGTGTTGATATATGGTTTTTAATGTAGAGAGAGGGATGGTTGGATAGATGGACAGAAAGATGAATGGACACATAAAAATATAGATAGAACGATAATAGATAGATAGATAGATAGATAGATAGATAGATAGATAGATAGATAGATAGATAATAGATAGATAGATAGATAGATAGATAGATAGATAGATAGATAGATAATAAACTAATATATATGTAAATAAATACATGTATTCTTATGTTCTATTCACTGGTGGTCTTTGGAAACAATTGCTTACCCAATAGCAATGAACCCACCCAGTATTTAGATATTATTTCTAAATACTCTTTTTTCATTAAGAAATGATCAAAAAGAATTGTAGGAATGGCTAGTTTCAAGGCTTATGAAGGTAAAGCATAAAATGAATCTAGAATTCTTGTGACATTAGGCAAGAAAGTGCTCAAAGGGTGTATACAAAAGAATACAAAAGCACAAGAAAGTGCTCAAAGGAAATATACAAAAGAATACAAAAGCCAGTTTAAATGAGCCCCCACTGGCCAAATCTGACATTTCTTGAGAATTAAATAAATAATGATAGTAACACATTATAATCCAATAAATAAAATAGGAAACCATAGTATAATAAGATTAAAAATTAAATTAATTTAAAATTTTGATTAAGAATAAGATATTTACAGCATTTTGAAATACCTTTTCACAAAATATCCATAATTAAATGGGGGAAAGAGTTACCTTATAATAGAGAAGACTAGAATACATCATTTTAAACAAGTGATAAACGTCATCAATAATGAGAGAATTGGAAACAGTATGTCATTGGATAGGATGTAATGAGAGGAATACAGCATCATTTTTGTGATGTTTCTGACAAAGATGCAGCTCTGAAACTAATCATAAGGCAACATCAGACAAATATTCTAAAAAAAAACTGTCCTGTAGTCTGAAAAAGTGTCCAACTCATGAAATTTAAGGAACTGTGTCAGATTAAAAGAGATTGGAGAGACATTACAACTAAATGTAACAGGAAATTCTGAATTGGATTAGACATTATTGGGGCAACAGGAAACACCCGAATAGACCCGGCTAATTAGATAATGGTAATATATCAAAGATAATATTCTGATTTTGACAGTTGTCTTGTTTATGTAGGAGAATAGCCTTGTCTGTAGAAAATACTCAGTAAAATATCTGGGAACGATGGTCCAGCTAGTGCCAAAAAGTATTATTTGCTCTGTATTTCCAACGAGAGAGAGAGATAAACTATTTCTTATGTATTTTGTAATTTAACCATACTTGTTAAAAGAATACCAACAAAAATATATTATGCAATAGAAGAAATAAACAAAAAATCCATGATGTTTGATAGTTTCACATTATTTCTATACATTTCTGCAGTATTCAATATTCACTGCAAATTATTTTTCTGTTCTCACCTTAATCCAGAAAAGGCATGATGATATCATGGTTATTTTCTCACAGCTTTCTGAAATCTTCTGCTCATCTTCTTTCCCAGACTCATTTTTTCCAGCTGAAAATAGATTGGAAAAAAAAGAAATTATCTAACATGAGAGGAATAAGCCTTCGAAGTAATCTCTTCTGGAAGTTTTATGTTCATTGCTATCCTTTAGCTTTCCCAAAATGCCCATAAGCCAAAGATTTCATGTGTTATTTCTGTAATTTGGTAGTTTTCATTTAAATTATGCATTAAAAATGAATATCCATCCTAAAACAATTGGAATGATTAATTATCTACTAAATTTTTCATCTCACAGAAGGCAGTGTTTTATGCCAACACTTACATGGTTAAGAGGCTTTTAAGCTTCTTAGTTTTTAAAGTTCCTGACTTTTAAGTCAGAAAGACACATTTATGTTGTCAGGAATCAAGCTAAATTCCTTCAGTCCACGTTTCTAGTTTAGATTTTCTACTTCTTTCTAGATTTTATTTTAAAACCTGCATTTCATTCACAACTATATTTTCAAGAAATTAATTATAGAAAACTAATACTATTTACAATGAAAAATGTATGTGGAAAAATTAATGGCATAAAAAATCAAGACTTGCTTTGGTTAACAGGTACAAAATTATAGTTAGATAGAAGAAATAAGTTCTGGTATTTGATAGTACAGTAGAGAAATTAGAGTTAACACTGATTTTTTGTATATTTTTAAATGTCTACAGGAGAAGAATTCTAGTATTCCCAACACTAAGAAAAAAATGAATGTGTGAGGTGATGACTATCCCACTTATTCTGATTTGATATTATACATTGTATACAGGTATCAAAATATCACATGTAACCTGAAATATGTACAACTATTATATATGAATTTTAAAAGCAATTTATAAATAAAGAGAATTAATGGCACCAAAAATTAAGACCTGCTTATTAAATTTAAATGCATATTTTAAAGTACAAATTGCTTTACTATTTTTAAGAAATTTTAAAACAACTGTTAAAACCTTATGAACTGAAATTTATGATGACTACATTACTGCTGCTTTTTATTATAGAAGCCAATTTCAAAAATATTTTATAGAAAAATAATGAATAAAATAAATACAATAATAATGCAGATTTTTCTATCATGAAAGGCAATATTTTTATTTTAGATTATTCAAATGTGTATATATTTATATATAATTATAGAAATAATACACATATATACACACATACATTAATCTCTCTACACGTATAAGTTATCATTAGATGGTCTATTTGTTTTCTGGAGTCACTGCAACAAATTACCACCAATTAAATGGCTTAAAACAACAGAAATGTATTCTCTGAAAGTTCTACAGCCTGGAAGTCTGAAATCCAGGTGCTGGCAGGACCATGCTGTCTCTGAAATCTCTAGCAGGCATCCTCCCTGGCCTCTTTCTATCTTCTGGTGGATGCCAACAATTGTTGGTGTTCTTTGTCTTGCAGATACATCACTCCAATTTCTGCTTCTGCTGTCACATGGCATCTCCCATGTATATCTGTCTTCCTTCTGTGCCTGTCTCTGTGTTCAAGCTTTCTTCCTTTTATAAAGACATCAGTCATTAGATTAGGTTCCATTCCATAATCATGTTAACCTGATTATGTCTTTCCAAATAAGGTCTGATTTACAAATAACGTCATGTTTTGAGGGTCCAGGTTCCTGACATGAGACAGTAATTTGGGGAAACATTTAACCCAATACTGATGACAACCATTTCTTCCACAGTTTAGTTATGATTCTTGTGTAATGAAAATTTTCTATGGGAAGGATATATATACATAATGAAAACAATTATAAAATTACATTTTAAGGTCTTATTTTCTGAATCCCTCTGTAAGAATGGAATAGAATTTGTGATGAGGCTGTAGGCTTTGTGATTAGACCTAAAGTCTCCAAATCCCTAGCTCTGAGGTCTCAGGAAAGTAACTAAACATCTCCCACTGTTTGAATACCTGTTTATATGGTATACAAAGCAACTGGACAAAATAATAAATAAACTTCTCGGCCTGTAATCCCAGCACTTTGGGAGGCTGATGCAGGAGGATCCCTTTAGCCCAGGAATTCAAGACGAAGGTGAGCAGTGATTATGCCACTGCACTCCAGCCTGGGCAACAGAGTGAGACCCTGTCTCAACAAAATTAAAAAATAACAAAAACAAATGAGTAAACCTAAGTAGGCCATCAATTTAATTGTCAGTTCGGGTTTTCTATTTTTTTTTTTCTTTTTTTGAGACTGAATCTTACTTTATCACTCTGTCACCCAGGCTGGAGTGCAGTGGCGTGATCTCGGCTCACTGCAACCTCTGCCTCCTGGGTTCAAGTGATTCTCCTGCCTCAGCCTCCTGAGTAGCTGGGACTACATGCACCCATACCAGGCCCAGCTAATTTTTGTATGTTTAGTAGAGACGAGGTTTACTATGTTGACCAGGCTGGTCTAGAACTCCTGACCTCAGGTCATCCACCTACCTGGGCCTCCCAAAGTGCTGGAATTACAGGCATGAGCCACTGTACCTGGTGGAGTTTCTATTTGTTACCAATTTTGTGAATTAGATACACAATATATACTTCTCATGTGTTTGTTACTGCTTTCCTCCTACCTCCCTCTCCCTATAAAAATGAGTATATGTATTTCACATACTAATTGATGACTGTGCTCATTATAAAAACTACAATTTTAGAAATGACCCTACTAGTCTGCCACAATATAAAAAACAGTTCAATTCAGGACGAATTTACAAACAACAACCACAAATGTAATATAGAGTTCAGATATAATATGCTCTGAAGAGCATTAGGAATTGGGTAAGTAAGATTTGCTAGTCTTATGATATTAACAAGTCATTTCCCCTATATGAGCCCTCGTTTCTTCCTGTATAAATGATAACAACTGTCTTTCAGGCTTGTGAGATGCCAGGAATTAAAGACAGGCCCATAAGGTAGATAGAACAACTTCCAGTGTAACAAACATGGGGTACAGTTGCTCAGTGTCATTAGGGACTCTTTCAAGTGTGTCTTCCTGTACAGAAAAGGCAAAAATAACATCACTTACATTTGTTATATACAATATTTTATAAGATAATAACATCTCAGACTTCCCTGCAGCTACAGTTCCACTTGTGTTTTAAATTCAGTCAACCAGGGACATTTATTTGTAATTTGAAAGACACATTTGAGGTGAATATCACACTTTTACGATTTCTTCTGACAAGTGTGATATTAACATCGTATGTGTGTTTGTGTGGTTGAATTATTAGGATCACTACCTTTGCTGTTTGAGTGCTGTGTTAGTCTGTTTTCTGTTGCTTATAACAGAATTTCTGAAGCTGGGTAATTTATAAGAAAATGGATTTGTTTCTTAAGTTCTAGAAGCTGAGAAGGTTGAGAAGCCGTTATCTGTTGAGTGTCTTCTTGCTGGTGGAGACTCTGTGAAGAGCTCTGAAATGGCACAGCACATCACATGGTGAGGGGGCCGAGCATCCTAGCTTGGATGTCTCTTCCTCTTCTTATAAAGCTACCTGCCCCACTCCCATGATAATCCATTGATCCATTAGCCCATGAATCCCTTAATCCATGAATGGATTAATCCAGGCTCTGCCCTCGTGACCTGATTACCTCTTAAAGGTGATTAATAGCACCTCTCAATACCACCACATTGGGGATTACATTGGGAATCAACATGAATTTTGGAGGGGACAAATATTCAAACCACAGCAAGTTCTTATTGTGAGCTATTTCCCTGGCTTTAGTGCTAGGTGTTAGATGTTGGTTCATATCTCTTGTATACTGGCAAGTAACTTAAAACTTAGGTGACAACTGATAAGACAGAGAAGTATACAGTTTTTTTGTGAGCACAGAGGAAAAATAGCACATTTTAAAAATTCCAATAAAAATAGAGAAAAAACCATATCCTTAAAATCAAATAAACCAATTTTGGGACAATAACAAAAATAAAGTAACATACAGGTGTTACAGTTTTAAATTAAACTGAACAGACTAAACAGATTAAAAATTAATTCTAAAATCTTATGAAGCCAATAAAATCATGTTCAGATTCATTTCCATGACTTCCAAATCCTGTAATTAAGGTTTTCTGATTTATTCCGATTTAAGTCAGAATAACTGATTTATTCTGGCGATATCAGTCATTTTGGGGCAATTCTACTTATTGTCACATACTCAGTCAAAAGTCTAATTCTCCCTTGTCTCATATATTTGTGGTAAGATATTTAAATCTTACTCAGTTCAGGATTTTAGTCATATTAATTTTGTTCCCAAATTATAATAATTTACTAAAATTATTTAAATATGTGAGTCTCAAAATGAACTATAAAATTTATTTTCAAAGCATGATCTGCTACGGCCCATCAGCAGGCACAAGCTGTAAAGGTTATCCTCAGCAAAGAGTTTAAAAAGGCAAATCCTTTCTTCAACTCTCAAGGGTTAATGCCACACATTCTTTTTTATGCCTGTGTTAATTTCTAGCAATCTACCAAGTGAAATTTTTTTTGTTTCTATATTGTGGTGTTGTAAATTGCTTTTTAAAACTCTGTAGCCTATAGAAAAGGCTGATCGCTGTACAATATTTAGCAACTTTGTAAACATTTAAATAACACAAAGAATCAGTTTGTCCAGTCAGTCACGTGAGAGATCTTAGTCATTTTAAACTTTCACTAACAATTTCAAAGTTTGGGATAATTTTGAGGAATAAATAAGAGCAATGGAGCCATTCTGGAATTCCAACCTACCTCATCAGCTCTTCCGCTTCTTTCATGACTTGTTCTGGCACCCCAGTTAAGAGATAAAGTTTATAAATGAGAAGTGTAGCCTTATTGCATAGATGAAATGAGCTACTTACATCATGAACACCTTCATTTTATCCTCTAATGGCGGCCTGGAGTATGGAGCATATTCCAGAGAACCATACCTCATAAATTCAGAGATTTAGACTGTTTTAACACAAGCAATCCTAAACAACCCAGATATGTTATGCTAAAAACATTCCATAGATAAATTTCCAGTTGTTACTGTTGGTTTTTTTTGTTTTGTTTTGTTTTGTTTTTTTAGTTTTTTAATTCTAGAAGGTCTGTCACTAGCATATTACAAGGAGATTAGACTGAGCCTCCTACCTTCTTTTTTTCCTGAGAGAATCTTTTACTTGCATTTGGGTTAACTTTTCAATGTTTAGAGATGTATATGTTTAAAGTTTTGGCCAATAATTGCTCAGTAACTGAATTTTAACATATGTGCATCACGTATGCCACCCTTTAAATATAAATGATTTATATCACTCTTGCTAAAACAGATACAAACTTGATTTCCCAAAATTTACTTACAAATCCTTTCTTATGGGGCCTACATTAAAAAAAGTATTTAAATTGCTTTGTATGTTCTATCAAAATTGGTAAAATTAAAATATCTGTTGTCTTTTTTAGTCATAAGTCATGTAATTTCTTATGAAATGATCAGTAAATGTTTTATGTCTGGTCCTTCCCAATTCTTTGTTATCACATCTTATTTTTTCCACTTGGTCGTAAGAGAAGGTGAATAAACCTTATTTAAAAAGATTTAAAAATAATTGGACTAAAGTCTCATTTGCATTGTAACTTACATTAGCCAAAGCTAATTTTAACAATGTCATCTTTGGTATGTTACAGAAAAATAAAAAATTAGAAATAAACAAAGCATTCTAGTTCAGCTTTCTTGAGGGTATGATTTTTCCATAAAAATCTGCTGAAAGATGCTGTTTTAGCAGGAAAGCAGTGCTCAAGTACTACTTTCAAGGAAATAAATCTAGGATTTATTAATGCTATTTCCTCAAGCAATAATTGATTGCTGGCAAAGATAACCTGAGTCTGTCATTGAGTTTAATTTGCTTTATTTATTTATTATTTAAAAATGCATTTTTTAATGAGGTCAGTGTGAATTCGTACCAAATGAACCCCTTTAACTCTCGACTTCAGAAAAGTTGCCTAAATTCCTTTTGGCTATATCTGATGGTGTATTAGTAAATAAAAAATTCCAACTGATTTGGACAACTACCCACTTTTAATATGCTTTTTAAAAATAAAAATAAATAAACACATACATAGATGCAACTAAATGATAGGTGGACCTTTAATGTGTTTTGCCTTCTTTTTGCTTTCAGTTGCAAATGGTTGACCAGTAGCATTTCATTTGAGAGTTAAGTTTTTTTCTAGTTTTGTTCTGTATGTTGTTTTCAAAAATGGGTAACCACTTCATCTATTTGACTATCTTCATTTTTAAACACTGCAGAAGAAACATCAATCACGGGGGAAGTTTATTCAGGCCTTAGGGATCACTTCTGTGTCTTGCAGGCATCACCTTTTACACTATGGGTTTCCTTTGGTTTTTAAAACATTGTAACTAACAAGCTTCTTACCAAGATTAATTAGATGACTTAGAAACCTCAAATTGTAAGCTATTTCACTCAGTTAATTTAAGTGAGTCTCTAAATATTCACAAGTATTCATGCCTTTCTTAATTGTGTTAACATTTGTAAAAAGCATTGAACAAATCCTTAATAAACTGCTTACAATCCTGGCTCTAGCCATACCAGATTTGTGACCTTGCATTCTCCATATCTCTAAAGATAATCTATTATTTTCCTCCTTTGACCCTTTCATTTGAAATATTATATTAATTTGTACTCTAATTTTAAATATATATTCACTATTATAATATCTTTTCTCATGCTTATTTTCTTATTAACTTGATATATACCTCAATTTGATTTGCATTTTCTTTTTTTATTTCTTTGTTATATGAGAATGAACTGTACTTTTCTTCTGAAATATCTAACTCATGCTTCAATTTATGGCTATACTAGTTTTATAAAAGTAACTGGAAAGATTTCATTTGGTTTTATATTTTAGTTTTCCTCATATAATTTATGCTATGAGCAATCAGGTCACTCAGGTGGAATGTCTTAACTAATGGACTAATAATATCTGAATATTTACTATTTTTTTACAGAATTTTTAAATCAAAACTAAGATGTTCCAAAATAATTTTCTGTTTGGTATTGTATTTTCAATGATACGAAATGAGACCTAATTTGGGTATATACATTACCAAATATCAGAATACAGTTCACATGTAATATATGATAACCCGAGTGACATTTTTCAAAGAAAACAGTAATCTTGAAGAATTTTGCTGATATAATTACCACTTTAACTTCACTACTTAAAAAAATTATTTCATAAGATGCCTTTCTATATGGGTGAAAATGTCAGATAAATGTCATTTTAGGCAGCTGCCTGAGCAGTAATGAAGTCTTTTTATTTTGAACTCTAGCTAAACTAAAAAGAGTCTCTCTTTCTTTCTGATTATAAAAAGTTAAATCAGCCTTACCAGGAAGTTTAAGCATTACATTCATCATTTTTAGTGAGAATGTTGAATATGTTCTTTCCAGCAATGACTCCAAGCAATTATATCATGACTCTTTAATTGTGTTCCTGACTTAACACATAACATATGTAGTTATAAAAGGAGTATTTTGTGTTCATAGTGACTATTCATATCAGCCAAGCTACCAACATTCTGTCTCTCTGCTTTGCAATGTAAGTCCTTGGATTTAAGTAGAAATTACTATGAATATTATTTGAATATGAATTTTATCATGATATTAATTATAAATGGTTACATTTGAGAGTGAATATTAATGCTCTTAATTAAGCTTCATAGACAAAATCAGATCACAATAGTATGGATGTAATCAGCTTCTTTAAAAAGCCGGTAAGTTTTATATTAACCTTTTTTCTGAGGACCCATAGTCTGGAGGATGGAGAGTTTTGTTCAAAATGCACTAAGCATTCTTTTCTTGAGGGATATATTGGGAAATATATTTTAATTGGGAAATAAGAACAATTAGAAGTGTAAATACTATTCGAGGTATATCTCACTTGAAATAAACTATCATCTTAATTAATTAATAAAAACGAATTCAAACTAATTTAAAGAAACCAAAAGCATAGGAACTTGGGGCCATTTAGAGAAAGAATACACACACACAATTGTTTTATAGAAAAAGTACATTGATATTTAAGGTGCAGTTACTGGAAAGCTTAAAAGATAGTCACAAGAAGCTGTATAAGAAGGAAGGAAAACACACAAACTTGTTAAGACATATTTTGCCCCTAAATATGCAAAAAATTGCCTTGGCAAATACAGTGTAATACCTTAAACATGTGGAAAATATGAATACACAGTGAAGAGCACATTCATTTATTAAATGTTTATCATATGCTTGGACATCAGTGTAAAGCACTTTCTTGTATATTTTTCCTGTTTTATTCTCAAATGAAATGATCTGTTGTCTTAATCTTTTTTAATATATAAAGAACCTGAGACTCATAGAGGTAAATAACTTCCTCAAGGACATATGACAGTAAGCAAAAAATCGGGGCTCTTTGAGTCTTATGGTTACTTTGATTTCTGGAGAGTTCTGAGCTGCTGAGCTTTTCCTGTAAAAGCAAATCTCAGATTGTGTTTCTTATTATATCAGATTTGCTTTCCTCTCATGCTTAATCCCTTGATTTTGGTTTGGTATTCTATTTATCGTGTTGTATCTACTTTTCACTATGTAAAAACTTCCTTCCAATGAGAAAGAAAATCAGAGTTTTGGCCTTACAATTAGCATCCCAAAGCTTTCTAGAGATCAGAGTTGCATGACATTATAAGTTGCTGCCATTTTGAATCACCATGGACCATGGATATTTAGCAAGAATAAAGGTGCTAATCTCATTTTGTCACTTACATGTTAGATTTTTCAGTGGTTAAAGACCAGTGGTTGAAACAGTGTCAAAATTAATCTTATGCTAATTGTTTTATTTATCAGCTTAAGTGATTAGATTTAAATTATTTGTGTGTGAGTGAGCATGCAAACTTCCCTGTGAATTCTTAATAACAAAATGCTGTTTTTGGCCACATCATTGTTAATGACTGCTCTACTTTCCTATCTTCTAAAGACTCTTTTACCTCACTCACTCCTACCCCCATTATGATCTCAATTAGAACGCTACCCTTATGCTCACGTCAACCTCAAACTTCCCCTTGTTTATATTTGGATGCTTGCTATTTCCACGTACTCTTTCTTGATCCAAAGCACTTCTTTCAATTCTCATATTTTCTTTAATCATAAACTGTATTTTGGCATAGCTCTGACCTGGGTTACCTTCCTACTGCATTACTGAATTACAAAACCTGATTTCCTAAAAGCTCACTTATGAAGAGAAGACATTTCTGCATTTTTATGATGATTATTTCCAATTATAAAACCACTTAGTTCATATCATTGCCTCTAGGAGAACTCTCCTCACAAACCTGGGATCATAAGAATTTACCCATTTTCTTGGATCCTAATTGAATTATTAGTCTCTTTTCCATATTGTTTAATAGGTAAAAATTTAGTTTCCCCAGAAAATCAACATTTTCAGGTCCAAATTATTCCTTCATGCTTTACTTTTATTGCATTTCCTGTTATTTTATATTTGTTCAAAATAATTAGTGAATTATAATTGAGCCAGCTGAGTTTACTCATATTAAGAATTAAAATAGATTTTTCATTCGGTTTTTCTTTCCCTTGGGTATTAAGTAGCATTAGCTGCGTGCACTCAGAGAAAAGCCACATATGTAGATAAAGCAAGAGTTACTCTGCTCTAATGGTGTAAATTATCTCTTCTGCTGCATTGGCCTCTGAGAGTCCAATTGAGGGGTTAGAAAACAGACCTTTCACCTCTTTGTGTCTCTTATAAGCACTTTTAATCATGGCACAACGAGAACTCTCAATAATTTTTGTTGGATGAATAAGAATCTGTGCTCCTTAGTTTATCTGAAATAGAGTAGCAATGAAGTAAATATCTCTAGAAAAGTACAAAATGGAATAATTACTGCAAAAGTCAATATGTTGTACTAAAAATGGAAATTATCAGGCATTCTAATCCCTGCAATTAAAAGAATGTTATCTTGTGGTCTACTGAGGAAAATGAAGGAAGTTTTAAATTGCTTTTCTAAAACTCATTTGCAATGAAAGGCATTTAACGACTGATAATTATTAGTTTGTTGTATTATGGTAAAATATAGCAGCCTAAAAGAACTGAAAAAAGAGCAAATTCCTTTTTCCTTTAAACTTCATATTTAAAGTAAATTACGCAAACTGAATAGTAGTCTACTGAGGAAAAGCCTATTGTTTTATTACCCAGCTAAGCTCATAATTGAAATAATAGTGATTGCAACCAAATGCTCTGTAAAGAGCTATCACATTTTTGAACTGGGAAAAAGTATATGAATCAATATATTGTTAACCTGCATAGTAATTGTCCATTTTCTTGTCAGAGAATTTAGCATTGTATTTAGTCTAAAATTATATCTAGTGGACCTAGATTTTTAGAAAGAGAAAAGGCTGCTTCAAAAAATTTCATTGTCAAGGTTGTATTTGTTATCTTTTTTCCTCTGAGGTAATTGCATGATGAAATTATGTGTGAAAAGAGAATTTTCAGCTACTACCTTGAATAAAGGTTAGGGAAAGGTTATGTTTAGCATAATTCCATTTCCAACACATTGTCGCCCTATAGGCAGAATAATGTAATTTCATTTCTTTTCTGATTCCAATGGAGTACTGACATTATATATATATATATATAGTATATATTTTATATATAATATATATAATATATATATATATATTTATATATATATATATATCCATATATATATTTATATTTATATATAGTATATATAATATATTTATATTTGTATATATAATATATTTATATATAAAATATATTTATATATACACACACACATATATATATATTTTTTACTTTTCCCTTATCCATATTTGCATTCCTTCCACTGATTGTGTGGACAAATAGGATGATATGAATGCAGTGCCTTGGGAATCACTCAGTACTTTTTTAGAATCCCTTTATTTTCCCACATTTCCATTTCTACTACCATGAGATACCTCCTAATGATAGTTTTTCTCTTTAAAATCCTAAATTAGTCTCTTTCTAAGATGTTGCTCAATTTGACTGGGAAAGAAATAAAAAAAACAAATATTTCAGTTTTATTTTTGTAACACTGGAATAACATAGTGTCAATATGGGTATTGACCATCCAGACCAAACAAATACTTTATGCCTATTATGAATATATTATTTCCTTCAAATAAATGAAATATCTATTTTTTTCATTCATTCATGTGCTACTAATTACTTGCCATGTGCCAAGCATTATTTTACGAAGATAGCCTATAAAGAATTATTTTTAAAACATGGGCATATGAGTTGAGAATTGTTCCACAAAATGACTGAGCAGTAGTCCTCAAAACTCACAAGGTCATCAAAAACAGTGAAAGTTTGAGAAACTCACAGCCAAGAGGAGTCTAAGGAGACATGGCTACCAAGACAATGTGGTATCTTGGATGGGATCTGGGAGCACGCAAAGATTTTAGGCATATAGTTAGAAAATCTGAATAAAGTACAGACTTCAGCTAATCATAATGTATCAGTATTGGTTCACTAATTGTGACAAATGTGCCATCTCAATGTAAGATGTTAATAATAGGGGAAATGGGTGTGAGGTATATAAGATTTCTCTGTACTATCTTCACAATTTTTCCGTAAGTCAAAACTGTATTAAAATAAAAATTTTATTTTAAAAAAGCTGGGGATAATCTTAGCTATAATAGAGTTAGCCCTAAACTCCTCATTTTATAGAGGAAAAAAATTAAAGGTCATAAAGTTTGTATAGCTTTTCTAGAGTAGTATACAGCTTATGAATTAAGGAACTGAAACCAGACAATAGCACCTAACTGAAATGAATGTATTCTTTAGCATAACTAAAAACAAAAACTGTAATATTTTATTACACCATGAAAATAAATCTATCAATCTTAACAGAAGAAATACCCTTAGTACATATTTTTTGTTCACTAACCTCATTGGTGCATTATATTAATGAGATCCGATAGCCTCTTTAACCAATAGTATCTTGCAGTGGCTTAAAATGTGTGTGTGTGTGTGTGTGTGTGTGTTTTCTGTGCCCTCTAAGTACGTTCTGGAGGTTCTTTCTCATCTTGTCACTGATCAATGATCCATTCATACACTTTCTTTGTCTCTACACAACTGGTATCTGTTACACTTAATCACCTTTATTTCTATTTATTTTGAAAAATTTTAGTTTCTTGTTTTATGAATAACTGCAGGACAGAGATTTTATTACAAAGTCAGAAAGAATGATCTTTTACACTATATTGAGCTATGTTTGAGCTCTGCTGAAATAAAGCCAAGAGAGTGATTAACAAAGCTAAATGTAAAACATATATATGTATGTGTATATATGTGTGTGTGTGTGTGTATATATATATATATACACACAAATTATTTGATCCATATGCCCAGTTACCAAGAAGGTTTAAAAAACATAAAAGGATAATCCCTTCATACTCACTTTCTGATGTCCAACTATAGTTGACCCTTGAACAATGCAGGGGTTAGAGGCACCAACCTTGTGCGTAGTTACAAATCTGTGTATAACTTTTGACTCCCTAAAAGCTTTACTACTAATAACCTGCCATTTACCAGAAACCTTACTGACAACATAAACAGTTGTAAAACATGTATTTTTGTGTTATATGCATCATATATTGTATTCTTACAATTAAGTAAGCTAGAAAAAACAAATTGTTATTAAGAAAACCATAAGGAAGAGAAAATATATTTACTATTCTTTAAGTGGAGGTGGGATCTTCTTATAGGTCTTCATCCTCATCACCTTCACATTAAGTAGGGTGAAGAGAAGGAAGAAGAGGGGTTGGTTTTGCTATCTCAGGGGTGGCAGAGGTGAAGAAGGTAGAAGGAGAAGCAGCAGAGACAGGCATACTCAACATAACTTTCATCATGCGTAAGTGGACCTGTGCTCTTCAAACCCATGTTGTTGTTCAAGGGTCAGTTGTAGTTTATGTTGATCTATAGAAATACCATCTGGCACCTATCAGAGATGTGGAAGGATCCCACCAGCTATATTGAGACTATTGTTCATAGGTGATTATGATACTTGTGAGGGGCTCCCTGACTTCCTACTTTGTATCATTTATTTTAATGCAAAGAAATATTTGACGTGCTTGAGTAAATGCAACAAAACTAGAACTGAATGTGAATGAAAAAGATGAGATAACCACACCCTGATAAAGTAAAATCTCTAAGTACGTATTTAAAAGACACTAGAGTAAATGGGGGGAATGAGGTATAGTTGCAGAATTTACTGTTTTGGCACAGATAATAAAGTTTCTCGAGTCTGTCAGTTCAAGACGTACCATAAAATAGATAGTAGAAATTATACTATAACTGGATATAATCAAATCTCATTTTATTGAACAGAACAAGATCCCAACATAGTTGAAAACCAAGGCATAGGTAAAATAAACTTTTTTTGGGGCGGGGGATGGAGTCTCGCTCTGTCGCCCAGGCTAGAGTGCAGTGGCACCATCTCGGCTCACTGCAAGCTCTGACTCCGGGTTCACGCCATTCTCCTGCCTCAGCCTCCCGAGTAGCTGGGACTACAGGCACCCATCACCACACCCGGCTAATTTTTTGTATTTTTAGTAGAGACGGGGTTTCACCGTGTTAGCCAGGATGGTCTTGATCTCCCGACCTCGTGATCTGCCTGCCTCAGCCTCCCAAAGTTGTGGGATTACAAGCTTGAGCCACAGTGCCCAGCCAAAATAAACAATTTCAAACAGGTGAAGAAGAGTAATACAGAGAGAATAACAGTACAGTATCAGGCAGAATTGCTCATGTGTCTGTGGAGTCACACTGCATGTTAAGTCTATACCTATATCAAGTGTTTTTGTATGTTAGAAAAAAGTGTGGATAGGTTGCATTGCACATAGTGACCAGATGAGGATTACAGTTTTTGAAATTTTGCAGGGAGTATAATTAGAAAAATATTACCATATGTTATTAGGACCACGGACAGATAATGAGAACCATGAGAGAGTCTGTGCCGAAGTCTCAGTAATGTGATCAAATTAACAAATGGAGACAGAATAAAATTTGAAATGAGCAGAAAGGAAACGCTACATGTCATCCCAACAGCTGTTTTTACCAGACCTAAGAAAGTGATTGAGGGTAAGACGGTTGCTGACAAGCTACTGTCTTGAGGAAAACGAGGAAGAGAGAATTGGTAACTGCACAAAAGATAGGTCCACTTACTTTTTCACCCATGCTGGATTTTCAATACTTCTCACTTGACAAGCAAAAAAGCAATAAGGATGTGGGTAAAGCTTTTTATCCCACTGAAAATTGTTGGACAGAACTTTTCAGGGACATCTGGTCTCACTTTTAGAGCAGAATTACAGAAATGTTCAACATTCATAAGCACCTTGGATAATGGGATATATGACAATTTATGCCCTGTTTCTCTTCTGTATGTGTGGGTAGCTTAGAATTTGTTGATTGGGCATAGATAATTTCAATAGGTTTAAAGCTAAAACACTTCTAGGTTCAAACCTGTCTATAAAATTTCCTTGATAATGAGAGGAAAAAAAATTAAAAAGGAAAGGTGTGGCGATTAAATATATTAGTAGACTACCCCATTCCATGTACGCGATTTGGGGACTATTATGAAGTAACCACTTCATAATGGTTATTCCTTATCACTTAAATCATTGTGGAAATTTGCTCCTTCAAAAATGGACATACAATTCTCTAGTTAGGACTCAGGAGACAAAAAAAAAAAAAAAGTAAGATAGCAGGGATTTTCCATACTGAGCTTTGCTGCAATTTTAGAGCCAATAAGCTAATTTCTCTTCTTCACGCTAATAGGTTTTCAAGTCACTTAGGTATTTAAAATACTACTTTTAGATTACAGAACTAGAAGAGATAATAGATTTGACATTTTTCAAACTACCTTTTCTAGTTGTGCCCCCAAACTCATCCTGCCAAATGCAGATTGAAATGAAAATCTGATGCACTTTTTCAGAAGAATCGCTGATGCTGGCACTGCTTGGGTATAGTTGGAAGGATACATTTGCAATAGATTCTTATCAAACTCCTTATTCCAATCAATGAGAGGGGAAAGTATGTAGGGGCAAGATAGAGATATTTTATAGTATTCAACACTCCCCTGGCAGCCTCATTCTGCAGTAAGTCAGGTGAACCAAGAGCCTCACCTCACCTATTCTAACTTACTCCTTAACCTCTCAATATTGGCAGGCTGGACCTACCCTAGCCCTTGTCCTGGAAGAACCATATCCTTTCCCTCATATTCACTCTCTTAGTTAAGGTTCCCCAGTGAAATCATATGGTTACATTTTTAAAATCTGCTGCTACTTTTTTAGTGCACGCAGTCCCAGGGAGCAGGAGTGAGGAAGGAATGGAGCAGGGAGGAAAGGAGAACACATGCCAGAACACAGTATTCCACTTGGTACAGAGCATGCCTGATTGCTCAAGCTCATAGGGTCAGCATCTGAGATGCTTTAGAAAAGGCTGCTTATGAATGCCATCTCAAGGCCATAGTGGATCTTTGTGTTAGGTAGCAAGTACCACCAGCTTTCAAAACAGAAGCCCAGGAATTTAAAACATCTGTTGTTCTATATTGCAGACACAGTACTAGCAATTTTACAACTGTCTGTTCTCCTGGAAATTAATTTCTCCCAGTTCTCATTTCACAATTTTAAAAACTTTGACTTTATTTTCTCAACCCATTTTCTGTTTTCCTAAATGAATTACCACTAGTTCATATGTCCACATTGCTTTCTATTTTGATTCATACAGATTGACATTGTAATTCAGTTTTCATGCTCCTCAGCCATCCGAGGTTTGCGCACAGGTTCTTATGACCAGAATGCATGAGTTTCGATGTTCTCTAATATGCTGGCCATAGGCAAGGGATATTCTCCCAGTTCCTGTTGTGTTCCAAGATAAAATGTTAAAGATCTCTAGATAAGTGACATACTCATACAATATTTTTAACCTACTTGAATTGCATATATATATATGTCACTTAGCATTTTATAAATTACTTTCATATATTTTCTTTTTAGACTTCACCATCAATTCATACAGCAGATATCATCATACACAGTCCAGGTGTGAAGATTTGGGCTCAGAGAGACCAAGTCAGTGAATTGCCTGAAGACACATTGTTGGTTAGTAACAAAATACGGGGACCTGGAGCAATACTGATTTCACAACCCTATTTACTGTCTTCTGGAAAGTAAGAAAAAAAAATGGTATGGCTTTGGAGAAAATTGATGACGTTCCCAGGTGTCAGATTAAAGCATAATATTGGAGAAGGGGAAACTCTGTTCATCACCTGGTGAAGTGAATTTGGGGATTAGATCTTTCTCTGTTAGTTATAGCACATTATTCAGGGCAGATACATGTGCCAGACCATGTCGATCAGATAAAGCAGATGACCATTTAAGTCGCCTGTCACAGTATGAAATATGACTGTATGTTCTGCTATTCCCATTTAATGGAGAAATGTGAGAAAGCTGTTCCTTGTTGGAAATAAACTCACAAAATAAACAAATAACATTGTATCTATTAACACTAGCAAATGAGAACAGAAAATAGATGACTGAAAATCATACTTTTTAACATAACATATGAATGATGCAAATTCCTTGGGGGTAAAAAAATTAGCAATCTGTTCATATTGGTTGCCAGAAAGTTCTTGAATTTTAAATACGAATACTTCTATTGTGACTGTGAAGGCTGACAGAGCTGTATGTCTGAAATTTAATCTAACCAGTGAGGTTAGGATATAAGAGCAGATATTCTGGACTCAAAGTGGGTACTCATCAATACAAATACCATACTGAGGTGTAATAAATATCTCCTTGCCAACTTTTTTCTATGATGTCACTGTGAGCTTTATGCAAGAATATTTGTTACTTTATATTTTCAAAACCTTTAAAATAAATGATACATGGAATAAAAGATTAGCAGTAGCAGATAAATCATCACCATTTGATCATTTATATTTGGCGATGATAGAGTGATAGCCTTAATGTCATTCCATGCATGTGAAGCACATTTAAATCAAGAATTCTGAATGAAACAACACACTTAAATCTGAAGTCTTCTCTCAACTCTCCTGGTCATTTAATGCTATGTATATCTGGGCTGTCTAATTACAAACATGTTTAGTTAAATGAGGAACTGTTATTTCCAGATGAAGCTGTGCAAAATTCTTGGTTAGATTTGGGTTTGAGGTCTAAATGAATGCTATTAGTATATTATGGAGAGTGTGTGGTTTGGAATAAAGTATTGATGTACTTTCTAGAAACAGAATTAGTAGGAGCACAGCTTTTCTGTAGGAGATGTGGAATCATTGAGCAGTGAGAAATGTCAAGTACACGTCCAGTCTGAGAATGTGAAGGAGAGAAGGACCATAGAAACAGAAACCCTCATTCTTTCCTCTGCACAAACTTGTCCAAGGTACTTCCTAACAAGAAGATGGTAGAACCTGAAAAAAAGGAAGTTCGTAAGTCTGAATAGCAGGAATGGAATCAAATTAAACATCAAAATGCAGGGTTCACAAAATTATTTTAAATATATATATTTTTTAAGCGAGCAACATTTATCTGCACTGTTGTGTGTGTATGTTTATGTGTGTGTTTTGCAGTAGGCTGGTAATAAGAAAGAATAAAATCACTCGCTTGACTAAAGGAGTCTGTTAATAAGTAGGGGAGAGAGACATGTTCACTACATGGATAAACATAATATGATGAAAAAAGACCATGTGCAAAAGGAAGGATTAGAAGGGTGCCTGTGAGAAAGAATGACAGCTTGATACTAATAAAAAGCATTTATTAAGGAGAGCAATGTCTTTTCTTCAACTCGAGCTACTGAGTTTAATATTTGCTCTTTCTGACTATGCTGAAATCAGAACACTCAACTTTTCCCTAGCCAGATAGTTATTAGAGAAACACTGAGCTCTGCTGGTGAATCTACAATCACCATTTGATGATGGCAAATGGGATTTATAATTAGACTATGAAATAGGTAAGAGGATCTTTAACTATCTTTGAGGAGTACATGGTTGTGCAGACAGGGATCCTGCCTGAGGAAGACTGACTTACAGCCAGGACGCCCGTCTAGCACAGCTGCTTGGAAGGAAGAGGTTGGAGTAGTGGACAGGGGTGTTGTGTGAGGTTACAATAAGACAAATGTTTGTTTGTTTGTGACACTCACTGGTCAGCCAGAGCAGGCCTTTTCAGTGTTGTTCTGAGTTGTTTTTTATTTCATTTTTAAAGCTTAAAATTCTGTAAGGGACTGCCTAACCATCCTGATTCATATATACATGAGTAAGTAAGCTCTTGTTAACATGTGTGATACATAGTATTTGACAGTGTTTCCAAGAATTCAGGACACTACTCAGAAGCTTATTAGATATGCTATACTTCTTGAAAACACCCAAATTATTTATCATTAACGCTCATGTTACTGGAGAGGAGTATTACTGGAAGAAATTAGATTTTCCAGGGTAAGCTGAAATTAATTTATTTGATTCTGAAATATCTTTTTATTTCCTTCTTTTCTTCCTTTCTTTCCTTTCCTTTTAGTTAACCTTTGAGCAAATATTTTTTCTATAAAAAATGACTCTAAACAGTAACCTTTGGCTACTTTTTCTCAGTACCAGACGATTTATGCACAGTAAATATATTCAGCCAATGATGTGACCAATTATTTTTTTGAAATGTGATTTTTAGAAGGGAAGGCGTTCTCCAGATTGACTGATTGATGGAGATAGACCACCCGTGGTCCAAAATAAGCCACCGGCATCTTCTGCCAGCCCATGGTGCAGCTTCCTGAGTTTTCTTTCTTTCTTTTGTACAGCTCTGTGGCTTCTTGACTAACGCATGAGGCCACCTCCCAGGGCTGTTTGAACTGTTCCCGCTGATAGGTGAGGGCATTTCTCCAGCCCTGCTTCTAGACTCCCTCTTAATCTTCAGATGGCCTCTCACCCAGTGGCACATTGAGTTATCCTTTCAAACGGTAATTTCACAAAAATGTACACATATGATCTTTTGTAAGTTATTTGCAATGAATAGGTGGGCCAAAAGCTAAGGTGAAAGACGCAGACTTTGAATGCTAAATCTTGTTGAGTTTTAAGGATATATTTTTATAGTGTATGGATTTCTGCTAGGCAGAGATGGTCTCATAGCAAAAGATTAATGTTCCAGACATGGAGGTTGCTGAACCCAAACTATCTCAGGAAGAAACTATTCTTCACACATAGCTATCTAGGTTGCCAATTTAGAACGCATTTTTATCTAAGCAGAGTGTATATGTGGACATATTTCCTGTAACTTCTGCAACCACAGATATAAATATTTTGATTAGTATTTCTGTGGCCAACTTAGTTTCTGACCCTACCTCATCAAGGAATAAGGTTTACATCTCAGTCTGCGACCTACTTTTTTGCCAGGATGGTCACCTGTGATCTCAATTCTGCTCTCAACCCGCTATAAACATAATTCTGGCCAGAGGTCAGAGATCATAGGCCAGTTTACAAATATTGCATTTATTGTTCTAATTTTTAAACAGTGTATGTAGTTATCTGTGGCTAGGCAGAGAGAGAAGAGTAGATGTGACAAGCCGGCTGGGGCAGACAAACTGACCTTGTCAATTACTTGGCAATTTCATGCAGAATAGCTCGTATATCTGATTTTACCTATATCTTATTTGGAAAATTTTTAACCGAAATTACTGAAAACACTTTCCCTTATTGTAATCAAAATGTAATCTACATGTGTCAAACTGCAAACATTAATATATACGGCTTACCAAGTAGAAATAGAACAAGAAATATCAGCGACATTTATTTTTTAGTCACATTCTTATCAGCACAAAAATGTTTAGTAACTTTCATATTTGCATATTTCTTTATAAATTATATATAGAAACTTGGGTGTAATATTTATCATAAAACATTCTTAAAAATAGAAATTAAAAATGTGAGAAGCTAGCAAATGAAAGAGAAGCTACAATATTTTTTTCTTATACTGATATAGTTTGGATATTGGTTCCTACTCAAATTACATGTTGAATTTAATGCCCAATGCTGGAGGTGGGGTCTGGTGGGAAATGTTTGGGTCATGGGGGCAGATCCCTCATGGCTTCATGCTGCCTTCCTGATAGTGAGGTCTCTTTTGAGATCTGGTCATTTAAAACTGTGTGGCACCTCCCCCATCCCCCATCTCTCTCTCATTCTTGTTCTCACCATATGAGATACCTATTCTCCTGCTTTGCCTCCAGCAATAATTGTAAGCTTCCTCAGGCCTCTTCAGAAACAGATGCTGCTATGCTTCCTGTATAGCCTGCAGAACCATGAGCCAATCAAACCTATTTTCTTTGTAAGTTACACAGTCTCAAATGTTTGTTTGTAGCAATGCAAGAACAGCCTAATTCATAAAACACAAAAGATCCTGTCCTGGGAAGCACGTTCCTTCCCTTCGGAGTTGCTTGTATGGATCATCATGCACAGTTGCTTCTTTCTGTCTTACTGATCTCAAGTTGAGGACACTCGTTGTCTTCTTGGTTTCTCTCTATTAACACACTTCATTATATCTTATTGATTTCTGAAGCCTGGTATGTAGATATTCAGAATTGATATGCTCTTCATACATTTTTACTTCCCCCATAGCTTAGAAGACAGTTGTGTAGATCTGGAATGTTTTGTGTAAAGTCTCAGACCTAGTTCAGCTCTGGGAGCCAACTTTTCCTAGTCTGCCTTGTCCAGTGGGTGCCAACAAATGGACATGGTATGTGTAACTAAATATTTACAGATTGTTATGTAACAAGTGAAAATCTCAGGTCCTCTATCTCGTTGTAAGCTATTACATTATGTAGTGTGGATCCCTTTGGCACTAACTTATCATTATCCTTTTCATTTAAGTGATGTCAAGTTTTATAAGTATCTGTTGAAGAGAAACAAATATGGTTTATATCTGCATCCAATCCTGACATGGAAATATAGTCTTTTAAAATATAAAGTTACAGTTTCTGCTGGTCTTTTAAAATATAAAATTACAGTGTCTGCTGTTTGATACTATTTGTCATATTCAAACATGATATGCTGAGAATTTTTCTCTCTGTGATGACTGACTCCGAGGTTGGCCAGTCTTCTGCTGTGCTGTCTTAGTATCACTCCATTATGCTTTGTGATCTAGAGATTAGAACCACCGGTTTGTCTTCATGTCTTACAGTTAATTGCCCCATTGCGTGTGTGTGTGTGTGTGTGTGTGTGTGTATTTGTGTGTGTGTGTTTAACATTAATACTTCTAGATTTTTTATTTTAAAATAATGTTAAGCTTGGAAAGTTGCATAGATAATACTTAGAATTTTCTTGCTAACTCCTCCCAGCTTTCCCAAATGTTGACATTTTACATAACCATAACCAATGAACAAACCCAGAAATTATCATTGACACAATACTACTACCTAAATGAATTACCTTATTTAAGTTATATTAATTATCTCTAAGGCCTTTGTAAAGTGTAACATCACTTTAATCTCTTTTCATCTGGAACACTTCCTCAAATCTTTCTTTATCTTTCATGACTCCTTGCCAATTGCTTTGTAAGATATCCTTCAAATTGGGTTTGACATGTTTTGTCATGATTAAATTCAGTTTAGAAATTTCTGGCAGAAATAACACATAAATGATGTTTTTTTTCCTTCCTCAGTGTATTACATCAGAAGTTACAGGATATAGTTATTTTTTACCTCTGGCGATATGAACTATAATCACCTATTTAGGGTGGTGTTTAGGTCTTTCCTAGAAAGTTATTTTTCTCTTTACTTTTATTTTCAGAGACAGCTTTCTCTCTTCCCATGTTTATTTCTTTGTTTAATTGTTTACTTATTAGTATGGACTCATGGATATATGCTTGATTTTAGGTTATAATTAATTAATCAATCAGTCAGATTATTGGTTATCATGCATTACTGTGATCATCTATTTTCTTGATCTGATTGTTCTAAAATGGACATGGGAGCCTCCTCATGTTGACTTTTATTTTCCTTGACATCTCCACCACTTTTTAAGACTTCCTTACTTTCTGAGACCACAAAATGTTCCAGTCTTACCTTGTCCATTCAATGTACTAGTACAGTAATAAAGCTTGCTCTAAAAAGCATTATTTCTTTTTGTTGGAGAATGTTGTTTAGAAACCAAGATCTGGATAACAGGCATTCTCCTTGCACTGGTATGTCATTGTTTCTAGGTCTTCTCAATAAAAAGAGCTAGTAAACATATGTAAGGAAACACATAAACACATACCTCTCTATATTTTATATTTATCTATTTAAAAAACAATTACTGTATGCTAATACCTTTAGTTCTAATCCTATACCACATGTTTCATTCTAGATTATTTAAAACTCTTTCATTTAATAGTAAGAAATCTGGCTCTCATTATTCACATACAGTCACGTATTTACTCAGTTCTGGAATACACATAGTCTCAACATTAGTTGCTTATATTTATGTAAAAATAGCAATTTACTAAATAGAGTATAACAGTTGTGTAGTTGTGTACAGTTTTTTTGCTTGTTTGTTTGTTTTTGGGATGGAATCTCGCTCTGTCTCCCAGGCTGGAGTGCAGTGGTATGATCCTGACTCACTGCAACCTCCACCTCCCAGATTAAAGTGATTCTCCCGCCTCAGCCTCCTGAGTAGCTGGGACTACGGGCATGTGCCACCACACCCGGTTAATTTTTTTTTTTTTTTTTAAGTAGAGAAGGGGTTTCACCGTGTTAGCCAGGATGGTCTCTATCTCCTGACCTTGTGATCCGCCCACCTTGGCCTCCCAAAGTGCTGGGATTACAGGCGTGAGCCACAGCACCCAGCCAGTTGTGTACAGTTTTAATTCATTTAGAGTACATAGTCAAAATACTGTTGTCTAAAATTAATTAGTTTAGTTCTTTTCTTCTACATCTCCATCAATGTGTTTAAGATACTTATTTGAAATATAGGAACATCTATTTTTTGGCCTCATTTTTTATTCATTTTGACCTGTTGATTTAAATTAATTCTTTTAATTTTTTGAGAATATGAAATATTAGCATAGTTCTAAGAATCATACCACAAATGGCCATTTATAGAAGTTTCACTCTCTCATTGTCCCTTCTACTGTGTTCCCATTTCTTGTTCTTTCCATCCCATTCTCACTCATTATCTACAGGCAAACAATTTCATTCATTCCTGTTAGTCTTTTCTATTCTTTTTTTTTCCACAAAAGGGATATATATATATGGAAAATACATATATGTGGAAAAAAGATAGATAGATAGATAGATAGATAGATAGACAGATATAATCTTTTTGCCTTACATGACAGATAACTTACTGCAAAGTCTCTCTCTCTTTTTTATTTTTATTTTTTTCACTTAATGGTTATGCCCTGGAAATTACTCCATATCAGTTCATAGAGTTCTTCCTCATTCACCTTACAGCTACATTTACATTGTGTATATTGTTTACTAAACCATTCTCCAATGTATGGGAATTATGATTGTTTCTACGATTTTGCACTGACAAACGATGTGGGCATAAATAATCTTTAACTGCTGGATACATATCTTCATAGTTTCCCATTTTCAATGGGTCATGTACTGATTCTTCTGTGTCTTTCTAGAGTACCTGCTTTCTCTGTGGAAGCTGTGGCAAATTTCCAGACTTGGCATCAGGTGGCTTTTGATGATTCTCAAAGATAATATTCATCTAACATGAATACATTTTACTGCTCCTGGGGACACCTATAAGAATGCCCCACTGTGGCTGGGCACAGTGGTTCACGCCTATAATTCCGGCACTTTGGGAGGCCAAGGCAGGCAGATCACCTGAAGTCGGAAGTGTGAGACCAGCCTGACCAGCGTGGAGAAACCTCATCTCTATTAAAAATACAAAATCAGCCGGGCGTGGTGGCGCATGCCTGTAATCACAGCTCCTCGGGAGGCTGAGGCAGGAGAATTGCTCGAACCCAGGAGGCAGAGGTTGTGGTAAGCTGAGATTGCAACATTGCACTTCAGCCTGGGCAACAAGAGCAAAACTCCGTCTTGAAACAACAACAACAACAGCAACAACAACAAAATGCCCCACTGCCTAAAAATATATCCTAAACACGAAGTTCAGAAATGTTTTAATCAATGAAAGCAAAAATAAAATGTGTGTGGAGCTTCCTAAAGGTAAAACATTGCTTAGCAAGTATGAATTTTCTCATTAAGACAAAATTTAAGTGATTGTTATTTATTTTCCTTGTTATATACCGTTTCATAAAAGTATCTTTTTGTAATTTTTTTAAAAAGTATGCAAATCCCCCCACACATATAAAGTTCAATATATTTTCACAAAGTTATATATATTCAGAAACTGGGGCAGGGTAATAAATATACTGCTCACATTTGACATCCATTGCTTCAGTTCACTTACCAAAAAACTACACAAAAGCATTTTGTGTCTCCTTTTACACTTTGCCAACTAAATTTACAGTCCTGTCCATGTTTTGGTAAATGGAGCCAGATTGTCTCAGCTTTATTCCCAATTCATGTTCACTGAACTACAGCAAAGCTCTACATCAAAATAGACCATAAACATGTTTCTTCAAATGTAAAACAGAAGTAATTATATTCTGCACAGTAAGAAAAGATTAATGAGATAGTGCCCATAAAGTATTCATTTAAAAAGCTCTGGAAAAAAAATAAATTCAAAAATACATTTTCATGACCCCTTAAAAATAAAATTAGGGAGCTCTCCAATGAAGTTGAATTTTGTATTTGTTTGCTCTTAACTATATTTGCTGAATGAAATTTCTTTTTCTTTTTTTTTTTTCTTTGGAGACAAAGTCTCACTTTGTTACCCAGGCTGGAGTAAGTGGAGTAAGTGGCGTGATCTTGGCTCCTTTGCAGCGTCAACCTCCCAGGTTCAAACCATCCTCCTGCCTCAGCCCCTCATTAGCTGGAACTACAGGAGTATACCACCACACCCAGCTAATTTTTGTATTTTTTGTACAGACTGGGTTTCGCCATGTTGCCCAGGCGGGCCTCAAATTCCTAAGCCCAAGCCAACCATGGGCGTTGGCCTCCCAAAGTGCTGGGATTTCAGGCATGAGCCACCACACCCAGCTGTGAATGGTATCTTACTATTATCTTTCTTTCACATTTAGTGTCTTATTTTCGTTATTTCCCTAGGTTTTTTATTTTCCATATCTTTTCTACTAAATTTTCTGTTCAGTGCCTTTCCTCAAACTTTCTTGTCTTTGTCTTGTTTTCTTTCTCGTGACCTCTCTCTGCTCCAACAAGCAAGGCAAAACATTTCCCGATTCCCATTAGTGAACAATTTATTTATGTTTAATTTGAATTTGATATTTTATGGAGCAAAGGACCTTGCTTTGTATTTCATGCTTTTAAATATTCTATCTCTGATTGTAATGTATAACAATAAGTAAGAATTTTTCAGGTACATGAATGTTCAGTATTCATTTATTTTAAATTATCCAACCAAATAACAGCACTGAAAACCTGCACATTTTTATAACTATTTACTATCAGATTCATCTAATCTACTTATTATTGTGAAAAAACATCTTTGGTCATTTTCAGAAAGACAGCATGTTTGATATGATAATCAAAGAGCATTCGCTTGCATAAAATTATGTCACAAATCACATTATTTTATTCTGGAAACATCTATATTCTGATGATGATTCACCAGAAAATTAAAACACATTCAAAAATGCTATTTTAGGTGTTTTATAAACAGGAGTTGTGTGTGTGTGTACCAATTAAAAGGCTGCAAAATGACACTTTGTATAGTGGTTTCAAGATCTTCCTTCCCCAAGGGTTAATCAGTTCTAAGAAACCGAATCCTATTTTTGTTGCCAATTTAATAAAAACAGGCATACCTGTTGCCCAGGGCACTATTATTCCTTCAGACAGCCACAGTGAGGGAAGAGATTTCTTTTCTTTTCTTACCTAATTAAAATGAAACAAATGAGCTATAATAGAAATCATAAAGTCACCATAGGATATTTCCTTGGGCTATCAGCTTTCCCAGATGGTCATTAATACCCAGATTATAACACATAACAATTCTTATTATTTTTTTGCTATGCACTACATCTTGAAAACAGGCTTATTAAATATTTGGAAAGTATCTAATATTATTGGAAAAAATAATCATATCCAGTGATGACTCTTAATTGTTTTAAAGATTTATTATTTAGAATTGAGGAATGCTTGGGACTAAAAAATCAACATATAAACAAAAATACAGGGAACTATTATTATATGAGACAACAGGCAAAATGTTGCAGTGTCTTGGAAGGAATATGAGTAGAGTTAGTCAACTGAGTATGAATTGACTGCTTCCAGTATACCCTTTACTTGCTTTGTGCTTTTGGATATATAAGGAAAAGAGGACCACAAATTTTCTGTGTTTAAAATCTGAGAAGAGATTAATGTTGTATACCCGTGCACAATCAAGAGTTAAGTAGGGTATTGAGGAAACTCAATTCTGCAGCTAACATTTTCTCTAGAAGCTTTTGTTCACTCTCTACCTCCAAACAAATGAAGAACACAAAGTCAAAAAACAGTATGTCAGCATTTGACTATAAAAATAGTGAAAGTTTTGCAAATTCACCTGCATAGATAGTACAATCGATTGTTCAGAAATTGGTTATGATGCTAGAAAACACAATTTAATTTAAAAGTTAATCAAAGGTCTGTATATAGAAATTGCTACCATAAAAATAGAGGAGGAAGGTGTCTTCAAATCTAGGAATCTTTATTTACGTTTTTAGAGGTATATATGTCTATCTGAAGAATTCAGTAGCATTCATCATACTTAAGTTGCTTGACATTAGCTATTAGCACTTGGAAACCATTCCCCACTATTGTGGTTCTTAAATGCCTTCAATATTTCACACACTGAATTCAGAAATGCAATTAGCAAGCTGAATAGCATATCAACATTTGATAATTGCACCTAAAATATATAGCAGATTATGCAGTTTTGCTCTGAAAAGGCTATTCCTTTATTCACTCCTAGAAACTGTCCATTCTTTTTGGCGTGTTTTATTTTCCTTCTTTATGCAAAAGAGATGGTGCTGAATGCTAATGAATTGATTCTTGGTCAAATCTCAAGCAGTTATGTTCAAGTAATTAGTTCAGGCTCTTGCGTTTCTGACATTCTGCAAACATTTTGTTTGAATTCCTAATTTATCTTTCCTTAATAAATCAACAGTTGACCTTTAGTAGATGCTTGTACTAGGGAATATAGAGAAGAGGACAAATGTGGTTTTTTTTGAATGGGCTAGTAATAAGTTCTGCCAGGTTTTTAGTCCTGAATATTTTCTGTGGATACCCTTGAAAGTTAGCCATTTGGCCAAACAACATGACTGCTGGCTCTAGTAGACATGACTCACATTTCCACATTTAGCCACCCAATACTGCTCTTTCTGGTAGGTAAAGTGGTTGGGAAATTTACCAAGAGTCCAGGTGTCTTAGTCCATGAAACTCTTTTTGTTTCTCCTGGATATGTTTGAACTAATTGTGCCCCAGTTCTGTGACAACTTCTGTTTTTTGGGTCCCACTGGCTGCTGCCCACACAATTCTTTCCATAGCTATTACTCAAAGCCAGACCTATAGGACTTCTTACAGGAACCTGTGGTAGTCTTTTGCCTGTTGAGATTCTGAAAATTGACTTCAGAAAAATCACAGATAATCCTTGCAAGCAGCAGAAAGAATATTCCTTTACTGGTATTTTAGTAACTTCAAAACTCATGAACAATAGACACCTTTGGGAAAACATACCATTTCAGATGTTTTCTTCAAAGCCAAGGGAACAAGATGGATATCTAAGGTTAGTGAGAGTTATTAGCCTCAGAAGAACTGCTATTTTTACCCGTCTCCCAGAGACCTAAAAACAAGATTTTCTATTATTGTTAAACAGGCATATTTAAACCTGCCATATTTCTCATTTTCAAAGTTTCTCTTATTTGAACATCAACACTGTATTATGCATTAGAGTACAGATATCAAGAAGTTATGGTTTTTGCCAAAATTTTACTAAACTCATGATCTGATTGACACATAAACAGTTAAAGCAGCCATTACAGGACACTGGTGCCTGGAAGGATGAAGAGCAGCAGGGGGCATGGCAATATCACAAAGAAGAAACATGTGAAATTAGGCAACAGGAGAAAAGGGAGATAGGTGATAAAGAAGATACCTTTCTTTTAGAGGAGGTGGATTCATGCATTTAATTTTAAATGATAAGGAAAAGAAAATCAGAGAAAGAATATTCTACCCAGAGGTGAAAACATCTGACACCAAGATATGGAGGCACTATGAATCATGGAAATGTTTGCACCATAGTAAAATAATTGAAAACACGAACTCCAAATTAATGGTCTCTGGGTAAGATTAAAATAATGGGCAAAGGACCTGAGCAGACATTTCTCCAAAGATGATATAAAAATGCCCAACAGATAAATAAAACAGTGCTCAACATCAGTCATCATTAGGGAAATGCAAATTAAAACTACTTGGAGATATGATGTCACAGTGTTAAGATGACTATTATCAAAAAGACAAGTGATAAGACATGTTGGCAAGGATGTGAAGAAAAGGGAACTCTAATACACTATTGATGGCAATGAAGATTGGTACAGCCATTATGGAACACAGTATGGAAATTTGTAAATAAATTAAAAATAGAATTGCCATATGACCCAGTCATCCCTCTTCTGGGTATATGGCCAAAGAAGATGAAATCACCACCTTGGAAAGGTATTTACACTTCCATGTTCACTGCATCATGATTCACAATAACCAAAATATAGAAACAAATGAAGTGTCCATTGATGGATGAATAGATAAAGATGGGCCTGAAGAACATTATGCTAAGTAAAATAAGCCAGACTCAAAAGAAAAATATTTCACGATCACACTTACATGCACAATAATTTTTTAAGAAGGTCAAATATATGGAGATAGAGAATAAACCAGTGGTTACCAGTTTGGGGGAGTGGGAGAAGCAAACAGGAGTGATGTAGGTCAAATGATACAAAATAGCAGATATGTGGTATGAACAAGTTTAGGTATCTAATGTACGATATGGGGGTCATAGTTAATAAAATTGTACAATACTAGGGATTCTTGTTAAATAAGTAGATTTTAGCTGCTCACGTCACAAAAAACTGTAACTGTTTGAGATGATAGATAGGTTAATCTGCTTCACTGTAGTAACCATTTTACTATGTATATCTCATAACATCATCTTGCAAACTTCAAATAGAAACAATAAAATTTGTTTAAAAAATAAAAATTGGAAGAGAAAATAAATATAGGCCAAAAACAATACACAACAAGGACAACAACAGAAGTGTCTCTGGATTAGATTTTTTCTTACCATATGTTGTACAATTGTAAACAGATTACTTCTTTTTCACATTTGTGTTTCCCCGTTGGCAAAAAATAGTAGTCATACCTTCCTCAGATATTTGTTGTAAGAATCAAATGAAATAATGAAATAAAGTGCTTAGAACAATGCTTGGCAAAATAAATGCTACCATGACCTCCAACTCCAACTGGTTAGGTTTCTGTAAAAGTCTCTACATAACCATAAATCCCAGAGTGAAGTTTTCAACTTGGGAGAATAAAAGGGATAGAGACAAATTGGTCATTTATAAATGTATCAAAGTCATCATCCAAAGATAAAATACAGGATGTAAGTGAGCACAGCTCAATTTTTTCTTCCATTCTTGATACTAAAATTCCTACAGGCTTTGAAGAAAAGTTGCAGTCATATTATATCCTAGAGTGTTTAGCAAGTGCTGAGAAATATGGGGAACTCATAGAATAGAATCCCCTCCTTGAGGACTTCAACTTTGGGGAATTTGAAAAAAGGAAAAATCAGTGCTTCAATGAAACTATGTGGCTCTTATAGTCCAAATGCCCGATGAAAGCTTTTAGGGACACAGTGGCAGCCCAGTGGTAATCCCCAGTTTCTAAAAGGCCATGTCACATGGCCGTTCCCATAGGTTCTGAATGAGTCATTGTATTTAAGAAGGGAAACAGGAGGCAGATAGGAGAGAGAGGGGCAGACAGAAACAGGAAGACTGAGAAGATACAGGACACATTTGCCACAGTGCTGGCTTGGAATATTAATGTAGCAACACAGAGGTCACTCATCAGACGGCTTTGATGTAGACAATTACCTCTGGAAACTGGAGGCGTGCAGGACTGTCCTCTCCGTAGACCACCATCACTGAAAAGCTAATACAGCTACATCAGCATCCTTGGACAGTCCAAGTCGCCTAAAATAGATCAGCTCACCTCCAGTGGAGATTCAGAGAGCACATCCAGAATTAGAAGGCCAATATGAACATGCAGCAGATGGAGCACAAGAAGTTGAAGCCCTTTTACCTAAAGTGTTGTGTTGGCAATTGCGTAAGGCCCTCCTGTCATCCTCCCTTATTCTCCCATAGATTAGACTCAACTCCTATAGGAGAAGCAGTGCAAAAAAAATGAGAATGTGAGGGTTGTAGTCCTTGATGTGACTGAAATATAAATCTTAATTGACTGATAAATCACTAAGTTGGACTGAGTTTACATTAAAGTGATTAAATTGATTCTGAGTCAGATAGATGTAGTTTGGGATCTGAAAATCAAATCGAGTTATAAGAAAATAAAGTTAAAAACTTGTACAATGGCATTTGTGACTGTGAATGTATGTACCCCCTACATAATAAGAGTTTAAACATCTTCCTAAGGGCAATTAGATGCCATTGAAAGACACTAAGCTGAGAGGTGGCATGATCAGATTTTTATTTTAGTAAAAAATCACTTAGGGAGAAAATTAATTGGATTCAGTGGGAGGAAAAGCAGCAGGGCGTAGATAAGGACCCAGTTAGAAGAATATTGCTGAAATTCATACAAGAAGATTTAAGTTACCTAAATAATGCAGTGGAGTGGATGAACCTGAGGGGTACTAAGTACAAAGAATTTATAGGACATAACGGCTCCATATGCTTGAAGTGATGTGGGAGGAAACGGAGGACACATTCATTCATTTAATATTTTATCAGCATCTGTTGTGGGCCAGGCACTGTGTTAGATGTAGGGAACACAGGTGTGAGCAAAAAGGACAAATCATGACTTTCAGCAACTTTACAGGCTAAAAAGAGATGCAGCTATTAATCAAACAATCACATGAACAATGTGACTCTGATAACTGTACAATTTAGGGGTTCACATTGTGAGAAATGTTTTAACCAAGAGAGTGAGGTAAATGAAGGTTTACCCCAAAAGGGAAAGCTGAGCTTTAAAGAAGGGTAAGGAAGGGTCAATTAAATTACTAGTAAAGAAGTATCTGTCTGGAATTTCAAACAATTCTTACCATGACCATTAGTAGGAAATGCATTTTAACTAACAACTTAGTACTTACACACAGACATAACAGTCTCACACACACATACACAGACACACAGAAACATACAAACATGCATGCACGCAGACAGAACAAAAGTTTTGGATATTAAATTTACTCTAACTACTTGAGTGTACTCTGTTGAGCTGTTAAGTATGCAGTTAGTCATGCTGTTAATAAAATAATTTTATTATTTTAATGTTTCAGACAGCTCATTCAATTGACTTCATGATTCACTCAGAAGTTGTCATCTGTAGTTTACAAAATACTGACTTGCTTACAATATTTATTGAATGCACGCCATACTGAATGTTCCTAGCGATTACAACAACCCTACCAGTACATAGTATCATTAGTTCCATTTTACAAATGAGTCAACTGAGGTTACTGGGCTAAAGCTTCACAGTTACGAACGGCAGAACTTGAATTATGTATAAAGCTAAACCCACATACTTAATTTTCTTACGGCTTACCTGATGGATGGGAATGTCACTTAATAAAGACAATAAGCCTGGAAGTAGAAGCAAAGAATGTGGTTCCTCTCACAGACTGATTTTACTTTTCCATATCCATAAGAGCAGACCACAGCAAAGAAAAACTGACCAGTATGACATGCCACTGCCCTTATCAATGATGCAGAATGTTTCCAAAGAAATGAAAAAAAATGGAACTGAAAGTATTTGATTTGCCAAATTAGGATTTGGCATAGAAATCTTCCAGATTTCTAACATCTTCTTTATGCTTACATAAAATTATGAAAAAAATAGCCTCGTAAACATGTGAATTGTGATGTGATGAACATAATGACTTGGCACATGTATATACCCGCCTAAATTTCCGAAAACAATGTTTATTCTAATTTTGTTTGATGTATTATAGGATTTTCCATATTCTTTTAATTTTTCAAGATTCTAGATCAGAAATCATTGCACTGAGAGTTGCTTCCTTGCATATACATCTTCCTGAGCATCTGCTACCTTTTGGTGTCATTTATTTGAGCCATGGCTGTGTTTTCAGATATTTTCTACCAAAAATTCAATTGTCCTGTGTGAATAGTGACACTTTCATTCATTATTGGTTGTTGACAATTTAATGGGAATTAGAGCATCAGATTCAATTCAATGTAACAAACACTTATTTAAAATCAACTGTAAGATTCTGTCCAAGTTTTAACTCACTAATTATCTTAGGAAGCTGATTGCAAGGGCAGTGAAGAAACTGGACACAGGTAAAGAACTTTTCACATGGGGAAGGGGAAAAGATGGTTCTGCCCTGCTATCTGATGACTAGCTTGTTCAGAGCTGCTAGCGTGTGGGGACCTGGGCATTTTGAGGTCCATGAGATCCTAGGGAATTATGAGGAAGTGCAATTGGCAAAAAGGGTGGTATCAGAAGCAATGACACCCCAAGAGCAGTGAGCATACCCAATAGTCAGATCTCACTATCTAAGACTATTCCCCCATAAGTGGAACAAGTTCCTCTTGGAGAAATGGCCAATTATGGGGCTGGGGCAAGATGATTGTTGAGTATCTTGCATTTACAGAAAGTAAGGAAGTATTTCAAAAATTTCTGAAAACTAAACAACCCACAGTGATGAGGGGATGTAAAAGGGATATAAGAGCCAACTCAATGAACACCAATGGCCAAAGCTAAAATAATTTAAGCTGTAAAATAAATAGCATAGCTTTGGATTATAACCCAAAGTATAAAATAAATATCTTTAGGTCCATATTGGTGTAAATAATTGAATAAATAAGTAAATGGGGGGGTTGACAAATATCAAGCATTAAAGAATTCCAAATAATTTGTGTAGACACTCTACCCTCAAGGAGATGGAGCAGAAATCCATACAAGTTACCTGACTTCCTTCCTGAGAATGAAGTATGGAAAAGAAGAAGAAAAGGGAAACTTTACAATGTATAAACCTGACAAACGCTATTTTAACCAGGGAATCAGGGTTGACATGCTAAGTCTTGTTGATGGCACACTGGATATGATATGATGGTGAGCATAGAATGTTAGCTCTGTAGTCCTCACAAATCCCCAAATTCTCAGTCTCGTCATGAGAAAAAATACTTTAAAATTAAGGAAATTCTATTAAATGCCTGACCAGTATGAAGAAACATGATCACTAAACATAATGTGTATCCTGGGTCACAAGCTAGAATAAAAAAAGAACATTAGGAAAAATCTAAGGAAATCTGAAAATGTATGGACTGTAGTTAATAACGATGCATCAATATTAGTTCATTAGTTGCTGCAAATGTATCATACACAATATAAGATGCTAACGATAGAGGAAACTGTTAGATGTATAGTAACTCTCTGAACTATCTTCATAACTTTTCCATGAATCTAAAACTTTTCTAAAATAGTTTATTCTTTAAAAAGTTGATATTAACAAATGGTAAAAATCTGGTATCACAAATGGTAAAAATCTGGTATAACGAACTCCAACAAAGTACGTTCTTTTACCTTACACCTCAGCTTCCAGCTGGCTTTACCTATGTTCAAAAGTAGATTTTCTACGCTTACTTCACAGCTACGTTGCCAAATTAATTCAAGTTTAAAAAGCTGGCAGCAAAAAGATTAGCAGTAGAGGTGAGTGACTGAAGTGATACATTTCCAACATCATCAGAGCCCTCTGGCACACAGCACCTTATATAAAACAAATAAAGTGTCATGAGACAGTAAATTGAATATGATATAATGCCAAATGATCAATTCAACGTGCCTTGTCAACAGAAAAATAGCAAGTCTCTGTAGAAAATCATCCAAGTAATTGCCATGTATGACATAGATAGTGTTCTCCTTGGAGCAGCTGCTGATACCTCAGGAGACGACAGGGCAGGTGGTGAGAATGTTACTGCCTCTTTTTAAGTCATTGTTTCATATGTCCTGTAGTTCTGTTTTTTTTTCCCCCTTCTTTGGTTGTTGTCACTAGTTGGTCTTTGTAGAGAGAGTTGAACAGATTTGTGAAGCTACTCAGCACAGCCAAAGTTGAATAGCTTCCAGACTGTTAATATTCCACAACAGCATTCCTACTGTAATAGGCTACTTATATTCAGTCTCTTTGACCATTTTTTTTTCCTCTTGTAGAATAAAAACTTACTATTTCTAAGAGCTCCCAATGTGCCTGGAACAATGCTGATGCTTTATGTTGAAATTAACTTGTAGGGCCCTCAAAATGGACTCATGACTGGGGACTTAGTGACCAGTGAGAGTACGGAAGTTTAGAAGTTTAAGTAATTTGCTCACGATTAGAGGTTTGCAAATGTCTGAGCCAGGATTTGAACATAGATAATATGACTCCAGAGCCTGCACATTTTTCCAATGTGTCATTCAGCCTGCCCTGTATATCCTGTGCATGAAAGGTAGTCATCTGTGGCCGGGCGCGGTGGCTCACGCTTGTAATCCCAGCACTTTGGGAGGCCGAGGCAGGCGGATCACGAGGTCAGGAGATAGAGACCATCCTGGCTAACACGGTGAAACCCCGTCTCTACTAAAAATACAAAAAATTAGCCGGGCGTGGTGGCGGGCGCCTGTAGTCCCAGCTACTCGGAGAGGCTGAGGCAGGACAATGGAGTGAACCCGGGAGGCGGAGCTTGCAGTGAGCCGAGATTGCGCCACTGCACTCCAGCCTGGGTGACAGAGCGAGACTCTGTCTCAAAAAAAAAAAAAAAAAAAAAAAGAAAGGTAGTCATCTGTATATGTGCTTGCTTCCTCTGCTAGACTGAAAACGCGTTAAGGAAATAGATTATAATATTCCCAGCTTGTCTCTTTTATGGTCCCTAGGAATAATAAAAACACTTTATAATTATTTGTTACATAAAGTACATACACTTTCTTAGAAAATATTATTTATTCCTATTTTGAAAAGTGTATTATACATTTAAAACTGCATTGACCTGAAAAATGAAGTGAGCTTTCTCTAATGTTTTTGTGCTTTTTTCTTGTTCATTATTGTTCCTGACATAAAAGGGCAAAGTAACCAAGAAAACTTTGCAAGCTGAGATGTTAAAAGAAGGAAATAGTCAATGACAAGTGTTCCTTTTTAGTTGCACAAAATTATGTCTTAAAATAACATTTTCTTGAGCAAAGGCTTTCAAGAAGGATGTTCTATACTAGATTATTTGCATAGCCAGCAGGGCAGTGTGATTATCTGGGGTAGAAATATTGCTTCTTGAAGTGGCCCAGTGCTTCTATGAGAGGCAAAATATGATTAGCTGTGACACTGAGTACCAAGGAAAAATACCCCATCTACCTGGGACTGGTAAGCATCCACATGTTCACATGTCCTGGGACTTGCTAATTGTTTGCAGTGCACTGTAACAACTCCCTTAAGGAAGACTATTGCATGTCTTCTAAGACATAAAGATGCCAGAGGATCAATGAAACAGATGCTTCAGCATCTCCAAATGGAGCAGCAACATTGCTCCAAGACTTTGCCAGCAATTCATGTATTTTGTAACATCATAGACTGAGGGGAGAGTTTCTGAACCTTTCAAGCATTCATTGGCATTCATGGATAAAAGGGGAACTTTATCAAATAATTCAGACAGTGGCTTTTGCAAGGTAACAGCTAAGATTATGTCAGACCTGGGAAATCAATTAAGTTGGAAGACATGGTGACTTAAGTAATTTTTTAAAAAATTCTTGCCACTGGTTAGTGAGAGATGAGAGAAAAGAACAAGAAGGAGTAGAGGAATAAGAAGAGTAGAAAGGAGGAAAAAAGGAGAAAGAGAAAAGAGAGTGAGAAAAAGAAAAAGAAATATAAAGGTGTATTCATTTTCAAAGACCAAGTAACAAATTACTTAAAACTGGGTGGCTTAAAACAACGGAAATTTATTGTCTCACAATACTGGAGGCTAGAAGCCAGAGACCCAAATGTTAGTAGGCTTAAGCTCCCCCTAAAACTTTAGGAGAGAATCCCTTCTTGTCTCTTCTAGGTTTCTGTATTTGCAGTCCTTGGTAATCCTTAGCTTGTAGATGCATCACTCCAATCTCTGCCTCCATCACCACATGACATTCTTCTGCTTGTGTTTCTTCCGTCAACTTCCCTCTGTGCATCTCTGTGTCCAAGTTTTTCCTCTTCTTTTAAGGACACCAATCCTACAGGTTTAGGGGCCCACCCTACTATATTATGACCTCATCTTAACTAATTACATCTGCATCAGCAACTATTTCCAATTAAGATCACTTCTGAGGTACTAGGGGGCAGGATTTCAACATATCTTTTGGGTGGGACATAATTCAACTCATAAAAGAGGGTTTTGCTAATTAAAATTAATTTCACAATGTAGTCTGGAAATAATGAAGTTTTTTACTGAAACCCATGAAATCTTCTGGGAAAAAAATGATCTACCATATCTGGGTCTGTTGGATGTGTATTTCCCTTTACTGACTTCAGGGAAAATCTACTCCTTTACCCTGGGAAGGAAACTTTTTGATGGATCAGAAGCATACGGCTGTATAAGGAAAACTGAAGAGACTGGACACTTAATTTTGTATATGCAACATAGTAACCTTGCACATTGGATTTTATATATTCAAGATAAGGGTGAAGAAATGAATAGAGATTACTGATTTGGGGACAATCCCTGAACCATAAAGGTCAAGACTCAGAGTAGGAGTTCCAGAATGGCTGGGAGTCTTGTTTTTGTTGCTGTTCAGCACTGCATCTCTAGTTCCTAGGCCAGTGCCTGGCACGGAGCCATATTTCGCACATTTGTGCTGTATGAATGAATCGATGAATTGATAGGAACTAGTGTTGAGTGATGAAAATATCAGCAGCTGCTAAATGAGAGATGCTGGTTTCAAATTCTAGCTCTGCTATTAATACATCCAAATCGTGGTGCAGCATATCACTTGTCATTCTGAGACACCATATTCTTGTGTGTAAAAACACGTCATTAATAAGGTTTTTATGAATATTAAATCAAATGCCAAGCAGTATAAAGCACGCAGTACTTTGCCTGTAACATGATGGTACTCAGTAAAAAGTAAACTTCCTGAATTTGGTCAGTGAATTTTCCAAAGATACTGCTATAAGTTAAGGAAAGCACACTACAGAATTTTTACCTCAAGGTACTTCTGTTCTAGCTAGCCAGCAATACAAAGATGAAGTACCTTAAACAATTAAAATAAAGATTAAATCTTGCAATGCTGATCATAAATAACTGTCCTAGGATGTCAAAAAATAAGATGTATGTAGGAAAATCCATCTGCTTACTCCCTCATCTCAGAAGCATACGTTTATTTCACAACCATGTATACATCTAAATACTAACTGAATGACTTGATAGAACTGAACATCATTAATTTTAGTATTATTTTAAATTATTTTCCCCAAACATTTCTGTTCTCAGTTGTCAGCACTAACTCTGCCAGCCGCTGATGTCAGTGCTTTCTGATGTCACTTGCTTGAAGTCTTTTGATGACAAAACACCAATAATATTCAAGAAACTTCAAATATTGAGAGCTGGTAGGGGCATTGGCAAGATACGTACACCCAAGTAGCCAGAAACATGTCAACCATGCGTATTCAGAAAAAAGCACAAGGCAAGGGAGTATGGGCAGCCTGCTTTTATGAAGAATGGGAATCATAAGAAACCTTTCCCAAGGAGAGTTCCCCTGGGAAGACAGTCAGATTCAAAGCTATGAGCGGAATCTTAGGAGCAAAAGATCTCTGATCATCTTAGTGTTCTATGTTTAATCTGCACTGCTGCATTATTCCATTTGCCTGGTTTTTCTTTTTTTTTCTCTCTCTCTCTCACTCTCAGTGTTACTTCCTGCTATTCAAATACCATCTGCTTTCTCACTCTGTAATCAGTGATTCTTTATCTGTTGCATATCTTATTCTGAATAGCCATAGCTTCTCCTTCCTCTTGACTCCAGGTTGTCATGTCTCCTAAGCTCTCCAGCAGAATCTGCAGCTGTTTTATTTTCTCATGCTTCTAGCCTCAAGTTCCTGAGAAGAGTTTCTAGAGGGGTCTGAGGGTATGACAAGCACTGTGATTGGCTTTTCCAGTTAAGTCCGTTGGTACTCTCCCAAGGAAATTTAGAGTTGAACATCATCGCATGAGTGAGAGAGCACCAGGAAGCTTCTGGGGGAAGATCATTAGATTGAGCAAGAGGAGACCCATGTCGATACAGTATTATTCCAAGATCTGCTAATGCCCACTGGGCCAAGTGACCCATCTTTCATCGACCCAGTTCCCTGTTCTGTAAAATGGGAATAAAAGAACACGTGAGATAATATAGGTCAAAAATTATTGAAAAAGCCTAAATTCCTGTGTATGGATGAGCTATATCTACTTCAGTTGCTGCCCTATTTAGGAGTCACAGTTATTTAACCCAAGTACTTTTTTTGTCCATCAAATCAAGGACGTAGGGAAGACTTCGTTTGTTAGAATATAATTTCAAATTTTTTAAAAAAATCTATAAAATTTTCTCTATGTTCTTTACTGTATATTAAAGTTCTACATTACATGTTAAGTTGAATACAGTATTATAACAGTTGAGTATTAACTGGTCTGTGTTCCAACTAGGGGTGGAGAAACCATATATTAATAGTGAAATCAGTATTCCTTAATTCCCTCCGCAATCAGTTGTCACTTTCCTCGGGCTGACAGGCAAACGGCCATTTGCAGAGCTGCCAAACCTGCATCCCCCATGCTGCAATTTGAGCCTGTTTCCTTTTATTTTATCCACCATGGAAAAGAACAACAGCTGGACACATCAATTTGCATAATAACCTCTCCTGCTCAGAGACTGTTGGAAGGTCGGGTCTCTATTGCTAATACATTTCAGGCAGAACCTCTCTCTTTTTCTCTTTTGTTCTTTTCACAGCAAAACTATCTTTTGACTAAAGCTGTACTTCAAAAAATTTTGATTCCCTGACAATATAAGACTCCTTTCACAATTCTTCCACACGTTTCCTTAGTTAGGGAAGATGTTGAAAGAAAAAAAACAAAAAAACAAAAAAAAACACTTATGAATAAATCACTCTGCTAGTATTCTGGAGAGGTTTAGATACATTTTTACTTAGGCACTGCTGACACTTCTGTAGCATATCAAATTCAATTGAGATGAAATCCATGGCTAGAAGGGAAATTTGGGGATTAATTTTGTGCTTATTATATTATGAAAAATTTTAGAATCTCAGTGACAAAATGTACATAAATAGCTTTGTACAACATTTTTATACGGATAAGCCTAATGGAACCAGGGAAATAAATTTATTTTCATGTAATACAAATGATATTCAATACAAGATAGAATCCTTTCTCACTTCCCCTTGAAGACTCTCAAGATTATTGATTTGTAGTTTACTTATGGAGAGTTAGAGGGATAAAATACACATATTTTATATTAAAGATGTTTAGGATAGAGTACTGAACTTTAGAATTGAAGACATAGGCTTGTAAATCATCTTAAATTAGAAAAATACATAAATTTCCTACTTTGAATTATTTCTATAAAAGAGTCATTTAAGGAGATAAGAATATATAGCAACAATATGAATTTTCATATATTTTAAAGAAAATTGAAATTGATGGAAGATGGTGAGCCAAGAATTTAAAACAAATTCAATTAAGCAGACTTTCACTTCTGGTCCCAATGAAGTAATAACATAACTGACACTGGACTAGTCTTCTTACAAAAGAAAAAAGCCATAAAACCGAGAGAAAGAATTTAAGGCAGCAATTTTCCGGTGTTCGGCAACAGGTAAAGCAAAACTGTGACCAATTAGAGGAGAATTCATGAGATGGAACCCATGCTCTCCCTTCCTTTTTTCTTCATGGAGACAATTTCGTGGCTGCAGACAGAGAGCTAGAATAGAATAAAATATGGTGGGTCCGCTGAACTGGGGACCTCAGAGTTCAGAATGGCTGAAGTGGCTGGAATCTAATGGGCAGAGCACTGGAGAGCAGGGAACTACATGGGAAGTGTGTGAAACCATAGGAGAAGGACCGCCATGAATTCTTCACCAAGGGTAGAATTGTGCATGCAAAGAGTGAGATTATGTCAGGTTTACCAGAAAGTGGTTGCTACAGAGCCAGAAACACAAGCGATACTAGAATTTGAGCAACCTGTGGAGATGGTGGAATTCTGGTTTAGTCAGAGTGAAGAGAACATTTTAGCACTCTGAGCATGCAACTAAGATGATGGAATACACATGCCTAAGGAGTTAACAACCATGTTCTAGAGGAAGGTCTATTTTAGACCTGCCCTGTGAAAATTTAAAACCATGCCTCAACAAAATCCACGGGAGAAACAGAGTTTAGATTGGAGTCATGCCAATGTAGAGAGAAACTGGGTAATATCTTGGGCTTGCCACAGATCTCCTCGATAAAATAGAATATATATTTTATGTTATATATATAGAAATCATATATTGTTTGATCTGGCCATCGAGGGTTAAAGGAATTCAATAACAAAAATAATAATTGGAAAATCCTCAAATATTTGCATTTAAACTGTGCTTGTCTAAACAGCACATGGATCAAAAAAGAAATTACAAGCAAATACAGTATTTTCAATTAAATGACAGTGCAAACACAACATATGAAACTTTATGGTATAAATCTAGAAGAGTCCTTGGAGGAAAAAAAGTCAATGATAAAAGTTTATACATTAATACATTAAAGATAGAAGAACAAATTATGAACAAGAAAACAAACATTAAAAGAGAAAATTATCCAAGCCAACAATTTACTATTTGAAATTATTGATAAAATTGAGATCCCTTATCAACAAAACTCCTCACTAAGATTTTAGCACAGCAATCTTAAAATAAATAAGTACATTAAATAAAATAAAAAAAAGCATAATGTATCACTACCAAGAGGAGGAGGGAGGTCAGGGAGGCAAAAGTGGTTTCAATATTTAAACATCAATCAATGCAATTCACCCCATAAATATAATAAATGAGACAAATCATTTGATCAATTCAGTGAAAACAGGAGAAGTATTTAACAAAACTCAATTTCACCCGGGACAAAAACTGTCAGCAAACTAGGAATAGTATGGAATTTCCTCAATTTGATAAAGGATGCATATCAAAAGCGTACTGCTGATATTATACTTAATGGTTAATATTAAATGTTCATTTAATATTCATTCTCTACCTCTACTCAAAGTTGTGCTGTTGGTAGTAGGTAGTACAATAAAGTAATAATAAGAATGAACTACATAAAAAATGGAGGAAAAGAATTAAAATTGTTGCTATTTGTAGATGGTATGATTGTTTATGTAGGAAATCCTAAGTAATCTACAAAGAGGCAACAAGAACTATTAGGTGAATTTAGCAGTTTCATTTACAAAAGTATATAATAATTTAGGAATAACTGTAAAGAAAATTATTCAAGACTTTCACACTTAAAATGACAAAACATTGCTGAGAAAAATTAAAGACTATATAAATAAATGGTGTTATATCATGTTCATAAATTGGAAGATTAATATTATTAAGATATCTAGTCTCTTCAAATTGATCCATATATATTGAACACAATGCCAATCAAAATCATCTTAAGTAATTTTATGGACACTAGAATTAGTTTTTAAATTTATCTGGAAATCCAAACATAGAAGAATAGCCAAAAAGTTTTGAAAAAAAATACACAGAACTATGTGATTCCAGGGTTTTAGAAAGCTGCACTGATCAACACTGTATGATAATTGTGTAAGAATAAACAAGAGTTCAATGAAATAGAATAAAGCCCATAAACACACTAACATATATATGTTCATTTTTTTTGTAAAAAAATGTACCAAAGTAATCCAATGACAATAGATATGTATTTTATAATGCTGTTAAAGCAGAAGAATTTCTAAAAGGAAAAATAATGAATATTGATCTCTACCTCACAGCATAGAGAAAATTAATTTGTATTAGACAATAAACCTAAATATAAAAGCAAAGATTATAAAAACCTTTAGAAGAAAAAGGTATGAGAAAAATCTTCTGACCTGGAAGTTAAAAACTTGCACATGAATAGCAGCTTTATTCGTAAGAGCCAAAAAGTGATAGAACCCAAATGTCCACTGGAGATGAATGAATAAAAAGTTGTTGTACATTATTACAATGGAATGCTACAGAGCAATAAAAAAAATGAAACAAATTGGATGAGTATCAAAAACATGAACAAAATTAGTCATATACAAAAGCTTACATACAGTATAATTTTATGTATGTAAGTGTCAATAAATATAAAAGTAATTCTAGGATAAAAAAAGTCAGATCTGATTTCCTGGAGAGAAGTTAGGATATGGATTGACTGAAAAGTGGCATGAAAATACTTTCTGGGTGACATAAATATTTTATATCTTGATTGGTTCTGGGCTTCCTATGTGTAAACATTTGTTAAAACTCATCAAATTGTTGACTTAACATGTGTGCATTTTATTATATGTAAATTATACTTCGTTTATTATATGTAAATTTTAAAAGCTGCCATTGAGGTGTAATTAGTTGTCAATCTTGAGAAAAATATTAACTTTTTCTCCATCTTGAGTTAATTCTTTTAAAATACTTTTTATGGCCAAGCCTGGTGGCTCACGAATGTAATCCTAGCAATTTGGGAGACCGAGGAGGGCGGATCCCCTGAGGTCAAGAGTTCAAGACCAGCCTGGCTAACATGGTGAAACCCCATTTCTACTAAAAATACAAAAATTAGTTGGATGTGGTGGTGCACACCTGTAATCCCAGCTACTTGGGAGGCTGAGGCATGAGACTTGCTTGAACCTGGGAGGCAGTGGTTGCAGTGAGCCAAGATCACACCACATCACTCCAGCCTGGGCAATAGAGTGAGACTGTTTCAAAAAATAAAACAATAGAATAGAATAGGATAGAATAGAATAGAATAGAATAGAATAGAATAGAATAGAATAGAATAGAATAGAATAGAATAGAATAGAATAGAATAGAATAGAATAGAATAGAATAGAATAGAATAGAATAGCTTTTTAAAATCAGTATGTGGGTGAACTTTTTTTTTCTTTTTTTTTTTTTTTTCGAGACTGAGTTTCGCTCTTATTGCTCAGGATGGAGTACAGTGGCGCGATCTCGGCTCACCGCAAACTCCGCCTCCCAGGTTCAAGCGACTCTCCTGCCTCCGCCTTCCTGAGTAGCTGGGATTACAGGGATGCGCCACCATGCCTGGCTAATTTTGTATTTTTAGTAGAGACAATGTTTCTCCATGTTGGTCAGGCTGGTCTCAAACTCCCGACCTCAGATGATCCACCCACCTCAGCCTCCCAAAGTGCTGGGATTACAGGCATGAGCCACCGCGCCTGGCTGGTGAACTTTTTTTCCCCACAGAGTTTGTCTTCTGTTTTGTATTAGAAATCAATGAAAATATGTTAGAATACAATGCTATAATAATTTATAAATCACGTTCCAGGAATGTGTTCTTCCCATTGTGAGATATATCTTCACTTTGATATCTTTTCAGTACGTAAAATAAACCTGGGACAATATACAGTTTCTGTCTGCTTCAGGTCTTTTTATATACCTCCCATTTTTGCCTTGTAAACAGCTGAACTTATTGACAGTACTGAATATTATACAGTTCTCACTGCTATTTATTTTATTTCATGATAAAGCAACATTGATATATTTGTTCTTGAATCTGTGTGACACAGTTTCTTTCTTCAGTGAACAGAGTCTGTTATTTAATTTTTTAAAATTCATTCTGGTTATTTCTCACCCCTATTTGAAATGAATTCTATAGATTCACAGTCTTCTGGCGCATTAATACTATGACTTCCATTTATACATATATAATACATGAGATTTTTTGTTCACCCAAACATTGGTTTGTAAGTTAAGATTCATGAATTCACACATGCACCAACAGAGTATAAAAATGGTTTTCACTCACATAATGAGGCTTTCTAGGGCAGGGTAGGGCAAGCCTCTCATCTGAAGCAGTTCTGAAATGGTTTGAGAGAACTGGGAAAAGAGGCTGGCATAGGGTTACTATGGTGGCTAGGAATTGGAGTTGGGATGAAGGTTCTTCCATATCAGCAGAGGCTTGTGTGTTTTGAACTTCCCACTGGCACCAAGGAAAAGAACACCCAGGCTTTCTTATCACTTTGCCCAGATGTGGAGCCCAGGATGAGAGACAGGGTGCTGCTTGAAAGCTGTCAGCAGTCAAACATCACAGTTGGAGTCAGACTCTTTATTACATGAAGGAAAAGGAAAAATAGATGTCATTGTAGGCAAAGGCTATTAGACGAGTAAAGAAATGTGTGTAGAAGACATCATGTATTTAAAGTACCATTTGTCAAATAGGCCTCGGGAGAAATAATCTGGTCTTGTCCCCTCCTTATCTCTCTTCCCTCCCTCCTTACCTCCCTCGCTCCCTCCCTCCCTCCCTCCCTCCCTTCATTCCTTTTTTCTCTCTTCCCTCCTTTCTTTCATCTTCCTTTCCTCTTTTCCTTCTTTCTTTTTTTCTTAGTATGCTTACTTCAAAGAAAATAGAATTTTATTTCCTAATTAAAATTTTGCTTTATCTCTAGACTGGGAATGCAGTTTTAACTATTAATAGTATGGTCACAGGAAGACCATGGACAGGGTTGTTTGGATGTTCTGAAGTACTTTCTTATAAGCCCAAACAAGCTCTATTCTATATAGAAGTCCAACCAGATAATTTCTATAGCCTTTTGCAGTTTTCTTTGAGTTTTGCAATTAGGCATGTTTAGTTAGTTTTCCTGACATAATTGGATTTTGTCAAGGAGAGATGCACTTTTGGATGACAGTTATACAGACAATTCTTTCCCTGCAACAAATTCAATTTAATGATGCTCTAATGCCCTCCACTGATGTGTTAGCTATCTCCTGTTTATTGGACCAGCTCTTTCAGGGACTTTCAGGTGGTTGTTTGCTTTTGTTCAGAATAATTGTCAGTGCTAGCTATACACAGGGGGAATTTTACCATCTAAAAAGAGTCCCCAACCATAAATTATTTGTTGGTCAGAGGTCCAAATTGTATTTGACATCTGCAAACATTAAAACAAAGTAACAAATACTCAGGTGGCAAAACATTCCTGTGACTTTGAGTAGGAAAACAGAAGCCAGAGAATTTGATAAATCATTACTGTTTCTTAAACTTAACTGTGGCTGGTCAGATATTTCTTGTTTCTATCTCTTTGAGGGGGGATTTTGAGAATAGCCATATAAGTCATTTAATAGCAAGTTCAATACAGAGGAAAAATTACAAGTAAAGGCTAGTATGTAAATTTTAAGAGAACTGGAGACGTGGATATTACAAATTTAACCTGGAAAAGTAGGTTTTGTCGAGAGTGAAAATAAAGAAATTCTGAATCCTTCAAGATGGAGAACATTTACAATAATATAGAATTACCTTTGTACTGTTTACGACATATGTTTTCAGGATTTAAACAAAAGATGACTTTGTTTCTCATAACTTGTTCATATGTTGTTTCATTTATTTAGAATTTATTTATTGAGAATATATTGTGAGATAGACATTGTGTTAAATACTTTGTGCATGATTACCAAAAAAAGATAACCCATATTCTTAATAGGAAGGGTTTAGAGAAATGGTGGAGAGAGATAAGCAAATAGGCAGTTGTAACAGAAACGTGTAACCTGGATAATTACTAAAATATGTATGCTATGGAAACCTTAGGAGGGGATATTAACTTAATATTAAAAAGTCAGGGAAGTCTTATGAGAAAAGTAAGTTAGAATTTGGAAGGCTACACTGTGGTAGGATTGAGTGTGGAGATATCAGACAAAGATGACTGCACGTGTTGAGGATAAAAGAGAGGATAACACATACAGAGAGCTGAAGTAGAATGTGAGAAAGGCAGTCCTCAAAAACAATACTGAAGGGGTATGCACAGGACGGAGCATAAACCTTCAGAAATGACTGGGGACTTTACCCTAATGGAAATAGGGAGTCAGTGCAGGGTTTTAATGTCGGATTGTAATTTAAGCAAATTTACATTTTAGAATGCTCACTCTCTGTTTCAATCAGGAGAATGGATTGTATGGAGACAAGACTGGCTTGTGTAAGAAGGCTTGTGTATATCAAAACCAAGTTTCAACTTATCCTTTCCTTAAGTCATTGAGTCAGATTTCCTATTTTATGAAAGATGCAAAATCTAGACTCTAAAGTTAGTGCTTCTACTGTAAAACAAATTGGGTGGTAAAATGCTGCTACCAATTACTGTTGGCCAACTGTCCTGCATCAATGCAAAATGTTGCTTAAAAACATACCCAAAAGGAATCTTTATTAAAGTAAACTCATTTGTCCTATATAAGTGTGAATGGACCTCAGGCTTTTTTAAAAAGTGAATTTGAAAATTTCAGATATTTATTTTAAAGCACAACTAACAACTAATGTGTCTTTAATATTTAATAATCTGAATATTTTTCTTATTTTAAAGCCTGTAGAAGTATTTTACAACTTAGGATTTCAATTTAAAAAATGAAATGATACATTGCTTTTATTAGCTTGATTGTAATTGTGCATACTGCATTACTATAATAATTTCGTAGCCACCTCTTGTTGCTATCCTGGTGAGCTCAAATGCTTCAAGTATTCCCTTAAAATGTCTTGTTACATTAATCATCTTTGTGTTACTCAGCTCCTCTCTCCAGTAAGTTGGGTATCACAGTAAAAAGTATCTCTCACTGTTCTTATGTATTTTTTGTCGTGTTTAGTGCAATACCATAAACCTTGAATAACACCAGGGGACCCATATGAAGCACTTCTAGTGATGCTGGAAGTACTCCCAAGAAGCAGCGTAAAGTCATGACATTACAAGATCAATTTGAATTGCTTGATACGGACTGTAGATTGAGGCCTGAAGTGGTCATTGCCCACCATTTCAAACAAAGGGTTCATCTTGTAAACAGATGACATTAATACATGTTACATTACATGTAATGTAACATTTACTAATGTAATAATAAACACTGTACAGTATTGTAAATATATTTTCTCTTCCTTATTATTTTCTTAACATTTTCTTTCACCTAGCTTATTGGAAGAATGAGGTAAATAATACACATAACATTCAAACTATGTGTTCATGATTTATTTACGTTATCAGTGAGACTTCCCATTAAGGGTAGGCTATTAGTAGTTAAGCTTTTGAGGAATCAAAAGTTATACATAGATTTTCAATTGCAGGAGTAGGGATAGGGTGGCACCTCTAACTCCTGCGTTGTTCAACAATCAACTGTAGTATGGAAAGTCAAATATACATTCATCCCTTGGAACTGGCTACTCACAGTATTTGTGTGTGTGTGTGCGTGTGTGTGTGTGTGTGTGTGTGTGTGTGTGTGTGGTCTTCCCTGGACTTGTTTTCTAAATGCTTTTCCTCAAGATTACTTTGAGGATAAAGCCAAGCAATATATTGTTTCTAAATACATTGTTTCTTGGAGAAAGAAGACACGCCTAGTAGCCATTCTCCCTGTTCCCCAGTTCACTTTCCTTTTTTTTGAATCTTATAGTTTTTATCATTCCTTTATTTTTAACCTCTTTGTGTCATTTTCCTTCATCTATCTCTTCGAAGTACCATAAAGCCACTTTGGGGTTTGTTGTTTGTTTGTTTTGTTTTATTATTATTATTATGCTTTAAGTTCTGAGATACATGTGCAGAACATGCAGATTTGTTACATAGGTATACACGTGCCATGGTGATTTGCTGCACCCATCAACCTATCATCTAGGTTTAAATAAAACATACTCTTGGCTACCTGGAAGGAAAGGGCTCATGTTTATGATAGAAGAAAGTACAAAGAAATGAGTGGAATGGATGAGATTATTAGGCAAAGACATTTGCCTCACAGAGAAGACAAACATTATTACTTTCATACCAGGGATGTTGTTTTGCTTAAGGAAGTGATTTGGGCTTCTAAGAGAGAAAGAGTATAGAGCCAGAATAAACTAAAGCCAGATTTTATCTTTTTTTGTACTTATACAACACAACCACAATCTCCAAATTTAGAGTTGGAGATTTTTATTATGCCTTATTTCCGCAACGTCATTACCTCAACTATATAGTGAAGAAATCCAAGGACTGCCACTCCAAAATATGGTACCCTGGTACACACAGTATTTTGAATAAAATGCCCTTGGACACCAACAGATGCTAGAAGAATCTTTCCCTTCTCTGCAGAAGGGCCAGAAGTGCCAAAGAAGAAAACAATTACCTTTTGTCCCTTCCCTCAGATTTCAAAACTGAACTCATGTCACAGGAAGGGAGACTGAGGAATGTAACCTCACCTGGACAGATTTTGTCATGAGCCATTGTCTGTTTCTTCCAGGGCCATTCAGTTCTCAAAGATATTCATTTACCAACCATTGTATGAACGCCAGGCCCATTTGTTCCTCCTAAAAATTATTACCACTGCTCAATGTTGACACATTTCCCCTCTCCCCATCCCTGATGAAGAAAGGTACATGTACATTAGCATCCGGATCTGATTGGTTATGGAATAATCACTCTCCTGTGATTTTCCCCTGTACACATTACATAAATTTGGGTTGCCTTTTTCTCCTGTTAATCTGCCTTTCATCAGTTCATTTTTAGGGAAACTTCAGAGGGAAAAAAGGAAGCTTTCCCTCTTCAACCCTAGAGTGGCCTTTCAGGTTCAACCATTATTTCACTTAGCAAATGCTTATTGTGTGCCTACTATAGGCTACACACTGTTCTAGGCACTTTAGTTATATCAGTGAACATCATGCTCAAATACGTTAACTTTTCTAAGGTTATTTCATGGTGGTATTAATCTCAGATCTAGCAATATATCTGCAGGTAGGAAGTCGTTCTTTAGTTTTAACTTTTTACCTATGTTTTACCTTTTTTATTATGAAAAGATTTCATTTTACACAAAAGTAGGAAGAATAGTAGAGTGAACTCTTAGTTACCCAACACACATTTCAACAATTATGAATACAAAATGAAATTTACCTCATCACTAACTGTGTCCTCCTCTTTCTACCCTTGCTAAATTGTTATACTTTAAACTTTTTATTAAAGTATCATAAACATAATGAAAATTATACATAAAATGTCAATGAATTTTTATAAGTTGAAAACACTTGTGAAACCAGCACCCAGATGAACAACTAGAAAATCCTCCAAAGAGCCCCATCTCCACCCAAGAATATTCTTCATCTAACAGCATAGATGAATTTTGCCTATTAACATAATTTTTACAGTTTATATGAACAATATATTCACAGAATTACATAAAACACAGATTTTTGTGTTTGTATTATTTTTTTCAGTGTCATATTTGTGAGATTCCTTCATATTTTTGCATGTAATTTTAGGTTATCTGTTTTCATTGTTGCATATTAACGTATCCTGTGAATATACCATACTTAAAAAAATCCATTTTATACTAGAGTATTTGAATTATCTCAGAGTGGGGCTGTTAAGAGCTTCTGTGAGCATTCAATATATACCTTTTAATTTAAAAAAAAAAATTTTAGGTATATACCCAGGAATTGAATTGCTGGGTTTTAGAATGTGCATATGTTTAACTTTAGTAGAGACATAGCCAACGCTTTTCTAAAGTGGTTTACAACTTATTCTCCCACCAGCAGAGTATGCATTTCCTTTTTCTCCATGTCCTCATCAAAATGTGTTTGTTTCAATTTTGCCATTCAAATAAGTGAGCAATGCATCTCATCATGGTGTTAATTTGTACCTTCTAGAGATTAATGAGTTAATCTGATTTTCTTTATTCTCCTTTTCCTCCTTTCCTTCCTCCTCTTTCTTCTTCTCCTATTTGGATGGCTTATTTCATAAGAATTTGTTCAAATACTTTAACTCACTTTTCTTTTTGTCATGATTTGTATTTTTTTAATCTATATGCACTCTAAGTATTTATATCCATGATGTGGGTTGCCTTTCAACTCTCTTAACAGTGTTATGATTAACAACATTTACAGAGTCTATATAGGTTAAATTATCTTTTTTCTGACTGACACTTTTTATTTTTGGATTAAGAAAGATTTAACCATTTCAATGTCACAAGGATGTTTCCTTTGCTTTTTTCTAAAAATTAAATTGTTTGCCTTATGCACCAGATCTATAATACATCAGAATCTGCAATCCACAGGGCCTGGCACCTTTTAAAAACTTGATTTTTAATGCAGCCTGACTTTTACAAGAAAAAAAATTACAAAATAGAAATAAATTTCTGCCTAGTAAATTTAACAAAATGTCTATTACTATTAAAAAAAAAAACAATTCAGCGTAGCAAATAGAGAACACATATTTGTTTCTCTCCACTCTTTATACATTATACCTCACTGAAATAAATGTTTAGAGGCTAACAAAAAGTAATAACTCAATAGCACCAAACAAAAATTAGTAATTTTTTTAATCAAATGGAAATCCTACGTGTCAAGAATGGCAAATGAGACAAGCTGAAGTTTAGAGTAGGATATGCGTGTGCGGAGGGAAGGTGGACATTTCGGCCATGCCATGGAGCACCAAACTCAGCAAGTATAACAGACAGTAGGAATGAGAATTTGTTCTGACAAGAGAAAAAAAAAATATTGAGGACGACAACTGAAACAGTCAATTCCCATAGCTCTTGTCTCACCCTATTTACCAAGGTAATTTTATCTCTGACCTTTTCCTTTTTCTTTACTGAAAAAGAGTGCATATACTGAGCTCAGGGGACTAAGAGAAAAAGGTGCTGGGCTGTTTCACAAACTTTTTGGGTAGCTAAATGTTTACTAAACATCTATTTTGAGTATCAGAGTTTCTCTGAATTACAGCAAAAGCACTTGTTTGAAAGCCATTTCATAGAACTAATCTTATAGGTCTACACACTAGCTGCTTACAGTTTTTTGTGTGTCAAAATACTTACAAATAAATTGATTCTGATTTAAACTAAACTGCTGTTGTACAAATTAGAGAAATGCTCAAAATTCCAAATTACAAGATGCTCAAAAATATACTCTTCAACATCCTTTAATAGAATGCTTCTTATTCAAATAATTGTTTACTTTAAACAATTTTTGTTATTTTTGACCTTTTTGAAAAATGACATGAAACATAAAGACTGATTCAATGTGGTGGATATACCATTAACAAAATCTATATTATAAATGTTTACATCCAACACTTAACTTTTAAAAACAAATATAAGGTAGATTAAAATATTAAAAATATCTGTTAAAAACCTACTTGGGCTTTTGGTTGAATTTGGAATCAAATAGTATTTTATGGCCCATATTTATATTAATATATTTGGGACAGATTTGAGATGGTGAAATATTATAACAATATAGTAATTCCCCCCTTATCAGGAGTTTTGATTTCTGTGGTGCCAGTTACCTAAAATCAACTGTGGTCTGATAATTTTAAATGGAAAATTCTAGAAATATAAAATTCATAAGTTTTTGAGTAGCATGATGAAATCTCACATCATTCTACTCCATCTCAGTGGATCCATGATGTAGATGCACCCCACCCATTGGTCAGTTAATAGCCTTCTTGGTGATCAGAGAAACTGTCCTGGAATTACCATGATGCTCGTGTTCCAGTAACCCATATTTTACTTAACAATGTCTCCAAACCCCAAGAGTAGTGATACTGGCAGTTTGGACATGCCAAAGAGAAGCTGTAAAATGCTCCCCTTAAGAGAAAAGGTGAAAGTTCTTAATTTAACCAGGAAAGATAAATAATCATATGCTGAGGTTGCTAAGAACTATGGTAAAAACAAATCTTCTATCTGTGAAATTTTGAACAGTATATTGTTAAACTTGTTCTATTTTATTATTGATTGTTTTAATCTCTTACTGTGCCTAATTTACAAATTAAACTTTATCATAGGTAAGTATGTATAGAAAAAAAAATAATGTATATAGGGTTCAGTCCTATGTATGGTTTCAGGCATCCACTGAGGGTCACTGAACGTATCCCCCAAAGATAAAGAGGAACTACTGTAACACAATTAAAGCAACAAAGATAAGAAGGAACTACTGTGATACAATTAAAGCAAATATTCATTTCTAAAACCTGGAGGATTTTTTTTTTAACTATAAGACCCATAGAGCTGAAGTGGATGTTATAATGATCTGTGGTTAGAAGGAGATAAAATCCTTATGATTAAGAAAGTTTGAAGAAGCACGATATTCATCAGTCTTGACCTTCTTGCATTTGTGACATGAGGACTCTAAGAAAGTAATAATTATTCGCCATTATCAGTATTTAAATCATTTTCTGCATTCGTCTCAAAACTACAGTTTCTAATCACGTAAGTTACTTAGCAAATAAAATATAGTAGGAGTAATAGTTAATATGACCATGAAAGACATTTTAAAACTGTAATTATAAACCTTTCCACAAGGAAAGCTCTAGGACAAACGTTTTGTATATGTACACTCTATTGAAAGAAGAAATAGTATCAATCTTATATAAGCTTTTTCTCAAATAATTAAAAAAAGATGGAATATACTTTGTATCACAGTTGTGTCATTTAATGATAGGGATATGTTCTGAGAAATGCCTTTGAAGTGATTTCATCATTGCATAAACATCATAGGGTGTCCTTACACAAACCTGATGGTACAGCCTATTATACACCTAGGCTATATGTTACAGCCTAATGCTCCTAGGCTACAAACCTGTATAGCATGTTGCAGTACTGAATGCTGCAGGTAATTGTAACACAATGGTAAGTATTTTTGTATCAAAACATATCTAAATACAGAAAAGATACAGTAAAAATGTGGGTTAAAAGATAAAAAAAATGGTATACCTGTACACTTACCATGAATATAGCTCAGGGGACTGAAAGTATTTCTGCGTGAGTCAGTAAGTGAATGATAAGTGAATGTGATGGCCTAGGACATTACAGTACATGATTGCAGACTTTACAAACACTGTATACATACTTCACAAACACTGTATACATAGGCTACACAGATTTACAAAAAATTTTCTCTCCTTAATCGTAAATTACTCTTAGCCTACTGTAACTCTTTTACTTTATAAACTGTTAATTTTTTAAAACATGTTGACTCTTCTTAATAACACCTTAAAACACAAACACATTTTACAGCTGTACAAAACTATTTTCTTACATCCTTTTTCTGTAAGCTTTTTTCTGTTTTTAAAATTTCCTACTTTTTCATTTTTACCTTTTAATCATCTTTATTAAAAACTAAGATGCAAACACACATTAGCCCAGGCCTACACAGATTCAGAATCATCAATATCACTACTTTCAATATCACTGTCATTAGTGATGTGCCCACCTCGGCCTCCCAAAGTGCTGAGATTACAGGCATGAGCCACCATGCCAGGCCAACTTTTTTTTTTTAAGCAGAAGGGGTACATTCTAAAGTAAATAGAAGGGGTACACTTTAAAATAAAAACAAAAAAGTATAGTAGAGTAAATGCCTATATCTGTAACTTTGTCATTTATTATTATCATCAAGTATAATTTTATGTCTGAAAACTTTTCTACAACTGGCAGTATAGTGGATGTGTTTACACCAGCATCACCACAATTATGTAAGTAGTGCATTGCACTAAAATATTATAACTCAGTAGGCAATATGAATTTTTCAACTTCATTATAATCTTATGGAACCATCATTGTATATGCAGTCCATCACTAAGCAGATATTGCTATGTGGTACATGACTGTAGTTATCTATTGCTGTAGAAAACATACCAGAACTTAGAAGCATGAAACGTCAACATTAATCATCCTACGGTTTCTGAGGGTCAGGAATTTAGGCAAAGTTTAGCTGAGTTCTCTGGCTCAAGGTTTCTCCCAAGACTGCAATCAAGGAAGAGTTGCTGTTAATTATGAGAGAAGACTAGAATAAGAGTAATTGAGTGGGTAAAATCAGGGCACAAGTTTGGACATTTTAAATCTGTGATGTCTATTGAATATTTAGGTGGACACATAAAGTAGCCACTTGGATATATGGGTCTGAGATTTAGGGAAGAGGTCAGAGCTGCAGATATGAAAACATGAGGCTGGATGATATCACCAGTTAACGGGTGAAAAAAAAAAAAAAAAGAATGTAGACTGAAAAGACACCAGGGCTGATTACTAGGGCACTCCAGGTAAAAAAAAAAAAAAGTCAGATGAATGAGGAGGACCTGAGTGGAAGCTGCACAGAATGAAGAGGTCACAGGGAAAACAGCACAGAAGAGCCTGTAGGAAAGGAACTTACGAATTGTATCATATATTGCTGAAAAGACAGGAAAGATAAAGATGAAGACGTTATGCTTCTTAATTATGCATGCTATGAATACATTGTGTGTCAATTCAAAATTTAATGGAAACAATACTTTTAAAAGTAACAAAAACTACAAGAATGTAAAATTATCAAAAAAAAAAGGGGTAAGTACTTCACAATTTCCCCACTCCATGATCCTCAAAAATATCCACCAGATGCAGGAAATTCTATGAAACCTTCAAGAAACAGATAATCTTTTGCTACAGTGGAACACTTCCCAGACACCTTCAAAATGCACATATAATTCTAATTCAAAACCAGAAACAAAAATTCAGGTAACCAAAATTATGTGCCAGTCTCAGGTATAAACATGAATACTAAATAAAATAGTAATACTAAATAAAATAGTAGAAAATTCAATTTAGAAATGTATTAAAAATCTAAAAAGTATTTATCTCACACTACAAGGCTGATTTGATTTTGAAAATTTATTAAAGCAATTGATCACATTATCAAATTAAAGGAAAAAACCAAATACGTAAAGTAAAAAGTGGTTTTGATACAATTCAGCACCAATGTATGACATAAATATTAACAAATGTAGTACTAAAACAGAATTCCTTGAATTAATAATAGATATCTAATCAAACCAGCAAAATATAATATTTGATGGCAAAATATTAGTCATTTTTTTTAAATCAAGGGCAAGAAAAGCATCTCTTTCTTTTTTCCTAGTCATAATTTTACTGGGCAGTTGAGCAAGTCAAGTAAAATAAGACAAAGAAAGAACATGTATAAGAATTTAAAAGAAAGAAAGAAAAATTGCCATTATTCAGAAGTAATTGGTCTATATACAAAAATCAAAGAAGTTCTCGAAATTACTGCAACCAGTAGAAGATATTAGAGAATTAGACATGGATTTGATTTGATTTGATTTTTGTATTAATTTATTTATTGGAACAGACTCTCACTCTGTTACCCAGGCTGGAGTGCAGTGGTATGATCTCTGCTCACTGCAACCTCTGCCTCCTGGGTTCAAGCAATTCTCCTGCCTCAGCCTCCTGAGTAGCTGGGATTACAGACATGAGTCACCACGCCCAGCTAATTTTTGTATTTTTAGTAGAGACGGGGTTTTGCCATGTTGGCCAGGCTGGTCTCCAACTCCTGACCTCAGGTGATCCACCCACCTCGGCCTCCCAAAGTGCTGAGATTATAGGCGTGAGCCACTGCGCCCAGCCTAGAAGTGGATTTTAAAATTCACAGAAGAATAAAGGATAATAATATATAAAGCAATGAAGAAAAAACATGAACAAAGATTTTCCTTACATTATATTAAGATTTAATTAAAGAAAAAGTGATTGAAAACAGCATGATGCTGTCATAAATCTAAGGAATTCAGATACCAGCCTACATGTATCTTGGAACAAGATAATTTTTTAAAATTAGATATTAGAGGAGAATATAAGCCCCTTAAAAATAGCATTGTACTCATATGGGGAAAAAACAGATCCCTACCTCACTCTATACAATAATTAAACTCTTACACACATATAGCAGAGTATCATTATGACTGTACCAGAAAGGAATATTTCTTAAACAATGCTCAATAAATATAAACCATAAAGGTACAAATATATCTAGAATAAACTTTTAAAACTTTAGAAAAAATCATAAGCATTGTAGAAATATAAGCTACTGACTTCAAAGATATTTATATACATGTGCAATAAAATATTTTTAATCAGAATATACAAAGAACTCTTAAAACTTAAAAAGGCAAAGCAGCATAATTGTAAAGTGGGAAAAGGTTTGAGCAATCAATTTACATGGAAAGAAACCAAATGGTAAATATGCATATTAAAAGATTCTCCATCTCACTGTTAATGAAATGTAAATTAAAACTATGATATATAATTTCTCACCTATCAGATTGGAAAAAAAAATCAATTCAATAATGTCAGTTGCTGGTAAGGCTGCAGGGAAATAAGCATATTTGCACATTACTTATGAACAACATGATATTGTAAGTTGTAATGATTGTGTGATAGTAGTAATATTTGTGACTACTGGTGGTAGTTATAATTTGCAGTAATTGTACTTGCAACTTTGTAGTAATTACTAAGTTATAACTACTACAAAACACAATTTGGCAAAACAATAATATTGAAGGTGCTTGTATCTCATATTCTAATATCAATAAGTGAGATATTTCAAACATGGACAAACTTGAAAAGCATAAGGTATATAGTATGAAAAATAAATTGCAAATACAGTTGACCCTTGAACAAACCCACTGAGCTGCCTAGGTCCACTTATACTTGGATCTCCTTCTGTTTCTCCCACTCCTGAGACCCCAAGACTAACCCTTCTTTTTTCTTCTCCTCTTCAGCATACTCAATGTGAAGATGATGAGGATGATGAGTTCTATGATGATCCACTTCCGCTTAATGAATAATACATACATTTCTCTTCCTTATGATTTTCTTAATGTTTTCTTTTCTCTAGATTACTTTATTGTAAGAATATAGTATATAATACATATATTATACAAAATATGTGTTAATTGAGTTTTTAGGTTAAGGCTTCCTCCAGTCAACAGTATACTATAAGTTATTAAATTATTGGGAAGTCAAAACTTATATATGGATTTTCAACTGTGTAAGAGATTGGCACTGCTAGCTCCCATGTTGCTCAAGGATCAACTGTATATATTTAATAATATTATATAGATATTGTGAATCTTCAAGGCACAGAAAAGTTGCCTTTCTAGTCAGAGTACAAAAGTCCAAATGTGGTAGAACACATACCCTAGTGGATGTGAGGAGACATTTCATTGTGCTGTTAACTTGCACTGTTCTAATAATTAGTGATGTTGTGCATCTTTTCATCTGTTTTGATTAGGAGAAAATAGAGACTGCAAAAAGGAGGCAGATAGTGAAGCTTCTGTTCCCAGTCCAATACCATGAATCGGGAAAGAATCTCATGGAGAAGAGGCCATTCTCCCCATTTCTGCAGAGATCATGTTCCCTTAGGATCAATAGGAAGTAGCAAGATGTTGGTTGGACTTTGGGAGAGAGCAGGCTCAGTGAAACAATTATTTCTTAAGGAAGAATTAGCTGAACACACATGTGAGGTGGTGTTTGACTCAGTGAACCTGAGACAAGCCAGTACAGCCTGGCAGAAGAGCTCCTATGCAAGGTAAGTACAGGTTTGTTTGTAAGCACATCCTGAAGACTTTCTAGGGACAACTGTAATAGTGAAGATGTTTAAGAGATGAGAATTAACAAGTGTTTTGAATTTCTAATTTAATTTATGTTTCATCATAGGGATAACTCTGCATGTATACCGTGCAACATACTGACTACATAAAAAACACAGGGCTGAAAGTCAAGGCATCCAGGTTTATTCCCTAACCTACAATTACCTCAAAGTTTGACCTTACAGAAATCATTTGACCATTTTGGATTTTAGTTTCTTTCTATGTAATATTTGGGGAATAACATGCATCATTTTTTCAACAGGACTATTATACAGTTACATAAAGATAAGAAGTGGGAAATCCTTTGAAGCAGTAGAATGCATGTAAGGTATGATTAATGCTTAAATTGACAACCAAAGGAAGATGTGGCAAACTCTAGTTTGCACTCCAACAATGCCTTATTATTTGTTTGAGGAGGTTTGGAGAGCAACTTTTCATGCTGCAAGTCTACTGCCAGGCAGAATTAGACAAAAAATGACTCTCTGCTTTCTAAAGAGTAAAGATAGGGTACTTTTTATCAGAAGGCAAAATCTAGGATTTATAGGTGAAGAGTAACTAAGATTTATACTTCTTAATGTGAAATGTTCTTTCAACTACCTGTGACATGGAGGGGGAATCGGCCATGCAACACATCACCTGGACATTCAAGGATTATTTATTTCAAGATTTTTAGATCTCCAAATGAGTAATGTGTAAGATTTTAGTTTTCTGCGCACCATGCCAATGACAACATCTCCAATGTGCATTTAAATGAAAATCAGGCAATCAGCTATATATGCAAATAAAACTGACATACCAAGAGGAAGCAAAAGTATAGCAGTCTGTCACCCAGTGTTCCAAAACTGTCAGTCTCTGACAATTGATTTCAATGAAGAAAGACTGATTCCTTGTGCAGGACAAAATGACTCAATGTCACAATTCTTTCAGAATCAAATAAATATCAATATTTTAGTATTAATAGAAATGTTAAATATTAGGTAGGGCAAATTGTGCCAATACCATTCCATTTGATGCATGTTTTACAAAGGCCCAGTATCCTCGCCTAAACTGATGATAGATTTTGCTATTTAAAAATATTGTTGACCTCTGGTCCTTATCAGAAGAAATGGAGTGGGTAGTAATATAAAATGTGAGTATGTTACATTAGTTTACTATTCTGTTGCTCATTTGGAAAAAAAAGTTAAATACTCTGCTTGCATTATCTACTATTGTGGCCATCAACCAGAAAGTTGTAATTTATTAAAAATACAGCAATAGGGATTAAAAGGATTTCTTTTTCATTACCTGTAAGGCTGTGTACATGGTAAAAGATTGAATGTAGTGTTGGGAAGCAGACTAGTGGGGAAGGTGTCAGAAATTCAGCAATTTGATTCAACAAATATTTTCTGTGACTAATATTTGCTGGGTTGTATTCTACGTGCTGGGAATGTCAGGTAACGAAGATCAAAGCTTCCTAATCTTGCGGTTCTTAAATTATACCTGGGGAAAAAACAACAACGACAGCAAAAAGGAATACACAAGGACAATTGAAACGGAGTAGGAGGACCCAAAATTTAAGTATACGGGTTGAATGACTTCTCTGTTAGTCAGTTCTTGCATTGCTATAGAGATATACCAGAGGCTGGGTAATTTACAGAGAGAAGGTGTTTATTTTGGCTCACTGTTCTGCAGGCTGTGCAGAAAGTCTGGTGGTGGCATCTGTTTCTGGTGAGGCCTCAGGGAGCTTACAATCATGGCAGAAGGTGAAGGGGGTGCAGGTGGTTACATGGTGATAACAGGAGCAAGAGAGAGATGAGGAAGTCCTAGGCTCTTTTTTTTTTTATTTTTTATCTTTTTTGTTGAGACGGAGTCTTGCTGTTGCCCAGGCTAGAGTGCAGTGGCGTGATCTCGGCTCACTGCAGGCTCCCCGCCGGGGTTCATGCCGTTCTCCTGCCTCAGCCTCCTGCGTAGCTGGGGCTACAGGTGCCTGCCACCTCGCCCGGCTAATTTTTTGTATTTTTAGTAGAGACAGGGTTTCACCATGTTAGCCAGGATGGTCTCGATCTCCTGACCTCGTGATCCGCCTGCCTCGGCCTCCCAAAGTGCTGGGATTACAGGCATGAGCCACCACACCCGGCCTCCTGGGCTCTTTTAAACAATCAGATGCCACCTGAACTCATAGAGGGAGAAATAACTTATTACTGTGAGAATGGCACCAGGCCATTTATGAAGGATCGGCCCCCATGATGTAAACACCTCCCACCAGGTCCACTTCCAACATTGGGGATTACGTTTGAATATAAGATTTATAGGGGACAAAACATCCAAACTCTATCACTACTTTAAATCAACTATTCAAGGTAGCATCCTGGGGATGGTGACTCCTGTGCAAATATCTAAAAGAGGTGAAGAAGTTAGCCATGCTGGGTTTGGCGTAAGGAGCTTTCTCAGCAGAAGGAATAGGCAGCGCAAATACCTTGAGGCAGGAGTGTGCCTAGTGTCTTCCAGAGAAAGCAGTGGCTATAGTGGCAGGAGCAGTGTGAGAGAGGAAAAAAATAACACAAAAGCCAGAGGGAGAAGAAAGAGGTGTGCAGGATGCGGAAGGCCTTGAAGACCTTTGGAAGCTCTTGGGAAGGTTTGAGAAGCTTTAGGGAGATTTTTGAGAATTTGGGGAGGAACGGAGGATGCTGAGCAGAGATCCCATGGTCTCACTTGCATGTTAAAAATAACTGCTCTGGCCACAGTGTTTATGGTAGACTGCAGAGAAGGGCAGAAACAGGAAGATAAAGTAGAAGGCCTGTGCAGGAGACATGATAATACCTCACATCAGAGGGGTGGGAAGAGAGGGGTGATGCACTTTATGAAGTTTATTTTGTGGGCCCTGGGAAATGATACTTGGATCCTGACTGAAATAAAATCTCAAATTTAAGATAGAATAAATGGTGATATATTTTGGAACAGAAGGCCTGGGGAAATATTTTTGTTTTTGCCCTTCTTTCATGTTTTCTCTTCTCACATCAGGATCTTTTTTTTTTTCAGCTTGAAAAATCATTACTAATTTGGAGAAAAGATACAGAGTCATCCATAAACTTTTAATAGATGTCCTTGCATTCACGGAGCACTGCCCCTGTTCCCCTGAAGCTAACAGCAGGATGCATAATGCATAATACACTCCATGCCTTACATAAATACACATAAAACTTTAGCAGTTAAAAGGATGGGGCTATTAAAGAAAACAATGTGAGTGTAAAACAGTTTTGCAGAGATTAAAATTTTTTAAGCCAGGAGCTTTTTCTAAAAGAACAGATTGGATTTCTGATTAGAGATTGGAGGAAATGATAATTGAAATACTCATTTCAATACCAATAGCATAAAACATGTGAATCTGTCCAACTCATATTTGGTTTGGCTAGAAAAAGAAACAAATTATGATCACACAATTTCTTTAAGTCTATAACTATTTATTTTTCTCCACTTTGTAGCCGCATTCATCTGAAATGGATAGATTTTATTGCTGTTGATTTAAACCAATTTACAGTTTAAATCTTCTATTTCAATTTTTCATAATTTTGCTTTAAAGCTCATGGAGACATGACTTAAATGATGAAAGAATGTGCATAAAATGACAAAAAAAATTGTGTGCAATAATGTGCTGATTTCTTCATCTGCCAGAGCACCCATACTTTTAACCACACTGATTATCTTGTAGCTATTATTGAAAATGGTAGGCAGGCATGGACTTATGATTAATCAGCATGATTCATCTGAGATCAAAAACCTCTAGGTTGCATTTTCACATTTCAGAATAGTCTGTCTTAAGTCGAGGACTTTTTGAACAATATGATGTACAAAACCCAAACATCCTGCTCTGCAGGATATATTTTTTATATTTCTGTGTTTTTCCCACTCTGATTAAACCAAAATAAAGAGCATATTGCATCTTCGAAATTTCATAGTTCAGCTTTATTCTCATTCTTTTGTAGTTATTGAAAATTGCAGTATAAGTCTTTCCTGTCAATGTGCTGAAACCAAGTCTGGGAGATCTGGTAACTGAGTCTGGATACAGAAAAGTAAGTTAGACAAAATTGCTGGAGGAAGAAAGAGGAAGATGCTCTCACACTTTACCTGGTACTTTCAAATTTTTTAATGGTTGCCTAAATTTGCAATACAAATGTAGCACTAATCTATGGGACTAGCAGATAATACTGTACTGCATCCCTACTAGTGCAAGTACCTTGTAACAGTATTCCTAATTCCTCATTCTTATCCCTTATTATATTGCTGTCTTGCATTTCATTTATCCATAGCTATAATCACCTAATACCTTCATTATTATTTTAAACAAACATCTATTCAATCAATTAAGAATAAGAAAAATAAAAAATTTTATTTAATCTTCACTTACTCTTTTTCTAATACTCTTCTATTCGGTACACGGATCTTAGTTCCTGACCTATGACATTTTTCTTCTCTCTGAAGAACTTCTAATGTCTCTTGCAAGTGAGATCTACTGGTGACAAACTGGCTCTATTTTTATCTGGCAAATTCTTGATTTCTCCTTCACTTATTTTTACATCTGACTGTCCAACTATTTAGCTAGCTAGCTATCTGTTTTGTATATGTATGTATCTATCTATGTATCTATATATCTATTCCTGTATGTATGTATGTATGTATGTATGTATGTATGTATCTATCTATCTATCTATCTATCTGTCTAATCTACTTGTCATCTATCTGTAATTTATTTGAGATGGGGCCTCATAATACTGCCCAGGCTGGCCCTCCTGAGCCCAAAGAATTGATCCTCCTGCCTTAATCTCCCGAACAACTGGGACTACAGTCACATACCACCATGTCTGACTGTCTTTCACTTTTGAAAGATAATTTTACTGGATACAGAATTCTAGATTGTTTATATTTGTCTGTTCATTTTTTTTTTCAAAACTTTAATATTTCACTCCATTCTCTTCTTACTTGCTTGGTGTCTGAAGAAAAGTCAACTCTTATCCTTGTTACTCTGTAGGTAACGTACCCTTCACCATCTACCCTCAATCTGGCTTCTTTTTAAGGTTTTTCTTTTTGTCTTTGATTTTTCTGCAGTTTAAATATAATATGCTGATATGGTTTGACTGTGTCCCCACCTAAATCTCACCTTGAATTGTAATAATCCTCACATGTGAAGGGCGGGGCCAGGTGGAGATAATTGAATCATGGGGGCAGTGTCCCCCATACTGTTCTCCTGGTAGTGAATGAGTCTCATGAGATCTGATGGTTTTATAAAAGGGAGTTCCCCTACACAAGCTCTCTTGGCTGCCACCATGTAAGACACCCCTTCATCTTCTGCCATGATTGTGAGGCTTCCCCAGCCATGTGAAACTGTGAGTTCATCAAACCTCTTTCCTTTATAAATTACCCAGTCTCAGGTATGTCTTTATTCGCAACATGAGAAGAGACTAATATTGTAAATTTTACTGGTAGAGTAGGGTGCTGCTGTAAGGATACCCAAGAATGTGGAAGCTTTGGAATTGGGTAACAGGCAGAGGTTGGAACAGTTTGGAGGGCACAGAAGAAGACAGGAAAATGTGGGAAAATTTGGAACTTCCTGGAGACTTGGACAGCTCAGAAGACAGGAAGATGTGGAAAAGTTTGGAACTTCCTAGATACTTGTTGAATGGCTTTGACCAAAATGCTGATAATGATATGAACAATAAAGTCCAGTTGAGGTGATCTCAAATGGAGATGAGAAACTTATTGGTAACCAGAGCAAAGGTGACTATTGTTATGTTTTAACAAAGAGATAGGCAGCATTTTTGCCCCTTCCCTAGAGATCTGTGGAACTCTGAACTTGAGAGAGAGGATTTAGGGTATCTGGCCAATGAAATTTCTAAGCAGCAAAGCACTCAAGAGGAAGCAGAGCATAAAAGTTTGGAAAATTTGCAGCTGACAATGTGATAGAAAAGAAAACCCCATTTTCTAGAGAATAATTCAAGCCAGCTGCAGAAATTTGCATAAGTAACAGAGTCAAATGTTAATTACTAAGACAATGAGGAAAATGTCTCCAGGGCATGTCAGAGGTCTTCATGGCAGCCCCTCCCATCACAGGCCTGGAAGACTAGGAGGAGAAAAAATGGGTTCCTTGGCTGGGCCCAGGGCCTTGCTGCTTTGTGCAGTCTTGGGACTTGGTGCCCTACATTCCACCCTTCACTAAAAGGAGTCAAGGTACAACTCAAGCCATGGCTTCAGAGGGTGTAATCCCCAAGCTTGGCAGCTTTCACATGGTGTTGAGCCTATGAGTGCACAGAAGTCAAGAACTGAGATTTAGGAACTCCTGCCTAGATTGCACAGGATGTATGCAAATGCCTAGATGTCCAGGCAGAGGTGTGCTGCAGGGTCAGAGCCCTCATGGAGAACAATTATCTCCATCTGTCCCAGCCCTTGACACATGGGGATTATTAAAATTCAAGGTAAGATCTGGGTGGGGACACAGCCCATATCTAGCGCTGTGTGGAAAGGAAATGTGGGTCTGTGTGGAAAGGAAATGTGGGGTTGGAGCCCCCACACAGAGTCCCCACTGGGGCAGGGCCTAGTTGAGCTGTGAGGGAAAGGCCACCATCCTCAAGGCTGCAGACAGATCAACCAACAGCTTGCACTGTGCACCTAGAAAAGCCACAAGCACCCAACACCAGCCTGTGAAAGTAGCCATGGGGGCTATACCCTGCAAAGCCACAGGGGCAGAGCTGCCCAAGACCATGGGAACCCACCTGTTGCATCAGCGTGACATGGATGTCAGATATGGAGTCAAAGGAGATTATTTTGGTGCTGTAAGATTTGACTGCCTGTCTGGATTGCAGACTTGCATGGGGCCTGTAGCCCCTTCATTTTGGCCAATTTCTTTCATTTGGAATGGCTGTATTTACCCAATGTGTATACCCAATTATATATAGGAAGTAACTAACTTGATTTTGATTTTACAGACTTTGTAGGTGAAACGGACTTGCCTTGTCTCAGATGCAACTTTGGACTATGGCCTTTTGAGTTAATGCTGAAGTGACTTAGGACTTTGAGGGACTGTTGGGAAGGCACAATTGGTTTTGAAATATGAGAACATGAGATTTGGGAGGAGCCAGGGGTGGAATGATATGGTTTGGCTGTGTCCTCCCCCCAGATCTCACCTTAAATTTTAATAATCACCATGTGTCAAGGGTGTGGCCAGGTGGAGATAATTGAATCATGGGGGCAGTTTCTCCCATACTGATCTCATGATAGTGAATAGGTCTCATGAGATCTGATGGTTTTATAAATGGGAGTTCCCCTCCACAAGCTCTCTTCTCTGCTGCCATGCATGACATCCCTTTGGTCTTCCTTCATCTTCCATCATGATTGTGAGGCCTACCCAGCCATGTGGAACTATGAGTCTATTACACCTCTTTCCTTTATAAATTATCCAGTTTCAGGTATGTCTTTATTAGTAGCATGAGAACAGACTAATATATATGCCTAGAGGTAAATTTTTTTATACCTGCTTGGTGTTCTCTGAGCTTCTTGGATCTGTGCTTTTGCATCTGTTATTGATTTTCAAAAATTCTCAGCCATTTTTACTTCAACTATTTATTTTGTTTTCTTTTCTCTTTCTTCCCCTTCTGGTATGCATTGTACATAAAATATACTTCTTGTTATTGTCCCATGTTTCTTGGATAATCTATTCTAGTTTTTAAAAATATTTTGTTATCTTTGTGCTTCAATTTGAGAACTTTCTGCTAACTCTCCTCAAGCTCACTGATTCTTTCCTTGACTTTCCTTTCCATTTTACTGATAAGCCCATCAAAGCACTCTTCAATTTGGTTACATTATTTTTGATGTTCAGCATTTCCTTTTGATTCCTCTTAGAATTTTCATCTCTGTTTTCATTACCCATCTGATGTTGCGTGTTGTCCACATTTTCCATTAGAGAACTTAACAATTATACATATCTATATCTATCTATAGAGATGGATAGATAAATAGATCATTTCAAACTTTCTGTCATATCTGTGGCTTGCTTTGTCTCTCCAGACTATAGTATGTCTTGTGATTTTTCTTTTTTTTTTGAAAGCCATATGTGATGTACTGGATAAGAAGAACTGTGGTAAATAGGCCTATAATGTGAGGTTTTTTGTTTATCTAGCTCAGAATTAAGTGGTATTTACTGTTTTCTGTAGCTGTGGTGTCCGAGACTAAAATTTCCTCCACTGTCCTTGCTTTTGTCTCTCCTATTGACTTTTGGGTTTCCCTAGAGACTCCTTATTAAATATGGTGTGAGGATTCCAGTTCTTTCAGCTGTAATATGTAATTATACAGAAGCCCTACTGATGCAGTGGTAAGGTGCAGAAGGAGAACTCTTCTATAATCCTATTAGACCTCAGTCTTGTAGTGAGTACTGTCCTTAGGCTGATCCTCCCAGGTGTGTCTCAATTCCTCTCCTCACATAGGTGAGATAGGACGATCAGAGGAAGCTGGAATTGTAGTTCCCTCCTCCAGGTTGATTAGGTTTTGGTAAAACTCAAGTGTGTTTGGTCTTGGTAAAACAGTCTTCCTTGAGGGCAAACCTTGTTAAGATACTCTGGGAATATTTTTAAATAGTTATTTTCCCCTCTCCCTGAGAAAAGCAAAATAAGATTGGTCTTCAGTCTTCACAGTGAGAACCTCATGGGACTCCTTGAGGTAAAATTTGCAAAAATGTGGGGTTTCCTAAAACTGATTGCCCAATTGTTAACTCTCCAGCTTCTCTACACTGAGCCTCTAGACAGTAGAATTATACCTTAAATGTTCCCTCTGGTGCTAGCTTTAGCTGCAGGAATCTGTGTGGGGCATCTGTCCCCAGTAAGCTGTGATTCTCTGTATCTGCTTCTCTGTCTCTCCAATTTTTGGGGTAGCAGTGTTCTCTTTGCCCACAATTCTTTCAATAATCTAAGAAGATTTTTGTTTTGGTTTTTAGGCTATTCAACTTTTTTTTTTATTGGTGTAAGGACAGGTGTGATAACTTCAAGTTCTTTAAATATCAGCCTGGAAACTGGAAGTCTTCATACTGAGACTTTTGAGTGTCAGCAGGTCATAGCAATACCTTGCTCTATCTCTGAGAGGCAACATGACCTAATGGAACATACCTTGACTTAAAAGACATCCTAGTTCTGGTATTCGCTAGCTGTTACTAGTTTATTTTTTCATCTCAATGTTTATATTACTTACTGTAAAGATATGTGTAAAGGTGAGACACTAAAGAACGTTTATACAGTCATATGAAAGACAACATGGAGACTCCTCAAAGATTAAAACCAACTACCATATGATTTAGCAATCCCACATCTGAGTATGTACCTAGAAGAACTGAAATAAAATTTCAAAGAGATATCTGCACTCCCATGTTCACTGTAGCATTATTCACAGTAGCCAAAGTATAGAAACAACCAAAATGTCCATAAACAGATAAATGGAAAAAGAAAATGTAGTATATATACATAATGTAATATTGTTCAGCCTTAGAAAGGAAGGAAATTGTGCCATTGGTTGTAACATAGATGTACATGGAAGACATTATGCTAAGTGAAATAAGCCAGATACAGAAGACTAAACACTACATAATCCCATTTATATTAAGAATCTAAAGTATTCCTTTGAGTATATGCCCAGTAATGGGATTGCTGAGTTTAATGATATTTCTGTCTTTAGGACTTTGAGGAATCTCCATACTGTCTTCCACAATGGTTGAACTAATTTATACTCCCACAACACGGTATAGGCGTTCCTTTTTCTCCACAACCTTGCCGGCATCTGTTATTTTTTGGCTTTTTAGTCATAGCCATTCAGACTGCTGTGAGATGGTATCTCATTGTGGTTTTTATTTTCATTTTTCTAATCATCAGTAATGTCGAGCTTTTTTCATATGATTGTTGGGTGCATGTTTGTATGCTTTTGAGAAGTGTCAGTTCATGTCCTTTGCCCACTTTTTTATGGGGTTGTTTGGTTTTTTCTTGTAACACTATTTAAAATAGCAAAGACATGGAATCAACCTAAATTCCTATCAGTGATAGACTGCATGAAGAAAGTGTGGTATATATACACAATAGAATAATATGCAGCCATAAAAAAGAATGATTTCATGTCCTTTGCAGGAGCATGGATGGAGCTGGAGGTCATTTTCTTTAGCAAACTAAGACAAGAACAGAAAATCAAATACTGCATGCTCTCACTTATAAGTGGGAGCTAAATTATTAGAACACATGGACACCTACAGGGGAACAACACACACTGGGACCTTTCAGAGGGTGGGGGGTGGGAAGGAGAGGATCAGCACAAATAACTAATGGGTACTAGGCTTAATACATGGGTGATGAAATAATCTGTATAGCAAACCCATGATGCAAATTTACCTATGTAACAAACCTACACATGTACCCCTGGACTTAAAATAAAAGTTAAATTAAAAAACAAAGAACCTAAAGTAGTCAACCCAGAGAAGGGAAAAGTAGAATGAGGTTTACTAGGAGCTAGGGGAAGATGAAACCAGAAAGGTGTTTATCGAAGAGTACGAAGTTTCAGTTACGCAAGATGAATAAGTCCTAGAGATCTAATGTGCATCAGAGTGCATATAGTTATAATTAACAATACTGTATTATATGCTTAAAGATATATTAAGAGAGCAAATTTTATATTAAATGTTCTTATCCAAAAAACAGAAAGAGGTAGAAAACTTTTATAGGTGATGCTTAAGTTTAGGGCATTGTATATAGTAATAATTTCAAGGGTACATACTTCTCTTCAAAGTCATCAAGATGTATCGATTAAATATGTACAACTTTTTCATATGTCAGTCATAGTTAAAATTAACTACAATAAAAGGAACAAGAGAAAAAAACACTAAATAAAGTATACATGCATTACTGGCATTCAGTAGGTGTTCAAACACCATAGCTTATTTCTTTCCTTCTTGATTTTTGCATGAAAAATCAATTGGAAGTTATTCACAGTATGGAGGCAGACGCATACGCAAATGCTGGTTCTGGTTCTTTCTCTCTCTTTTTTTTTTCTCTCATTTGCTTCTCCTCTCAGGCATTGCTTCTGTAGTTCTAGCACAGAAGAGCAGTCTTTACCACAGCATGCCTCAGAGCTGAATCTTTTAAATATTCTTCTTCTTGGGATTTATATATTTATTTTCCAAGTTTATATTTTTGGAGTTCATTATGTGAGAGTAGAAGTGTCTATATCCTGGTAGTTTGTCTCCCTCTCTCCATTCTCTGTGGGATTGTTGGGCTTTTCCTTAATTAGCGTATGAACTGCATGAGCTCTCTATCACCAAATCAGTGTTAGGTTGGAGTTGTTCTGGGGAACACTTGCAAAAAATTCACTGAGTGTTAATAACTGTGCTGTGACAGACTTCAGTGGCTGTTAGAAGGGACTTAGAATTTCAAGATGAGAGTAACTGCAGAAGAACTCTATATTATTAGGTGGTGAGTGATAATTATGATCATTATCACAACATGGAATGATTTTTAGGTAATATAAAAATTATCTCCAAAAGGCATAAGTTCTGTGAATCCCAGTATATATTTAAGTGTAAAATGAACTTATGCAGTTGAAATAATCTATTAGCTGAAGAGCTTTAAGCCATAAAGTATAAAATTAAAGCAATATGAAATTAAAGCAGAAACAAAATAGCTCTTCTATGGAAATGGAGACAGGTTTGTCTAGAATCATCTGAGACTATACAGTCATGATGATCATTTTAATAGAAGAACGTAAATGCTGTGGCCTTGTAGCTTTCTCAAATGGGGACTGAAATTGCTGTGGGTTTAGGGGAGGTTCTGCAAATATTATAGAGAGTGAAGCAAAATATTTCTGTTGCACAGCTCAATAGAGTAACTCCTTTTCAGCTCTTACCACTTTTCTAAGCTCTCTGTTATCAGTTTTTCTTTTATTATAATGGTCTTATTTTGTCACTTCTTATTCAACTTCCTTGAAAGTGCTTTTCAAAAGAGTAGAAATTCTTAACAATCTTTAACTGACTCCCTTTCTTCTATTGGAAGAGGGATTTTCTTTGGTATTGCTATTTAATGGAATAAAATAGGACAATATCCAGAGGTTGGAGCTCGAATAGAGCTGGTGTATATAAAAAAAAAAGACACCAGATTTAAGATAGATGCATTTCCTTGGACTGACATAAGTGGACTTCAAACTTAGTTGTTACCCATTGGCTTTAGAACTGGTGATGCATCTTCCACATAACTCATTGTTGTTTGTTTGTTTTGCTTACTTCCACCTTGGGGAACATTCAAAGTTTTGATACAATAAAATATAATTATCTCAAAGTAGTAACTCATGAAAGAGGCTAATATCTTGAATATGCATTCATGGAGACTATTTATGAAACTCACTTGCAGTAGTATATGCCTAAAGAAAAGACTATTTGTCTTCTATTTCCCAAGTATTAATTAAAGTATATCAAAAATTAATTTTCTACATACATAATATCTTATCTTCCTAATAGTGTATTTTCTTTCGCTGAAAGAAACTCTCTACATATGTAAATATAATCAAATCTCCATTATTATCAGTGCTAATCAGGAAAGGGGTAGTATGAAATATCTCAAACGCTTATAAATAAAAATACTATTTATATATGGCCTTAGCAAAAGGTTTTGAATTTGCATGCCAAATATCTGTGTGTCTAAAATACTGGAGGATCATCTTATTTTAAATTAAAGCATTGTGATGAATAGACAAAGGTAACTAGACAAGGTATAATGAGGACTACTTGTTTTTAATTTCCATAAAGGACATAGGTAGGCCTGCTTTCCATTAAAAAGTAAAAATAAAATATGACCTAATAAAAAGAAATAAAGGAATAGAGAAAGGAATGGAGAGAGGAAGGGAGAAATAAATGCTGAATGCCCTCTCTCTAAAATTACAACATTATCCTCATGCATTTATACGCTAGATAGGATTAAGGGATTGCTAGTTAATTATTTCAGTTTCTAAGGTCCACTGCCAGAGAAAAAGCTTAAGATGGGGGGAGAATATAAAGTTAAATAAGACTCTGGGAAATTAAAGGACAATGTATTAGTCCATTTTCATGCTTCTGATAAAGACAAACCCAAGACTGGGAAGAAAAAGAGGTTTAATTGATGGAAGGTCTCTGACATACCCTGGAGACATTTTCCCCATTTTCTTGGGGATTAACATTCTCCTCATTACTTATGCAAATATCTGCAGATTTCTTGAATTTCTCCTCAGAAAATGGGATTTTCTTTTTTAACATATTTTCAGGCTGCAAATTTTTTGAACATTCATGCTCTGACTCCCTTTTAAAACTGAAAGCATGGCCAGGTGCAGTAGCCCACACCTGTAATCCCAGCACTTTGGGAGGCCAAGGCAGGTGGATTGCCTGAGCTCAGGAGTTCAAGACCAGCCTGGGCAACACCGTGAAACCCCTTCTCAACTAAAAATAATAATAAAAAAATTAGCTGGGCCTGGCAGCATGTGCCTGTAATCCCAGCTACTTGGGAGGCTGAGACAGGAGAATCACTTGAACTCGGGAGGTAGAGGCTGCAGTGAGCAGAGATTTCACCATTGCACTCCAGCCTGGGTCACAGAGTGGGACTCTCTCTCAAAAAAACAAAAACAAAAATAAAAACAAAAAACTGAAAGCCTTTAACAGCACCCAAGTCACCTCTTGAATGCTTTGCTGATTAAAAATTTCTTTCACCAGATACCCTAAATCACCTCTCTTAAGTTCAAAGTTGCACAAATCTTTAGGTCATGGGCAAAATGCCACCAGTCTCTTTGCTAAAACGTAACAAGAATCACCTTTGTTCCAGTTCCCAACAAGTTCCTCATCTCCATCTGATTTCACTGTCCTGGATTTCATTGTCCATATCATTATCAGTATTTTTGTCAAAACCATTTAACAAGTCCCCAGGAATTTCTAAACTCTCTCACATTTTCATGTCTCTGAGCCCTCCAAACTGTTCCAACCTCTGCCTGTTACCCAGTTCCAAAGTCACTTCCACATTTTCGGGTATCTTTTCAGAAGCACCCCACTCTATTGGTACCAATTTACTGTATTAGTCCATTTTCAGGCTGCTGATAAAGACATACCCGAGACTGGGAAGAAAAAGAGGTTTAATTGGATTTACAGTTCTATATGGCTGGGGAGGCCTCAAAATCATGGTGGGAAGTGAAAGGCACTTCTCACATGGTGGAGCAAGAGAAAACAAGGAAGATGCAAAAGCGGAAACCCCTGATAAACCCATCAGATCTCATGAGACTTATTTACTACCATGAGAACAGTATAGGGGAAGCCACCCCTATGATTTAAATTATCTCCCACCAGATCTCTCCCACAACACATGGGAATTATGGGAGTACAATTCAAGATGAGATTTGAGTGGGGATACAGAGCCAAACTATATCAGAAAACGTCATAGTAAAACAATTTGAAAGCAATATCTATTATGTATTATCAAGAATTGAATTTGTATTTGTATTTTTTAAATTGCATATTCAATATAATTAAGTGCCTACTGTGCAAAAGCACTGTGCCAGGTTTTAACCATAATCGTTATATTTTTCACATTTCATTTCAAAGCCTTTGCTAAGTCTCAGGCAAAACATAGCAGGGTGAACGTGAAAAGACTTCTTGTGCTCTTTTATGCTATTAAAATAAATTACACTAGCAATTGTCGAACAAACTTCCACTTTCCATTGAAGAGAACCATGCTGTTGCATAACATCTGTCCTTGTAGCCTTGTAGCAGAGTTGTTCTCTCTCTCTCATATGAAAGAGGAAAGAGTTAGAAACCAAGATTTCTATCTACTTTGTCTTTAAGTATGTGAGCAATAAAAAATGTGCTCACAAGGAGGAAATAACAACAGCCTACCAAGCATTCTTCAATATACTTTGAAATTGTCTCCACTATTTTCTCCCAGTTGTTTAATCTGGAAACAATTTTTTTTTTTTTTTTTTTTTTTTTTTGAGACGGAGTCTCTGTCTGTCTCCAGACTTGAGTGCAGTGGCACCATTTCGGTTCACTGCAACCTCCACCTCCTGGGTTCAAGCAATTTTCCTGCCTCAGCCTCCTGAGTAGGTGGGACTACAGGCACTCACCACCACACTCAGCTAATTTTTTTTGTATTTTTAGTAGAGACAGGGTTTCACCATGCTGGTCAGGCTGGTTGTTCTTAAGATATCAGGAGAGGATGGTCTCGATCTCTTGACCTCGTGATCCGCCTGCCTCAGCCTCCCAAAGTGCTGGGATTACAGATGTGAGCCACCACACGTGGCCCAATTTGTCGTTTTTATTACTCCCAGTTTTTAAGAAAAGCTGAAATAATGATTGCATCACTATGAATTTCACTATTATTCCCTGTAAACCATGCATATGGGAATGATGCTCATTAAATGATAACTAATATAAGCCCAAAGATGAAAATTATGTACAGCGCTAAATAACTATCTAGTCTTATTCACCACCATTTTGACTGGGACACATATGTGTAACAATTTTTGTTTTTTTTAATTTTGGGGCTATTGAATGAAAATGACCTAGAAGCATTTTTTGTTAGGAAAATAACGTGTTATCCTATTAAATAAAGCTTACAAAGAGCTATAATGTTAAGTCCTTTTTATGGACATAGCAAACTTGTTTGTTAGAAAACTCATGTAATTTTTATTGTTACCACTAACAGAGTTTTTATTGAAAAAATAAAAATTCCCCCAAAGCAGAGGTTGTAATGTTTGCTCAACTGATTTCTTAAAAGTCAAACATAGTTAGAACCATAAATGTCTTAGGAAACAGAAACTCTACAGAAATCATGTTAAAACAATCTTGTCATTTGGTGGAATCACAATGCATGTCATTAACAAATCTGCTTTTCTTTAAAATAACTGGAATTATCATGGACATCCTGGTACTTTCTTTAAACCAACATAAGCAGGTTCTAGATTATGAACAGGATACTTAGGTCGCAATCCTGTGTAGATTTGTGCCTTTGGTCGTTTTACTTAAGCACGTAGAGACCTAGTCTCCTCACCTGTTGGACTGGACACTGTCAGGTTCTACCCAGATTGCCTTGGATCCTTTACCACTTTTGTGTGCTCTTTTCTGCCCTCAGTGTTCTTTAATTTCTAACAGACTGCATCTCTGTCTATCTTTATGAGATACGATACAATTTGTAAAAATATGAACACCCAAAAGTGCATGGGAATTTATGCGTCCCTGATGTGGCCCTTAGCCAAAGCCTACTCCATGCAGAAAAGAAAAGTTTCAGCCTCCTCATTCTAGGTGAAATAGACTCTGAGGTGTTATTTACGCTCCAGACCTCCCCTTCATGATCAAGTTGAGGCTTGGAATTTTGCCTGACAGCACATCCTTTCTTGGCTTCCTCTTGGTTCTATCTCCCCCATTTCCTTACCAATTTTCCCTGAGAGCACTTCCTTCATACGGCTTCTGCTGCAAACTCTCATCTAAGTTTTTTTTTTTTTTTTTTTCTAGAGAACCCAACCTAAGGCACCTACAAAATAAGATGCTGGGCTGAGGTCCCCTTCTTCTTTAATATTTTATAATTCAAAATGTAGGTGTATATAAGACAGAACATATTAGTATGCTCTATTCATTGCTAGTGAACAAAGAGCAGTGACAGCAACACCTTCCAATCAACTTCATTTCTATGTCATAGAGACGAAGCTGCAATTGCACTTGTACTTACTATGATATTCATAAAATTTAAAAGGGCATGCTGTTTTGGTAGGATATCTGTTTGTATGAAACTTTTATTTGGATTTTTTTGAAATTAGGGGAAAAAGAAATTGTGTATGTAATTACCCAAAATTGATGCTAAATTATCTGAGGTTGAAGGAAAACAGATTTTCTGTGTAGTTTTCACATACTCATTATCAGGAAGAAAGAAAATAATGATAAGCATACGTGGGTAGCTTTTTTGTTTTCTGTTGTTTTGAGTTGTGATGTTTTTGTTTCTTTAAAGAAGAGAACTGTAACAATTTACTATCAGAGAAAAGTGTCCATTGACAAGAAAACAAAGGCACAGTAGGTGTGTGCACTCATACAGTTACCATCTAAATGAAATGTGGAAACATAAAGTCAGATTGCAGTTGAACTGCATAAATGAGAGCAGCTTCTTAGAAGTGAGTGATGATAGTTAGCCATCTGAGGCAGTGGTCTCCGATATTTTTGGCACCAGGGACTGGTTTCGTGGAAGAAAATTTTTCCATGGGGGTCAGTGGGGGGTGGTGGTGATGGTTTCAAGATGATTCAAGGGTTTCAAGGGCTTTACATTTATTGTCCACTTTATTTCTATTATTACTACATTCTCACCATAATATAGAATCAGTGGGAGGCCTGAACTTTTTTTGCCTGCAATTAGACGATCCCATCTGGGGGTGATGGTAGAAGGTGACAGATCATCAGGCATTAGACTCGTGATTTGCATAAGGAGTGTGCAGCATAGATCCTTCACGTGCATAGTTCACAATAGGGTTTGTGCTCTTGTGAGAATCTAATGCTGCTGCTGATTGGATAAGAGGCAGTGCTCAGGCAGTAATGCTTGCTCATTGCTGCTCGCCTCCTACTGGGCAGTCCAGTTTCTAACAGGCCACGGACTGCTACCAGTCCATGAACCAGGGCTTGGGGACCCTGATCTAAGATATATGTGCTCACAGTATATATGATCATATTTATGATCCTGATGTTCAGAAATGAAAGAAGAAAAATATATCAATAATTTAGACACCATACATTTACTTACTATAGGATGAGTGCACAGCATTCTCATAATAGTTTTCAAAGAATTGTTTTCTCAGGTTTGTCTAACAATTCTGAATATTCAAAGAAATAATTATGATGAGCTGGATAACTATAATGCAGATAGTTTCTATTTATTTAGTTCTTACTGTCAGGCACCTTAAAAAGCCCTTTACCCCTATTATCTAATCCTATTCTTTCAACAATCTTATGAAGTAGATATTATTTATCTCATTTTGGTTTAGAGAGTTAAATTCGTTGATTCAATTTTTTTTGTTGAAATTCAACTATATAAATACTATGCTAGTCCTTGGTAATCAATGGTAAAGAATACAGATGTGGCCCTTGTTCTCATGTGGCTTACAGTGCAGTAGCTACAGTTGTCCTCATCTAAGGAATAGTGGTTTTGGAATTTAAACCAGATCCATCATTTGCTAAAGCTTACGATCTTAAACATTATGTTATATTTTGAGCAAAATGATAATTGAAATTCTACAATGGGCCACAAGTGTATTTCCATCTAATGAACCCATGATAGAAATAACCATTTATGAGTTTAAGATTATCTATTATTTTCCTCTTGAATCAAAGTGCAATTGAAATAGTAGATAAGAATATTAGTTGGCAAATCATGAGGTCAGGAGATCGAGATTATCCTGGCTAACACGGTGAAACCCTGTCTCTACTAAAAATACAAAAAATTAGCCAGGCGTAGTGGCGGGAGCCTGTAGTCCCAGCTGCTCGGGAGGCTGAGGCAGGAGAATGGTGTGAATCCGGGAGGCGGAGCTTGCAGTGAGCTGAGATCCCACCACTGCACTCCAGCCTGGGTGACAGAGCAAGACTCCATCTCAAAAAAAACCAAGAAACAAAAAAACAACATTAGTTGGCCAAGTGTGGTAGCTCACGCCTGTAATCCCAGTAAATTGGGAGGCTGAGGCCAGCAGATTACCTGAGGTCAGGAGTTCAAGACCAGCCTGGCCAACATGGTGATACCTCGTCTCTACTAAAAATACAAAAATCAGCTGGGGGTGGTTGTACACACCTGTAATCCCAGCTACTTGTGAGGCTGATGCAGGAGAATTACTTGAGCCCAGGACACGGAGGTTGCAGTGAGCCGAGATTGCATCACTGCACTCCAGCCTGGCCAACAGAGCAAGACTCTCTCTCTCAAAAAAAAAAAAAAAAAAAAGAATATTAGTTAAAGATTGATGCTACCTTGTTCTCTTCAGAATTTAAATATTCTATACAAAGTCCAGGGATTTTCCCAGGGCCTCATAATTAGGAAAATGAACAGAAATGGAAAGCACTATTGATTCTCAGTCTACTGCTTTTTACCAAGGAGGGTTGTTGCTCGTGTGGTTAAACTATTTTGTTTTCTTTTATTAGATAATGAAACCCATGTATGTCATTTTTTTTCCCCCAGACAGAAACTCTGGGCAATTTTTGGATCTCAGTTGCAAAACTTTCCATTTCATTGATTTTCTTAGTTTAAATATCTTCTCTTCAAAAACAATTCCCATTTTATTTGTATGATAAATAGTCCCATTACTATGTTTCTTTCTTTGTAAGTTCATTTACACAGAATAATCACAGTATGGTATGTCACAAAGAGCCCTGGAGGCCACATTATGACACAACAGACTTTGAATTTGGGGGCTAACCTTTATATATTCATATAATTGACCTTGAGACAATTACTTAATCTAGAAGCTTCTTTTCACATTAAAAAGAAATGGTGATAATGAAATATATATAATCGGTTTTTGTGAATAACTGGTATTTGGTTATATATGTAAAGTTTATAATAAAATTAAAGAATCCAGTTAATTCTTCTAGTATCAGAGTATCTGGCATATAATAAACATTCCGTGAATAATAGCATTTATTTATATATGAAATTGTGACAAATAATGATTCACTGTTCCCCATATCATCCAGGTCAAACATGAGAAAATACTATAGTCAGACTAGGCAAGTTAGAAATCTCAGTGTTTCTCATTTGTCATAACTTAGCTGAATTTAACAATATTGATAATACCTCATGCATATTTCCAATAATATGAGTATTTAAAAAATTTTATTTTGAACTCAGTGATAGAATTGGCTTTTAGCTTTTCTCAAATATTTTGTCTTTATTGATCATTTACATTCCAAAGTAATAAAAATATTTCTTGATTAACACTGCACTTGGAAAAATGTTCTACATTTTTGAGCAATATTGAATAATGAGAGAAAAGGCAAAAGCTTGGGACTGATTTTAACTGAACAGGTAAAAAGTAGATTCTAGAATAGATGTATTTTGTCTTCATATATATTTCGAACTGAAATAGAAACGATGTAGTTCTTTCTATTCTAGTTATTTTTCTGCATATACTCTGTGTATATTCTAAACATTGTTCCAGGTCAATAATTATGCACTTACATTATCATTCTTTTTGTATTTGTACAAATTTTGTGCACATGAGAAGTTTTGTTACATGTATATAATGTGTAGTGATCAAATCAGGATATTTAGAGTGTCCATCACCATTACCACACTTTTTTTGTTAAGTATAGTCACCCTACTTTGCTATCAAACATTGCATTATCTTATCTTCATCCGAATTACTATTATTAAAATGACAAAAAACAACGGATGCTGGTGAGGATGTGGAGAAAAGAGAGCCCTTCCATATAAGTGTGATTTTTTTTACATAAGCGTTAGAATTATTTTATCATTTTTCAGGTAAAATTGCACTGGAATTTACATGATATGTATACAACTTAAAGACTAATTTTTCTGACATTGCATAATGTAACTTTATTTCTAATAGATGTTTGTCAGTATCTCATGGTAATCATGAATACAAGATAACACGGATGGGAATCATTGCTTATAGGATAATCATTTCCAAAATGGGATTATTGCTGTGATCCAAACCATGTTCTGAAGTTCTCTAAAGATCCCATGGAGATGTTTTGGAGGACAACACTGACCCAAAGAAGACAGGATATTAAAGAGAGAGTGTGTGTGTATGTGTTCACATGAACAGATCTTCATTCCGATAAGCTCTGCTTTTATCTGCTTTAATTGTTTTGCTTCACACTATATTTTAATTGAAGAAAAGTCTATACGATTGATGAATGGATTGTAGACTAAAAAGACGTCTTTAGTTATGTATTATAACACTTTATACTTAGTTGACCCTGTTCTGTTCTTCTCATTCTTTTTAAATGAATAACTAAATAAAGAAATAAATCAAAGATATGGTCATGATACACCGGTGGAGCATAGTGGAGGGATTAATAAATGTCTTGACCAAATCAAGATCTCCATTCCTCAAAATAAGACAAAACTCAAAGATCAAATTTTAAAAGTAAAATTTAAGGTGAGCTCATAGATGTCTACATTTGGCTCTGAAATTCCAATGGCAGAGATTCAGGATTTGAATCTCTTAACGTGCTGTGAAGCAGCAGGGAAGATGCAGCTTAGCAGTAGCACATCTAAAAAAAGATATCAGAAATTTGAGCCAATTAGCAAGTTTCATGTGAATCATTAGTAGGTGGTAATTATCAAAACATCAGTTGTGACTTTAGAGTCTATTGTTACACATATATTAAGTGAAATATTTGGTACTAGGCAGATAAATCTGTAGAAAGTTGTTTTGTTCTTTATATAATACCTGAAACGAGTTATGAACAAATTGGTTTGCTGCAGAGAACAGAAAGTAGGTACTCACAAGAAATAAGGGAGAATCTAAACCTTATTATGTAAGAGTAATTGAGAAAAATAAGAATATTTTGCTCAGAGAAGAAATGATTCAGAGTGAACAAGACAACTGTTTGTAAATATTTGAAGTACTGCCATGTGGCTACATGGTCCCAAGAATGCAAAAAAGGATGAGGTTTTTGATGCTACAGAGACGTGGATTTCAGCACAAAATAAGGAAGCACAAACAGCCAGAGCTATCTGAACATGAAACAAGCTCTCTCAGAAGGTAACATGTAGCCTGTTGCTGGAACTATTCAAATAGAGGCAGGGGACAGCCACTTCGAGAGGGAAACTGTAGGAGAGATCCAAGCATAAGAAGTAGCTAAATTAGACTATAGTTAATGTCCCCATCTGAACCCAAATTGGGTTTTTTATTTTTGTTACCAAAAGTTTTTTTTTAATTTTATTACCAAAAGTTTTTTTTTTTTTTCTGAAAACCTAGTGTAAATTAAAATTGGAGTTTTTTCAAATAGAAACTAAAAACCAGATTTTAAAGAGGGAGAGTGAAGGAAAGTAATAGTTTCACTGTGCTTTGTTCAAGTCAGATTGAAATGATTAACTGAACTTGAAATGCATGGAATAGATTGGGGACAAAAAGGAAGGGACAATTAGAAAAGAACAAATACACATCAAATATGTCTTCATAGATGTAAGAGTTCTCATGTGAAGAAATGTGTTTAGGTTAATTTTGTGATGACTATGAACATTTCGGAAAATCAGATTATACTCAGTATAATCACCAAATGAACCTATGACATATTTTATAATAGACTGTTTCATTCAGAAGCATATTTAATGTTTATATAGCTATTATTACTAAAATCAGAATAAATAGATTCTAATTCCTGCTTCCCTTCTACCTAGCTGTGTGATATGAAATATATCTCTTGCCCTATCTTGGCCTCAATTTCTTCACATGTGGTGGGAAGCAATTTAAAGTAAGTGACAGCTAATTTTCCTTCCAGTTCTGAAATGCTAAAACTCAATGTACAGGTGCAAGTCTGTTTTTGCTAACTCATTCCCCTAAGACCCACTTCTATCTTTTCTTTATTATGTCTAACTCCAGTGATGATTATCATCTTGTTTCAGAACCTTACTGTGATTGCCTGCTCAGAAGTCCAGTGAATTTTATATCATCTTGATTTGGGGACCTTTAAACCCCATTAGTCAGTCTAGCAGAACTGTTTTGAAACTTGAAAGTGACTGTTGCTCATTTGTAATGTCCTTGGGGATCCTTATGTGAAAGACATTCAAGTAAGGTAAGGTACTTTAAAAATATGACTCAAATGCAATTAATGAATGTTGAAACACCCACACAAAGCCCTTTTGGAAATTGAAATAAAATTCATGGTTTTGACATGCTATGACCTTTGCATATTATGTTTTCTACACTATCTTTTATCACATTGGAGAAAGAGAATGAAGACAATGAAGCTGACTCTAAACATCACCGAGTTAGGAACGTTACTGCTAGTAATCTGTTCCATGAGCTACTGTTGCTGGCAACTTCTTGATGTATATAACAGAATTAGATATCGTGCACACTCTATGATGTTTGTTGATTGATTGTGTATTGATTTTTATTCTGAAGAGCAATTTAAAATGTCTTATTCACCACCTTCACTTTTTGGCCAAACTTTAGCATAGAATGTAAATTGAGGACAGAGACTAGAGGAAGAGGTAATGTTTCATTGCTATATATTGCATGGATTGTGAAAAATAAAGACCTGAGTAAATAACTGCATTTCTCTGGGTCTTAATTTCATCATATATGAAATGAGAAAATTGTGTTAAGTGAATCAAAAAATACTTTCTGCATCTGAATTTTTATTTACACTCTGTTGATTGGATTATGCTTTGAGGCTCAGTCCAGAAGGACACACATGGTTTAAAATCAGCTAAGCTTTACCAACTTCCCAAAATATAATGTGGCTGTAAACTGAACAGTCACATTGTATTTTGGAAAGTTGATGATGCAATTATGGAGACACCATCTAAAGAGTTACTTAAGTTAGATGATTTCAGAATCAGAATCAATGCACCTTTTACTTTTTTGTTCTTATTTTTCCTTTCTCGTCATAGGATGGGATACAAAATTTTTAAATGCTGAATTGATCTGAAAACTTTACATTTTTTCTTTAAAAAAGCAATAAATTAATACTTGAAATGAATACTAGCAATTGTATCTTTTTATTCCCTGTACAAAAATAAACATCAATAACTTTTTTTCCCATAACCTCTTGGAAGAAATAGCCATTTTGCTGCAGCCCAAATTAGAAAAAATGCAACACCAATGAAATTTAAAAGTGGCACAGCTTCTGCTTGGAATATTAAGTATTCATTTTAAATCAGTTGCTGTGGAAAGTTTGGCAAAGCCAAAGGCATGCCCTGATTGGGATTCTTAAGACTCTTGCATTGTTCCTCGAAGATAACAAAGATTATCAAGAATTATGTGGAGGAAAAAAAGAAATCATAAAATATTTAATTATGCCATAAAAGGGTATTTTAGAGAGATAAAAGTATTTTATAGCATTTTCAGATTGATTAACATTATGGAAAGACTTTATCTCTGTGACCACTTTGAGTTTCCGGTATTATCACTGGCGAAATGGGTATAGCAGCTCATATATTATCAGATTGTTGTGGACTTCGAGGTAAATAGTAAAAAATTATACATAAATTATATAATATTTCTATCTCCTAAAGGCAAACAATTTTACAAAAAGAACCCATTAAAGAAGTTGCTGTATGATATCCTGTAAATGTAACATTAGACATGATCCTTACATTTTGCTGATTTAGTATATGAGGCAGAATGTTAATCTATATCAAAATTATTAAATTCTTGACACATAATCTACTGAGGAGATATGGAAAGTTGAAATTCCTAGTCAGTGTAACAGACATAGCAGCTCAGAAACTGGCAGTCAAGAGGAGTAATGATTTGACAGGATGACAAAGAGAGGGTGTGCCTCCATTTGAGTAAGAGAAGCAATTCTAACGATTATCTCTGCAGAACCAGGCAGACTTCTCTTTCAACTTCTCGCAGGTGAAACGGAGCCCACTTAAGTATCCAGACTTCTTTCTGTTTTTTAATTTTATGCAAATGGTTTGGAATATTGGCAATATTTGGAAACTTAAAATTATAAGACTGCTAAACTTAATTTATAATTTTAGGATTAACCAGGATAACCTTTGAGAGAAGGAGTTGAAAACATATTATTATCTTTATAAAGAAATAGAAATTCATAGCCTCCTTTTATAACCCTTTCCAGCATGAACTCACCCTCCCTTCATTTGAAATTACCTTCCATTAATAGATCACAATGTGTAGGCACTAAAAATTTAATTCTCCCGCAAACCTTATCCTCTTGTGTATTCTGTATCTCTCTTGGAGACCCCTCCATTCAGTGAGTCACTTAATATAGTTACATTGGAAATATACTTGACTCTTTACTCTTCTACGCATCCAATAAAATGCCAAATATATTAGATACTGCCACTGAAATATTTCTTAAAAATTACCTTTTCATCATCATCGCTGTTGCTGCTATAATGTAGGCTTTAATCATCATTTACCTTGACTATGGCAACAACTTCCAACACAACTTCATGTCCTGTCTGTGTCATATGAATACGCTAATCTATAATTAGAGCAATCATTCTGGAAATTCAAATATTACCTCATCATTTCACACTTGAACTTCTAGTTGTGCAAAAAATATTTTCGGAATAAAACAGGCATTCATTTTAATGACATGTAAGGCAGTTCATGATTAGTCTTCTGCCTCTTAACATTCTCTGCTTTAAGTATTGTCTCTCATCAACATTGAATATTTTGCACTTTGTCATTTTTCACACTGATTCATAATCCTGTTTGGTCGGCATATGTAATTCTAAGTATCAAAAATGATTGGATAAAGGAATGAAGTTTTCTGATGGGTCAACTAAGTCCCGTGAAAAATAATTAGACAAAGCATTTCTGATGTTGTTTTCTTAGTGCACCCAACATCTTTTGCTCCAAAGACAATTGATTTTTCTGCATTAGTTGGTAATTCTGGAGGTCTGTTGATGCAACAGCTAAGAAAATAAGAGAATTTAGGATTCTTAAATCCTAAATTTCTGCTTGTTAAGCTAAGAATAGGAGTTTCTAAAACCCTAAAACTCATATTACTAGGCCAATTGGTTGAGTAAACTTTTATAGGTATAGGAAGAAATGATAATGTCCTAGAAGAGGTATGTAGTATTACATAGTAGTTAAATACTTGAAGCATGGAGGTGGAAAGCCTTGTGTTGTATTTTCAGCCAGCCATTTACTACATAGGTGACCTGAACAGTTATTTGACTGAAGATGTGTGTGTGTGTGTGTGTGTGTGTGTGTGTGTGTGTGTGTGTGAGAGAGAGAGAGAGAGAGAGAATGCAAGAGAGATAGACACAGAGAGAGGGAGAGAGAAAAATTGCATTTATAAATTTTCCTGACATATATAAGTATATGATAAGTATCATTATTGTTATTATTACTGAAGAAAGAGAAAAAAAACAAAACGTGTTTTGTGTGTCCATGAATGAGATTGGGATGATGCCATAGAAAATTTAATTTTGGCTATCTGTAAAAGAAAATACTAAATTTTCAGTGTTCTGAATAAATTCGTTTTACTGCAAATGAGAAATAATAATTCTTTGCCTCTCATATTTGTGGCTCTTTTTATTATGTATCTGCATTAAGTTTGATTTTAAGAGGAATAGAGAGATGTATATTATGAAATAAGAAAGACTGAAATAAATTGTGAAAAAAACCTTTTCACACAGTGAAAAAGATGCAAACGACAGTCTGTCATAAATTGTCTGTACACCCCCGTATGTTATGTAGCAGCAAGACTGAAAATTCAAGGTTGCCTGGGTACAAAACCAAAATATACAAATGAAAGCTAAAGAAAGTCGTGTAGCATGTTTTTCTCAGAATACATTTTATTTCGAATAACCCTGTAACGTGTGTATGTGTGTGTTTGTATCCTTTCTTTTCCTTTGAATGCTCAGAGATTTATACACATACATACAGTCTGTGACCCTTGTAAGCCATGGGAGTGTGTTGCTGTCTCAAAACAGCATTACACATTCTGTTATTTTCTGAGGAGGCACCTTGGTGCCATAGCACTGAAAGTCACCAGAGCATCTGCTAAATCCAGGATTATCAAAGGTGTGTCCCATAGCCAGTATTTTTGGCAAGGGTTTGTTTGTTGTGCTTGAGAAGTTGTAGCAGAGCAGTAGAGCTGAAAGATGATGCTAGATTTAGTGACAGGGTTTTGTTATTTTAGCCTTAGTTTTAAGAGCAGCCATTGCCAATTTTTTAATAGAAGAACAACAACTTGATCTGTAAAAATGGAATCATCAGGACATACTTATAACTGGCAGAACTATCCACCTAGTTGTACAATCTGGTCCGCAATCCACACTGTTGTTCTTGCTAGAAATATACATACCAGACTCTCCTACAATGCTCAGCCAATCAGTCACAAAATCTACATTGTCACGTTTCCTGATTTTCTTTCAAATACATCCATTATAATTTTTAACAACTCTTTTGATATATAACTTATAGCATAAAATTCACTCATTTAACTGTAAAAATTACCTATAGTAAATTGTTGAGATGTGCAACTGCCACCATAATCCAGTTTTATAAGATTTTCATCACTCTGATCGCATCCTATATGCCCACTTAGAGTGGTCATTTCCACACCCATCCCCCAGGAAACTACTAATGTAATTTGTCTCTATATATTTGCCTTTATTCAGTATCTCATATAAATTGAATTATACAATATGTGGTCTTCCTGTATTGCTCTTTTCACTTAGCATAATGCTTTTGAGGTTCATAGGTTATATTAAGTTGTAGAATGTATCAGTACTTCATTCCTTTTCATTGCTGAATAGTATTCTACTGTGTGAACATGCCACATTTTGTTTCTTTATCAGTTGGTGGACATTTGAGTCATTTCCACTTTTTTTGTTATTACGAATAATGCTAGCTTCCTGTGCAAGAGTTTTTGTAGACAGATACTTTTATTTTTATTGGGAAGCTACTTAAGAGTGGAATTGCTAGGATGTATGGTCATCCACATTGATACTTGACCCATTTTCAATTCATTCTCATAACCATAAAAGTGGTTTTTTGTTCAAGTGAGACCTTTGTTCAAGCCTTTCAATGTTTATTCATATTCTGTCTTAACATCTAGAAACCCATACATAACATCTAGAGAGAAACTGCTTGATCTTAAATCAGTCTCATTCTTGTTCTCTTCTCTCTAGCAATATTGGCTTTTTAGTAGCAAAAGAGATTAGATCTTATTGTGCTGCAATGATCTTCAGACGTACTCCCCCTTATGCTTGGCACCCTGCAGTGTTATTTCCACTACATTCGGGTGACTAGTTTATCTTTGTGATCTCAATTTCCTCACAAAAGCTATCCTTGAGCCTCCAGACTTTTAATATTTCATTTATGTGTACACCCATTGTTCTAATTTTACTATCATTTCTTACTATTGATATCTATTAATTACATGACTAAATATTGTTTAACATGCATTTCCCAGTAAATCACAAATTGTATGAAGCCAGTGATCACATCTTATCATGACCATCACTATGTCTTCTGTTACTACACTCAATAAATGTTTTCTAAACAAATGAGTGGATTCTAGGAGCAATTGATAATTGATTGGATGATATGGCACAAACTCAGGATCATGTTTAGCTAATATAAATGTCAGGGGGAAATAGATTGTCAATCTTCACTAGATCGTAGAGAAGAAAAGTAACTGTAAAGGGCCAAGAAAAGAGTTCAAGAAGAGAAAAAAAATGTTATTACTTGATAGCATGCATGCAAATCAGTCTTCTTTTCCTTCTCCCTTTCTCTCACTTTTTTTAAACTGAGAATAAATGTAACTCCATATTACATACTCCCCTGCTTCCCTGAATAATTTACTTTATTGAGAAATATGGTAGTATGGGGGCCTGATTTAAATTCTGAATTATCATATACAAGAAATAGCCACATGGGTTGGTAGAAAACATATTGTGGAGTTTGCTATGCATTAATGCATAGTGAAAAGAATAAATTTTGAAATAAGATGTAGAGAAAGAAAATCAGTATGGAACAATATTCTAGGATGCTTGATAATGAGAAACTGATGACTAATGCTATTCAAGAGATAGCTAGTTTTTGCGGGGATTGCAACAGTCAAATTCAAAGCAGGGAAGGGCAGTTTATAAAAATGATTTTTTTAACTTCAGCATGCTTTCAAAGTAAAGTGATTACAAGCTCAAAATTTGTTCTTAAAAGTTCTGTCTCTGAAAGTAATGCTGCAATATTATGGCATTGCCCCACAGCAAATTCCAAGGATGGTTATGATTTTTAAAGTATCTTAACATATAGCTGAAATCATTGTGTTTTTAAAACACGGTAGAACTTTTTATATAGACATGTCATTGATTTAGAAGAGGGCTCTAATTTTATGTAGAGTTGGCAAACTTTTTTTGACTTTAATGAGCAGACAGAAGTGAACCAAGAGTGTGAAGAATGAAAACAAGAGGTAGAGTTGTAAGTACCAGTTTAAATAATGACTACAATATCAGGAGCTGACTGATGGTAGAAACTGAAATTATGGTTCTGCATTGAGAAACTAATTAAAGTTCCATGCAACTGTGACAAAGGAGTGTTTGGCTTCAGAGAAAGAACAGAAACAAATGCCTCAAATATAAAGGGAAATGAACAAAAGATGTTCCCAAGAGGGTAACTCCTCCAGGCAGTTGGACAGGGCACAGTAAAGACCCATGTACAGAAGGTCTGTGGCTGAGAAGCTTTCAGATATAGGGTGAACTCCACATTCAATCAAGGAGTCACAAAGGGAACATTAGTCTTCTCAAATTCTACTGAAAACATGTAGGCCTAGAACTAAATAACTCACTAGAGCTTCTAGCTTCTGCTACCATAGCACCCAGCATTTGTGCTGCCTTAGCCCTAATCATAGTGCTGCTGCCCCTGTTACTTTTTATACAGCTATCCCTCAATATCACTAGTCCCTTAAAAGAGCAGAAACTGCAGTTTTTACATCTAGGCCCTTAGCACCTAGCATGGTTGCTTATCCCATAGTAGACACTCAATGTATCACATGAATGAACGATGGATAATTGGATGCATAAATGTGTGAATACATTTATAGTTGCAGTTGATCAATAGAGATGACTTTGTTTGGCATGCAAGCTGATATCACACATTGAGAGGTAATCAGGAAAAGTAAAAGCTTGAGTCTGTAATATTTTACTATCTGCTGCCACAACTTAAAAATAATGATGTGTTATCAGACTCTTATGCACTCTGTGAGGATGTAGGAAGTCTTAAATGATTTGTAGTGTTTACAATAGACTAATTTTCAAATATTTGGGGTACATATTTTCTTGTATAAAGACTATTTGCTGGCAAATATATTTCTCAAACTAATGTAGTGTTCTTGTGTAGTCTACTGTGCCCAATTTAGAAAGTGGAAGATGGTGTGGAACTTTCTGGCAGGAAGTTGAGTTATAATACATATTAATGAAGGCAAAGTGTATGACATATCAATTTAGGTCTCATTGGATCAAAGCGTCACTTTCATAAACATTCAGTGTCCTCATTCTGCTATTCCTTGACCTAATAGTCTCAGTACTGAGATTGGAAATGGGGCATTGTTTCTATGCTAAATGTTGGTAAATAATGTTCATTGCTATCAATATGCCATCTATTTAGAAAGCGTAGAGATGGCATTTCACCACTTTTACTTAAAGGGTTCCAAAACTGCAAACTGTCTCTGGATGTCTCTGCTTCAGATATTGACATCATTAAAGAAATCACTCCCTTAAACCCCCAAGAGGCCCCTTTCCTTTGAAAACATGGAAATCATCAGTGATGAGAAAACGAAAGAATAAATGAAATTCAAAAGTATCTTTGAGTGTTTTAAGTCCAATTTGACAGATTTAGCACTCCGTTTGATTTTATGGTGTGGATTCATAGCCATAGGAGACATGTTTAAAAAATCCACAGTACATTTTTATTTGATTTTCAAATTAACATATTGCATTGCTTTTTATCTCCCTTTGTTTCAAGGAACACAAGAACTTAAAGGATTTTGTCTCTGTGTCTTTCTTTGCTCTATCAGCATCAGCTTGGAAGTACACAGTATGGAGGCTGGCATATCAAGAAGTGTAAAGGACTACAGTGCTAGATATTGCCTCTGGCACAGAATGTACAGTACTAATAATACCTCATTTATCCTACTATTGCTCATAGAAAACCTGTAAGTGCTAAGCATAATTCATTTTGTCTGCACTAGCTCCCTAATCCTTAACATTAGTGTTTCCAAGGCATTCATTGTTGGCAATTGTCACCTAAGCAGGAGGCTCTTCCAAGTTCTAGGTGCCAGGGAGTTAAAGCGGTATGGAATTATTAAATCATTGAATTTCCTATGTGAAGAGATGCTTGGGTAAATAAATCCTTTTGCTCATGCAGATCTGGTTCATCAGGTATTCTTGGGAAGTCTGTCATCATTAAAAATGTAGAAGCAACTTTGCCAAGCATGTAATGCTTTGTCTGTCTTTTTGGCAAATTCAGTATCAGAGTTAGAAAAGTTTTAACTTCATGGAAATTTGTTAAAGTAAAATAGAGACAAGGTAAGCACGTTTAAGCACAATGGGAAGTTTGCCTTTGCCACTCGCTAGTGTAGATTTGGATCAGTGGTTTTGGGTTTTTTACATTTTTTAAGTCTTGGAAACATTTATTCAACTGAAATATTTGGAATAAGTCCAATATGTAAAGTTCACACTAGGGGATTTTCTCTGCTTGAAATTCATGTGAGTAGCCTGAAGCCCTGCATACTTGGTCCTCCTTCTTATCTTTCACTCCTGCTTCCAAAACACCCACATCACACATCACCCTCTTGAATACTCCATAGGGTACAATTCATAAAGCATTGTCCTAGACCATAACTACCTAAAGAAAAATTGACTTGAATAACAGTGTCAAAAATCACCTTATGGTGACCAAGGTAGCAATAACAAATTTATTTGGTGTTCATTTATTTAATTACGTTTACAAAAATACATATTTTTATGCCAAGTGTAAACAGAATTTCTCCCTTCAAGATGAATTAAACAAAGGAAATAATGTCAACACAATAACTGCCTCCAGGTCTCTGCTATTTATATGGAAAGCCCTAGTGCTTTTTCTAGGCTAGGATTTAGGACTCTAGACTATGTGTTAATGGTTGAGTTTCTAACCCAATAGGGACATCAAAAAGACAGAATTCGGGGCAGGGCGCAGTGGCTCACACCTGTAATCCCAGCACTTTGGGAGGCCGAGGGGGGTGGATCAAGAGGTCAAGATATGGAGACCATCCTGGCCAAAATGGTGAAACCCCGTTTCTACTAAAAATACAAAAATTAGCTGGGCTTGGTGGCACACACCTGTAGTCCTGGCTACTCAGGAGGATAAGGCAGGAGAATTGCTTGAACCCAGGAGGCAGAGGTTAAAGTGAGCCCAGATTTAAAAAAAAAAAAAAAAAAAAAGAGATAGAGAGACAGAATTCAAAAGTTCAAGCTAGGAGTAAACCAAAGAGAAAGTCTAAAAAAGTCTCAATAGAGAAGGAAATGTCAATATAAGACTACAGAACAAGGAGTGGAAATAAAGAATGGAGCATCTAGGTTCAGAAGAGATATGAGAGTGCTTTTACAAAATTTCTGGAGTTACTTTAGCAATCGGAGTCTCTAGTGGAGAAATGACCTTACTAGATGTAGATATTTAGTATGTTACGGAACACTCAATATATGGTGTTTTGTTTTTGTTTTTGTTTTTGTTTTTGTTTGTTTGAGAGGAGTCTCGCTCTGTCGCCCAGGATGGAGTGCAGTGGTGGGATCTCTGCTCACTGCAAGCTCCGCCTCTCGAGTTCACGCCATTCTCCTGCTTCAGCCTTCCAAGTAGCTGGGACTACAGGCGCCCGCCACCACGCCTGGCTAATTTTTTTGTACTTTTAGTATTTAGACGGGGTTTCATCGTGTTAGCCAGGATGGCCTCTATCTCCTGACCTCGTGATCTGCCCGCCTCAGCCTCCCAAAGTGCTGGGATTACAGGCGTAAGCCAGCGTGCCTGGCAAACACTCAATTTATGTTTATTAATTTTGTAAATAAATTAGATATTTGCTATTACAAACATATTGTAGAAAGTATTGAGGGAAAAGAAAAGGAAACATAAAGGGAAGGGCACTGACCAGTTTAGGAAACTAATTAAGAACATCTAGGCCGGGCACGGTGGCTCAGGCCTATAATCCCAGCACCTGAGGAAGCTGAAGTGGGCAGATCACTTGAGGTCAGGAGTTCAAGACCAGCCTGGCCAACATGGTGAAACCCCGTTTCTACAAAAAATACAAAAACTAGCTGAGCGTGGTGGCAGGCACCTATAATCCAAGGTACTCGGGAGGCTGAGGCAGGAGAATTGCTTGAACCTGGAAGGCAGGGATTGCAGTGAGCGGAGATCATGCCACTGCACTCCAGGCTGGGCGACAGAGTGAGACTCTGTTTCAAAAAACAAACAAACAAACCTCTAAAGAATGATAGATGTGGGTCATGTAAATAGCTTGTACTAAAACATGGACAAAGATGCAAACATTTGAGTGCTATTGAGATTCAAAGTAAAACAGGTAAGAGTGCAAAGGTATAAAGTTAGCTATTTGGGAGTGGCCAGATCACGAAGGGCATTGCCTGTCAGGTAATCAATTTAGTTTGTCTTCTAGCCAATGGAGAGCCATTGAAAAATACTGTGCAAGGGATTAGCAAAATCAGATTCGTATGCTAGTAAAATGTAACAGAGCAAGGAAAGACTAAAGACACATTGATTGATAGAGTGATTCTTATCATTGTCAAAGAGAGATTCACTAAATTATTTCAACCGGGAGCATTCCAACAGAGTAACAGAATTCTTCATAGACTTCTTGGTAAGATGGTAGTCAGATAACTTTGTTTAACTCATATTTCCTGTCGAATGCTCATAAGAGCAGAGGAAACAATGCAACTGTTAATTCAACAAAGGGAGATGAGTATATAAATGTCAATCTTCCAGCCTCAGAATGAAATTTCTGGATGTAATTTTAGTAAAATGCAATTCACTCTTAAAGGCAAACCAAAGCAGTTAAGTGGGGAAAGGAAATTTTCACCCAACCCTACTTTGTACTTGTAACTCAGAAGATTTGGGGTCTATAGAGAGGGTAAGCATCAACACCTGCAGGATGGATGTGGCTTTCTGAGAGAGCAAAATAATCCAGTTCTCTAATGCCTCCAAGCCATGCTTTTGTTTGAATACTTACTTGTACACATAATAGTGAACAAGTTATTAAGCCTTACTTTTATGCTGTAAAATATAGTTAATACCAGTATCTACTATTTGAGGTTGTTGTAAGGATTAAATGAATTAATATAGGTAACACTTTAGAACTGTCATTGGAACACAGTAAGCATTTGTCATGATCATATGTTATTGTCATTACTTTATGCACATTAATGGACTACCATTTGCAGAAATGTATTCATCTTTTAAAAAGGGAATGATACCTACCTCACAGAGTCTAAGCATTTAATTAAGCCATGTATGTGACCTTTTTTGCTGGTATCCAGAATGTATTAAGTTATGTGTAAATTGTAGAATTAGTGGTAGTAGTAAGTGTAGCAGCAACTGTAGTCATGGAATTACAGTTAAGTATTGTGACATAATCAAAGCAACTGGAAGATGGAGCATTAAATTCTGATATAAACTTGATAATAAGAAGCTGCAACAAATAAAAGATGCCACTCGGTGGACCAAAATTTTCCATTCAGTCTTTCTGGCAAAGATAAGGCTATTACACTTTCAAATAATTCAAAAAATTAAAAAAAAATGTCAGCAGTGTCAGATGATAACAGAATAAGAAAATGCCTCATTCCTCTTTCTTGCAATTACACTAAATAAATAAATGCAGACTCCGAATGCAGATTTTGCATATTGACTATATTTGTAGTCTAAGTGTAAGAGTTTAATAACAAATAATATGGAGAAAACATAGGAAAAGTACTTGTGTCATTCAAACAATAAAGCTAAAATTGACCTTCATGAAAGAGGAGGAAATGGAAAATATTGTAAGGCTTTTTAAGATTTAACACGATTTAAATAAAATGTACTCCAGATATAGAAAATAATTAAACTTTTCAGATTTCTCAAAAGAAATGGGACTAAATTTGAAAAATCATCTGCATCATATAATTAACAAAAGTCAAAGAACTATGGACTTTAAGAAGAAAAAGAAAAAACTATTGAGATGTTGACATAAAATACAAGGTAGCTGAGATGCAGATAGACATGAATAAAAAGCTAGGATAGATAATTAAAGATTGCAAAGAAATTAAACAGAGTTGAAAATCTGACAAACAGTAAGAGCAGAATGAGAGTGCAGAAATTGAAGAACAGGTCACGTGTTCTTTCAAAAATACAGTAGAAATGAATAAAAAGATGAAACGGTGAAATAATAACAGATATAAAAGCTTAAAAATTGGTACTTGAACCAGTCAGTGTTTGGCTAGGCTGAGGAATAAATGAAAGTGAATGGTTTAGAAGTAATCAACAAACATATACTCAAACTCAAGAAATAGCCATGACAAAACCACTACCCAAACCACTTTAAATCCAAGGCCACCCTATTCTATCAGGCCTTATCAAATACAACTGCCCCCACAGGAAGAGATCAAATCTGTAATCTCTGGTGAAGTGTTACTGTTCTCTTTACTTCTTTCAGTTCTGCCATAGTATTTGAGGCATGACTTGGGTTATCCTCAAAATATCCACTTAAAATACTCAGACCTTTCTGCTTTGGTAAGAAGCTTTTGAATGTATCCTCATTCTAATTCATACTCTTTATACTTTCACTTGGAAATTTACTTGGGTAAACGTTTAAAATAATCCTCTTTGACCAGCTTCGACACTTACGTGCTTACAAAGTATGTTAAACCTACAGACAAGATCTCAGTGCTAATCATTATGAACTTCAACCTGTCGCACACATTGGCCATCTGGTACTTTGACTAAGAAAACTGCCTGGTGTACTTTCTGTTCCATCACTCTTTTCTTATGACCATCGTCATCATTTTGTCGTAATACTTCACCATTTTGTCATAATACTTTATACACTGGACATAATACTTATCAAATTTTTATTGTACACATAAATCATCTGGGAGATATTATCAAAATGTAGTTTCTGATATGAGTTTGAGGTGAGGCCTGAAGATTTGCCATTTTAGCAGCTTCTTATGTGACAGAAATGATGTAAGAACTACACTGACATTAGCAAAGTGCTGAGGCAACTAGACTAATGATTTGGCACCAGGGATGCATGTTAGAATTACCCAAGGAACATGTAAAACCATTTATCTATAAGCCCTATCCCAGACTTTAAATTAAAATGTCTTTGGATAGAGCTCTGGTATTAGCATTGAAAAAAAATTACGCAAGCCACTTTAAAAAAAATTACACAGGAAAGAGGCTATTCATTAACGTATCCTTTCAAAATTCATCTAGTGTCTACTCTCTGTCAGGGGTTTCAGGGCAACTGAGAGCCTGCCCTCAGGAAAATTGAAGTCTAGTGAATTAGGCATTTATTGTCATATTGCCTCATATTCATACTAAATTTTAAGTCATTATTTAGGCAGTTCCTAATAGCATAAACATAATTTAAAAATAATAAAATAGATGACTAGCAAATTAACATTCTTAAAGTAAGGGCTATCAAATAAGCCAACTGTCAAACTATGTAAATTTGAAAATCTAACAACCTTGGTAAAAGTCCTTTAATTGGATAACCTGTGTAGGAAATGAATGAACTGTCATTTAAAAGTTTCTTTCCATAGCCAGATTTAAAATAAAATAGTAGCTTAAAAGCCTCCAGATTGAGAAAAAATCAATAAACTACAACATATTTTTACATACCTATAATGCATGCATTTTAATATATTACACATTATGGTTTTCTTAACAAAAATAAAATTCTATTTCCTACACTAATATAGGATAGAAAAATTTGATAATACTTTGAATAATATTTTTTGTGGTATTATTGAGAAATACTGGCAATACATAAAATACTAATAATATTTATAATATTTATCCCTAGATGTTGAATTTATATGTAACTGTTTCATTTTTACCTTTTCAAATTCTGTAAACTTTCTATGGCCTCTGTTTATTAATAATTAAGACATTACTAAACTAATATATTTAATAGCACTCTTATTTTATTACAAACTATACAGTAGCAATAATAAAACTATTTTTTGCAAGTATTTGCACTTTCCTTTTTGTAAGATTTTACTGTCCTGTCTGTGATTTTGTAACTTGGGTTTGGAAGAATGACATGTTTTGGTTGAATGATGAAGTTTTGGCATTAGGGTGAAGTTTCAAATCTGATGATGTGTTTGAGCTAGCTAGTGCTCTCTCATTCCTGCATGAAATAGGGGCATATTCCAGAGAGGTGCTGCTTTTTCAATCTGGACCCTGGAATGAGAAGATGTAAGGAACAGAATTGCAGTCTGCCCACAGCCCAGCTGAAGCCGGGCAGATGAGCTAAGTCCAAAATGAACAATGGCTTCACTCGAGTAAGAAGTAAATCTTTGTTTTTTATGCCACTGAGATATTACAGTTGCTTTTTCCCTAAATAAAAACTAATAGGAAAGAATATATGAATCGATATAAATCAAATTATTCAAAATATAAATCAGATTATTCAACTTCTTTAATGATCTTGATGGTTATGCAGATAAAGGAATCAGTAGAGTGGAGAATTAGACAGGAAGATATCAGAGATTAGAGAAGACAGAAGTACTACTCAGTGGATAGCTTTATTTAGGATAAAATGCCTTAAATTAATAGCTTAATAAAATAGTCCAAAAGGATCAGAGATGCAAAAGTAAAAATAATGGAATCATACAAGCACTAGAAGGGAACATCAGTGACTCCTTTTATATATTTTATGTGTGTGTGTGTGTGTGTGTGTGTGTGTGTGTAGGGAAGAACTTTATATGACTTGAAATCAAGAAACCATAAAACAAAAGTGATAAATTTAACAACATAAAAATGACTTTTGTGTAACACTGTAAGCAAAATCAAAAGGTAAAAACACACTGAAAGAAAATATTTGAATTTATATCAGAGATAAAAGGCTAATATCTACGATACATAAAAGTATCTAATACATGAGTAAATATAGCTAACCACTTTTGAAAACTGAACAAAAGACCTAATTGTTCACAGAACAAGAGGCAAATTATCATTAAACGTGCAAAACAATGTTCAAATCATTCAAAATAAAGAAAATAATAATAAAAACCTTTTTCACTATAAAATTGACAAAATGTTAAAACTTGGCTGTATACTTTCTGGCAAATCTGTGGGGAAAGAGAAATTTCATTCATTGTTGTAGAAATACAAAATTGGTACAATTCTTGTGAGGGAGAATTTGGCAATGTCTAACAGAATTTCATATACATTTACCCTTTGACTCAGTAAACTCCCTCCTAGGAGGTTACTCTGAATAATATAACTACAACTATATGAAAACAAATATGCAAAAGAGATTCCCTGAAGCATTATTATACCAGTAAAGCATCAGAAATTCAACATAATTACACACAAGAGATAGTTGAATAAGACCTGGTACATTCTTACAGTGGAGAACCATACAGCTATAGAAACCGAATGAGAAAGAGTCCCATGAACAGATATAGAGTAATTGCCAGGATATATAATTAAGAGGAAAGAACATAATGTTAGTGTTACATTTCTGAAAATAAAAAGGACATTGGTTTGTTGTGTTTTTTTTTTTTTTTTTTCAAAAAAATAAGAAAAAGAAGAAAGGCTGAACCACAAACTAATGAAAGTGAACGAATACATTTAGTGAATGTTTGGATGGACCTTTCTGAGTACATCTTGTTTTACACTGGTTAGACTTTTAAACTATATTAATTCACTAAATATTAAGTTAATTTGACAAATACTGGAGAAAAGCCTTAAAATAAAACAAACAGAAGGTGATGAACATAAAAACATCTTCCTTGGTTCTAGATTCTCATCTTACCACAATGTCTTGGAATCCTGTGCTAGGTAGAAGACTCCTTCGACCTGGGTCATTGAATGACTCCAGTGAGCAAGGCCCTCTGACAACTGACATTTGTCATGTACCATGAGTGAGAAATGAAGTCCTGTTTAGTTCAGCAACTTAGACTTTTTTGTTTCCACAGCATAACCTACTTTATGATGACTAATGAAACAAAGTATGAAGAGACGGTAATGCCATAGCCTTTTAAAATTGGTCCATAATTGTACATATTTGTGGGGTACATGTGATATTTTGATACATGCATATAATGTGCAATGATTAAATCAGGCTATTTATGGAATATATCAACACAAACATTTATAATGTATTTGTGCTGAGATCATTTCAAATTTTCTCTTCTAGCTATTTTGAAATATTCAAGAAATTATTGTTAACTCTAGTCATTCTACTGTGCTACAGAACAATGGAACTTTTTCCTGCTATCTAACTATATGTTTGTACCCATTCATCAATGTCTTTTTATAACCCCTCGCCCTCCCCAGCCATTAGTAACCATCATTCTTCTCTACCTCCATGATATCACATTTTTTAGCTCCCACATATGAATGAGAATATGTGATATTTTTCTCTCTGTGCCTGACTTATTTCATTTAACATAATGATCACCAGTTCTATTAATATCACTGCAAGTGGCAGGATTTCATTTTTTATGGTTGAGTAATATTCCATTGTGTATATATACCACATTTCTTTATCTATGCATCTGTTGATGGACACTTAGGTTGATTCCACATCTTGGCTATTGTGAATAGTGCTGCAATAAACATAGTGATGCAGGTATCCCTTTGATATGATGAGTTTCTTTCTTTTGGGTAAACACCCAGCAGTGAGATTGCTGGATTATATGGTACTTATATTTTTGGGTTTTTTTGAGAAACTTCCATGCTGTTTTTTAAAATGGCTATATTAATTTACATTTCCACCAATAGTGTATAAGAGTTCCTGTTTCTCTGCATCTTTGCCAGTATTTTTTATTCTTTGTCTTTTTGATAATAGCCATTCTAACTGGGGTGAGATGGTATCTCATTGTTTTGATTTGTATTTCTCTCTCTCTCTCTTTTTTTCTTTTTTTTTTTTGAGATGGACTCTCGCTCTGTGTACCAGGCTGGAGTGCAGTGGCACGATCTTGGCTCACTGCAACCTCCGCTTCCCAGGTTCAAGCAATTCTCCTGCCTCAGCCTCCTAAGTAGCTGGGATTACAGGCATGTGCCACCACACATAGCTAATGTTTGTATTTTTAGTAGAGATGGGGTTTCACCATGTTAGCCAGGCTGGTCTTGGACTCCTGACCTCAGGTGATCTGCCCGCCTCGGCCCCCCAAAGTGCTGGGATTACAGGCATGAGCCACCACACCTGGCCCTTGATTTGTATTTCTGTAATAATTAATGATGTGAAGCATTGTTTTCATATACCTGTTAACTATTCGTATGTTTTCTTTTGAGAAATGTATATTCAGGTATGTTTCCGACTTTTTAATTGGATTATTTGTGGTGGTGTTGAACTGAATTCCTTGCATTTTCTGGATATTAGTCCCTTGTCATATAAATAGTTTGCAAATATTTTCTCTCATTCTACAGGTTGTCTCTTTACTCTGTTAACGGCGCAGAAGCTCTTTAGTCTAATATAGTCTCATCATTCCAAACACAGATTATTAGGAACTCTTAATTCTTTATTACCTCTTCCAGTACTATAGAAAACACTGAAATGTAGGTGTTACTCAAATTATCATAAATGTATGTGCAGTGTTAGACATTACAATTGGGGTAGGGGATGTGTGTGGATGAGCAAAAGCACAATTCAGCACCAGATTGACGATCATAAGAATCAGAGTCTTTGAGGTGATGCCAAGGGACTCTGGTGTTCGCCCAGAAAGCAGGACAACTAAGGACTATTTCCACTTGTTGACTGCCATGTTTAATAGAAATAGAGTGCCCTTTGGAAGCTGAGAACTCACTGGGGAATTACTAGAGGATTAGAACAAAAGATAGTACAGAAAATGGAAGAGGGTGTGCAAATGAAGAAAGAAAATTAATGGGTGACCTAAATGAAAGGAAAAAAAGAAATAAAGCCAATATGAAGCTGGAAACCTATGGGGACATATGACTAGCAGGTGCTTTAATTTCTTTTTCTGGCCACTGTTTTTATGATTTTTAAAAAATTTTGATGCTTGTTATTTAACTGGATGTACTAAATCCAAGTTATGATATTCTATTTCAGAATTACATCTGTAATATTAAGGCCACTAAATAGTTATGATCATTTACCCACAAATAAATCATTAGGCACCAGGAATTCTTATTAAATTAATCCAAGTGGTCAGCAGCTAGTGAAAACACATTTAGTTGATGTTAAATATTGCACGGCACATTACAAATGGCTGATGCTCCATAACTGGTCCATTTATAGTTTATGGTGCAAATTTTAAAGTCAAGTAAATGATGTTTTCAGCAGTAGTTCATGTGTTATGACTTGTCAGGGCTATAAATAATTTGAAGAGCATTTATGTATTTCTAGATTCCATGTACCTCTTGCTTATAAATCTATTTATTAACCCTTATAAATAATTGATGGCCATATCTTAAAATGAATCATTCCTAAAATTGCTTAACTGTCTGGAATTTTTCTTTAGTAATCTAGTCTCTCATTTTCTTTTCATATCTCAATCAGATATAAATAGAAGAACCTTGCATGCACCTTTTTCTTCTCATTCCCCAATCTAAGTGTCTGTGTCATTATTCACCTTTATGGTGAGAAGCTATGGATTCATGCCATCAATTTTCCTTCTGGCACCTTCAATGAATAATTGGTTTTCTTCACCACCCCCAACCCATCCCAACTTTACAGCTAGTTTCTCCCTCCTTCTCTCTCTCTTCTTTCTTCTTTAATTCCTCACTGGTTGGATACTCTATCCATTTCTTTGAATTTCTTAATATCAGGGGTCTGAATGGCTAATTTCATCACATTCCTGTGATGGATTTATATCTGAACATGCTGTCAATTAACACAGAAGCCTTACAAAAGAAGGAAATGAGATATAAGAAAGGGGCCACAAATGGTTAAAAAAAAGAAAAAAATATATATATGACAGGCCCTTGGAAAAATTGTGAATGTGTTGATTTGTTTTGGGCATTTGCTTCTGCCTTATTTTGCACCATTTTTCTTATTGAAGCTCATATCCTCTCACCCTTTCCCCATCTACTAGGAAATCCATCGATGAAGTAATACATTTTACTTTTATTTATTCTTCTATTCATATATTCATTCAGCACTATTATTTAATTATTAATATTAGTTATTCACTTAGGTAGATTGACATGTTTCTTGACCTGTTTCTGAAGGAATGGAGGTTTACAATAAGATGAAATAAAAATTTAAGTAAAATAAAACAAGTGGCTGAGACAATCTAGACAAAAACAACATGGGGAGGAATAAGACAAAGGTAAGTGAGCTTATATCGATCCTAATTTCTTTCATATAGTGTAAAATGCATATTCCAGCAATGTTCATCCTTAGGATCACAGAGTTGCCATTATTCTCATCTACATTTGGAAAGTCTTATAATGCTAACCTGTATAGCTAATGTTACTTCATCCCTCTGAAAAAGTCCTCATGGAAATAAGTTTTGCTGGACTCTTCTTTGGATGTCATTATCATCTCTGTGTATTCCAAATGCACTAATACTCTGGATTTAATGGCTCAATAGAGCAGAGAAGAGTGTTCATAAATCAAGCTGGATTTCAAGGAAATTATCCACATAAACATCCCATGAATCAAATAGATAAGAAAACTTGCTGTCCACACTAAGGGTGGTCTTTGTCAACAGAACGCAGACACATGCTTTTTTTGTGTAGGTGCATTGGGAGTTTCTACATAGATCAACACTTTTCCTGAAGTAGATCTATTTGGGGGAGATGAAAAATGACTGTGTTAGTGCAACTGAAGTGTGATCTACCTCCAAATTACATTTTGCATTATGCAGTATTTGAATTTGCTCCTATTTGAATGTAAAAGTTTCTACTGGGTAAGAGGTCAGACACAGGTAAACTGGTTTTGCTAAATCAGAAGAGATTCCAAACGATGTGGCCGAGAGGTAAGAAAAGCAGTGCAAAGATTTATTGAGAAAAGTGTTTAGTTGATAAACGATAACATTTATTTGTAATTTGAGGATTTGACCCAAATGACCCTCATTAGCTCAGCTTGTGTGGAGCCAATTGGTTTTATAAATTTATTATTTGACCTCATGCTATTTGTAAAAGAATTTTATAGCACTAAAAATGAGATTTGTTTTAAGACAAATGTGAATTATTTCCTTAATTATGCTATTTTGCTTTCTCTATAAAATTATGAATATTATATTTTCATACAGAAGGCTTATAGATGATAAGCCTGGTAAAAAAAAAAAAAAATGTTGACTAACAAAAACTCACCCTTTGCACTTGAGGCATATTTTTGTAAGCATAGGAGATAATGATTTACTTACCCATAATTGTTTTTTAAGCATGTATCTTGTCACCCACAACCCATTGATCTTAATAACAGGAGCTAAAATTTACTGAGAATTTCCTATGTTCCAGGTATTGTGCTAACTATTTGCATGAATTCTCTCTTTAATTTTCACAACACAATAAAGTACATTGTGTTACATTCACCATTTTGAAGATGAGGGAGTAGAACTTGGCAATTGTAAATTCCTGGTCTGTGGACATATACTAGTAAGAAGAGGTGCTGGAATAAATAGATACAGTTTGATTGGGAGATTTTATTTAGTCTTAACTACTATTTTGTTATTTTTGTCTTCACTGCCGTTTGAGATGTTATTGTATTCTTTACTGTTCATGAATAAAGTTACTATTACTTTGTACAAAAGTGTTAGAAAACAGATAGTCTCAAATATCTGTCTCAATTTGTCAGAAAAGTACCTTAAATATACTTGAGGATACTTGAGGAAGACATACTTATTTAAAATCGATATCAAACCTAAATTTTTTTTAAAGGAGTCTCAAATGTATTTCCTCTTATAAGCTAGTTCTGATCATTGAACACCAAGATTCAATTGTTAGAGTAGGTGCATTATGATGCCATCATTTGATTCTGTGATGACTGAATATAAGAGCTTCAGTTTATTTGGCAACTGGTAAAACAACACTTTAGAAAATAATTTTTTATTGAAGACTGTTTAATGTTGGATGAGTAGACAACATGAATATATCCAAATGAAATACTCTGTCAACCACTGAAGTATAGTTCTTTATAACCAAAATTACCTTTCATATTTGGAATTATTAGGAAAAGAACTATCTGTTATGTTGGCTTTCAATGTATTTTTATGGGCTCTCAGGCAACAGCCATTGAAATAATGAGAAGCACACTGGTTAGGATCTGAGCTCCTCCACTTCTCTTCTAAAAGAAGAGCTTTACATTAATTTGTCTGGCTAAAGAGTATTTGCCAACCCTTTTAGAATATTGAGTGATGTTATTCACTCTCTTTAACATTGTAAAAATAATAATTTGCCCATTTCTGCATGGTTTATGACACACATGGTACATGCTCTATTTCAATATCTATTACTTACATATTCTATCAACTGTCAGTCTATTTGTAGAAACAGGAACAATACACGACTGGGTGAAAAATAATTTAAAACTCGTTGATGGTTGAAAATTATAACAATAGTGTAGTCAACTGGATGATCAATTGATTAAGCAATTTAATTATGAACATGCTCACATGCTGTCCAATAATTCTATGCATGCTTACTGTATGAGCACTTGGGAGTTCTGAGAGAATTATGTTTAAACACAAAACCTTTAAAATAATTATGGTACTTATTAATATGAAAAGGGAATGAAATTTGAATTTTTTCCAACCTCAATGGTGTAAATTCTCTGAAATAATTCTGAAGTCCCCTGGCTGATAAATGATAACCCAGACAGTGATGGTTTTATTTGTTGTTATCTGCCTCATTGATTATATTTTTTCAACACTCAAGGGTTGACAAGAAAATTTAATATTTATTTTCATACTCAATTCCCACAGCAATGAGGAAACTGAGGTTCACAAGGACTAAATGCACTTTCAAAAAAAAAAAAAAAAACCATCTAAGTGGCTTTTTTAACCTAAGCAATGGCTACATTATTTACAAGAGTGTAGACAATATGTGGAAACCATTTTAACTGAAGAACAACAAAGGTAATTTGGCCATATTCCTTAGTAAATAAAAATACAAAAATACATTGACTAAACATACTAGTGAAGTGACTGACTTCATTAAAACCTACTTTTTTCAACACTTCAACCCAACAGATATATATATATATATATATTAGTCTATCTATCCCCCTTTTTATTCAAGTCTATATCTATATCTATCTATCTATCTATCTATCTATATCATGTCAAACTATTTCTTCACAATTACTGCCTTTTTGAAACTTTCCTCCGTGTCTGCTTCCTAAACTAATCTAGCAATTAAAATCTGTACAAAAAACATATAAAGACCTCATATATTGCTATCTTAAAGCATTTGTTTTTCACTTGCTTATGAGTGCAATCAAATATGTACATCTAAGTTTGTCATTGTTGTGAAAAAGGGTAAGATTGGGGCCTCATTTCTTCCCATATGTAGAATGTGTGTTTGTGGAATAATGTGCCTTTATCAGTGAGTGAAGTTTGAGAAAAGCAACGGAGAGAATTTGGAGTTTAAGATATAATCCCTGCTCTGTGCTGCTCAAAAATTCAGTTGATTTGGAGTATGTGGGCAGGCACTGATTGTCATATAAAGGGAAAAGTAAGGGACAAGACATCAGGAATATGAATGAAGGAGAGAAAACACCCATCTCCTAAAAACCCTGAAGCTCAGAATTATAGAAACGCGTATGTTAGTATAAGATTCAGCAGCAAAAAGAGAAGGTGAGCTATGAGGAGAAGAAATGCTATGAAGAGGAGCTCTTCTCCTTGCTCTTAATCCTCACTGGTTGAAAGATATCTGAGAGACTGAAAGACAGCTGGGAAATTGCTGATCTCTACCCAAGTTGTGTGGTCTCTCTTCTTGAGACAGAGAAAATCTGGGAATCCTACTAGGCAGCTCCTTGAATGTGAAGAAAGAGCTAGTCAGCTAAAGAACACCTGAGGGCATTAGTTAGTAAAAGCACTGGGGGACAGTCTTTTAGACCAGAGCACTCTCTTCTGAGGTAGGGGGACATGAACATCCAAAGATGGAAATTAGACAAGACATGATGGGAGTAGTCTTGTAGTATCAGGTAGTAACATGGCTAGTTCTGATTAACTTTGGGGGAAAGCAATTTCCTAAAAGCAAAGAACACAGTTTGCTTAGTGACCAAGAAGAGACATGTTTTCACCTCCATCTCCACCAAAACCAAACTTTTGAGCTTTATTTTAAAATCCAATAGACATATTGGTAAAGAAGTAAGTGAAGGAGATTGTAGAATTTAGTTTTCTTTCTAATGAGGTTGAATTCTTTCTCCTGGATATAGTATCATTGTATAACCAAAGAGAAAAGAAGGAAAGAAGGAAAGAAGGAAAGAAGGAAAGAAAGAAGAAGAAAGAAAGAAAGAAAGAAAGAAAGAAAGAAAGAAAGAAAGAAAGAAAGAAAAAGAGAGGAAGGAAGGAAGGAAGGAAGGAAGGAAGGAAGGAAAGAAGGAAGGAAGGAAGGAAGGAAGGAAGGAAGGAAGGAAGGAAGGAAGGAAGGAAGGAAGGTCAAGAACAGCAATTCCATATCAAATCATTTTAGTTTCAGGAAGTAATTTATGAATATCTTATTAGAATATTCAACAATGCTTCTGAAATAGGACATAATTAATGATATTAATCAAAGAGGAGCTCTTATTTTTATTTGGATAATCTTACATTTTTCCCAAAAACATTCATTTATATTTTCATAGTTAATCATGAACCTGTCAAAATAGGAAAAAAAAATGTATTTTTTAAGTATGTTTGCTTTTTCATTTCCAGTGTAGATACGACATTCTGTGCCAATAAGTACATATTTGGGTATTTTATTTATCACTAATTCTTCTTAAGTTTGAATTCTCAGGCTATGTACATTTTAGTTTACAATGATTTGCCCAAACCATTCTCATAATTCAGAGTATAGGAACGAGAATACAGTATTGTATAGCTTTTGTCAGGATTTAATTTAAATAAAAAGTATTAAAGACATGTAATACAGCACCTGGAACCTAACAAATAGTCAGTGTTTGCTAAATAAGAAAAATAAAACAGAATTTATGGTTACAGATTCCTGGCCTTCTGAAATCAAGAGAAAAATATGGAAACTGAATGGTTTCCTTAAACAAAAAGACAATTCCAGCATGAAAATGTTGTCTAGATTCTGAATTACTTGACTTTGTAAAGTATTGTTTTATGCATCTTCCACAGCTAACCCCATACTAATTTAATTATTTAAAAGGTAAGACACTTATTTTAAAATATCATAACTGATTAAAATGAATTAATCATGTTTATTCATCACTTTCCCCAACTTCCAACTACCAATACAGGTGCATTATTTCACAAACACATTCTACATGTGAGAATAAAGTGAAGCCCAAAGCTTACTTTATTTCTCAGAACAATCATAAATTTATACATTCACATTCTATTCCATTTATAAGCAAATAAAAAAGAAATGCTTCAATATAGCAATATGTGAAATTTTCATATTTTTTGTACAGATTGATTGCTAGGTTAGTTTGAGAAGCTAATGCTGAGGAAAATTCCAAGAAGGCAGTAATTGTAAGAAATACTTTCATTTTATATACATTTACTTGAAGAAAAAGGAAGAATAATGTGTGTGGAGGGGAAGGCTTGCAGAGGAGTCAGTTTTAATAAACTCAAACATTTTACCAGGGTCTCTAATAAATGACTGCTTTTTAAAAAAAATCTGTATGTATTGATAAGTATGGGGAAATTACCTCTGCAGCTCTTAAAATACCCATAGTTCTGTACTTACTGGTTCATACAGTCATTCATTTCTTTAACATACTCGTTTTATGCCTAGCGAACGCTGTTGGGGGGGACCAATCCCATTGCACTTCAGCCCTGCTCCAGCAATTACTATTCCATAGAATGCCATGGCAATGAATTTGTGGAGTGTGGCCCCTGGTGCCAGACATTGTTCTAGGTACTGGTGATAGAGCAGTGAACAGAACAGACAAAACCCCACTCTATGGATCATAAGTTCTGAATGGAGAGGCATACAATTATGAGTTAAGTAAATAAAACATATAGTGTGTTAAGGCTACCAAAGTGCTAGGGACAAATCTAAAGCAGGGGAATATCCTGAAAGTGCAGGAGCTGAGCAGAGGGACTTTAGATATGGTGTGAAAGAGCTCCGAGAGAAGGCATCACCTTAGTAAGGTTGTGAATAAAGAGAGTGAGCCATGCTCCCTCATCTAGAGGAAGAGCACTCTCAGGAGAGGGTGAAAGGGCCAATGGAAGGGTCCTAACATGGGAGTGTGTCTGGAGCGGAATATCCTAGAAATAGTGAAAAGGCCAATGTAGTCAGAGAAAAACGAGGCTGGATAAGAGACAGTAGAATCAAGTGGGAGAGGTCAGGGGAGCGAATCAGCTAGGGTCTCAAACCTCATCAGGACTTGGGCTTATACTCAGGGAGAAAGAAGCATTCTGGGATATTAAAAAAGAAACATGAAAAGGTCTGATGTGTTTTAACAGAGTAACTCTGGCTGTTGCATTGAAAACAGTCTGTAGGGTGACAAGGGCACAAACAGGAAGAATAGTTGGAAGCTTCTGTAATAGTGCAAGTCAGAGACAATGAAGACTCTCACCAAGGCAGTAGCTATGGAGTGAAGAGTAGCAGCTGTCCCCAGAATATATCTTGAAATTAGAATCTACTTATGAATTAGATATTTAGTGTCAGAGAAGGAGCACCATCAATAAATAACTGAACAACTGAGAAGCCGAGTTGCCATAAACTGAGAAGAGGAAGGTGGAAGAAACAGATGACTCTAAGGAACACTGTTATGCACATGTTAAATTTTAGATGCCTATGAGATGTCTATGTCAGGTGCTGACAATAGCCACAGAAATCTGTCTCTCTTTTAGTGGTGATCCTGAGTTAAACTCAACTTATTAAATTGATAATTGATATTGTTAATATATATTTCATTTTCTTAGGAACTTTTGCATTCTACAGAAACTTCTGTAACCTGGAATAGTACTTGGCCAAAATTATAGTCTTACTACCACTGGGTTTTTCATACAGAATACCCAGAGAGAAATAAAACCCTAGAAAAAGTCAAAGCATTTTATTGGTAAAATTTACTGCTTTTTCTTCCTTGTGGAAAAATAAAAGCTCTTTAGTGTACTTTAAAAACAAAATGTCTATACCATAAATTATATATTTTGCTATATTTAACTATACCATAAACTAATATATTTGATACTTTAAATTATTAAAATATGTTTGCTTCTAATGGGAAAATATTGCTGATTCCTTCCTTCCCAGACCCCTCTACACACACATACACAAGTTCACATGTTAATCTACAGGAATTTTAAAGAGTGATGTTTGATGCTATTTCCTCATTAGAAAAAACTTTACATCAGAATTGCTTCTATAGTTAATCCACTTCTAAAGCAAGTATTTAGGAGTTTTTAAAAGGAGATGGTACAAACTAAACTTCGAGTCTGAGCTTACGTCACCAAGATATAATTAGAAATGCCAAGTAAAAATGTGCTGTCTTGACTCTTTTAAATTAGTATATTGTTTAATATTTTATAACACAGATGTCACTGATAAAAAATGACTTTATTTTTAAATATTTTCATTCAACTGATAACTATCAAATCTATAAAGGTTAAATAAGATAGATACTCTCATCTCAAAGACATAGTAATAGACATTAATATTAGACAAAGTGTGATAAATCCCACAGAAAAGCTTTCAAGAGACAAGAGTTTCACGGGATAGAAAGAGCATACCTGAGAGGGAAGATTAAATAAGGACACAGAAAGTTGGCAAGACGTATTTTAAAATACAAGTGGATTTTCAACAGGCAGAGATGGAGGTAGGGGAAAAATTAGCTGGAGAAACTATATATTCTAATAATTCAATATTATATATTTATAACACCTGAATAACTCAAATACTTTGATAAATAAAATCAATCATTCTCCAGATACATTATATGGCAGAAATATTTTTTATGCTATTGTCATGGATTGCCCATTTTTTCTTCACTGTATATGTTCAATAAAATATTCATCTGCCTAATTATTGGTGAAAACATAGCATCTTTAAAGCAAACATACAATTAGAATTACACACTAAACTTATCCTGAGGACTAGCATTAGTAGTTATGGTTTCATCTGAAAGTAATGCCTACTTGGTTTTCATCCACTCGTGACAGGCAGCCCCTACCCATGATCCCCTCTATCTGGTATTCATGTCTTTAAGTAATCCCCTCCCCTTGGAGCTGCTGACTGGCTTGTAATGAATAGAATGTAGCAAAAGTGTTGGGATGTTACTTCTGAGAATAGCTCATATAAAGGTTGTAATCTCTATTATGGACACTTTCTCACTGGCTCACTCTGAAAGAAGCTAACCACTATTTTGTGAGCAGCCCTATGAAAGGAATACATGACAACGAATGAACAGGTGTTTCTGACCAAGAGCAGCAAGGACCTGAGGCCTGTGGCAGCAACATGAATGAGCTTGGAAGAGAATCCTCCCCAAGTCGAGCCTTGAGAGGACAGTCTCCCCAGCTGACACCTTACTGAAGCCTGTGAGAAAGCCTGAACCAGCTGTACCCAGACTCCTCCTCCATGGAACCTGGGGGAAAATAAATACTGGCTTGTGCTAAGCTGCTACATTTTGGGTTAATTTTTTACATAGCAATTGACAAGTAAAACAGTATAATTTTCTCTAATAGCACAGGATTTTTTTTTTTTTTTTTTCCAGAGTCTCACTCTGTCACCCAGGCTGGAGTGCAGTGGTACAATCCCAGCTCACTGCAACCTCCGCCTCCCGGGTTCAAGCAATCTCCTGCCTCAGCCTCGCGAGTAGCTGGGATTACAGGTGTGTGCCACCATACCCAGCTAATTTTGTATTTTTAGTAGAGACGGGGTTCCACCATGTTAGCCAGGCTAGTCTCGAATTCCCGACCTCAGGTGATCCACCCGCCTTGGCCTCCCAAAGTGCTGGGATTACAGGGGTGAGCCACCATGCCCGGCCTAGCACAGGATGTTTAAACCAACATTGTAACTTTATCTTGTGCCTTGTCCCAGTAATCAATTTATAGGTTACAGGTCCCTGAAATATTTTCTTTCTAAATAAAATTTTCCTTCTAATTTAGACATATGCATAATCATATCAGAAATTATAAAGAACAAATGGAATGTCACCCATCACTCACAGATAATATTGCTTGGTTATTACATAAAACTTGGTGGAGTGCCAAGATGGCTGACCGCAAGCAGCCAGTGTAGGCTGCTCTTATGGAGAAGACGTAGAGTGGTAAGTAAACATTGGCTCTTTGGCTGGATTGTCCAGGTGGACATGTTGGGATACATCAAGGAAGCAAGGCAACCCATGGGGAACAGAGACGAGAAAAACAAGATACGTGTCCACATGGGATTGGTGCAGAGCCAGTGGGGAGGATCCCACTGTGGAGAAACAGTGAGTAAATGAGAGCCCCAGGGCACCCACACTTTCCCCATGGACCTTTGCAACCCTGGGCTCAGGAGATCCTCCACGATGCCCCTCCACCAGGGACCCCAGACAGACATGGAGAGCTACATGAAGTCTGGGGTGAGCTACCACTCAAGCAAACGGGGGGCCTGGGGCCTTGGACCCATGGGCCACCCTAGCACCAGTGGCTGCTGTAGCTCTGAAAACAGGGAAGGCCAGGATCCCTCGCACAACCCCAGGATAGGGGCTATATCCGTGGGGCTGAGGAGCAGACAGACTGCAAACCTCACTTCCACTGCACTTCGCCAGACAGGGCCCATTGGCCTGGGACCCTAGCTTGGCCAACCCAGCCCCACCTGACCTCTCTAACAGGTAGCAGCCATGCCCTTCCCTGGGACAGAGCTCCCAGCAGTAGCAGGCAGGCCACCATTGTTGCTGCTCCACAGCTGCCACCCCTGCAGCCCTCATGCTCGGAAGGAAGCAAAAAGATTACGGACTAACACAGGCCTCCAGCACAGTGCAACTGCCTTACAGAAGAGTGGTCAGGCTGTTTTCCATGCAGATCTCAGCTCCCGCTACGCCTTACTAGACAAGGCCTCTCCACCTGGAACCCCAGCCACTGATAACCCTAGCCCCTGAGAACCTCAACAGGGCTCTCAGGCCAGTAGCAGTTCTGCGGCCCTGCACTTTCTTAGAATGGAGCTCCCAGCAGTAGCAGGCAAGCCACCATTTTTGCTGGTCCGCAATTCCTGCCCCTGCTGCCCTCGACCTCGAGAGGGAGCAAAGAGATAGGGGACTGACACAGGTCTCCAGCAGTGAAGCAGCCTTACAGAAAAGCGCTCAGACTGTTTTCCACATTGATGTCTGCCAGTGTTACTCCTCACTGGGCAGGACTTCTCAACCTGGGCCCCCATTGCAACCACTCTGCACTCACCTGAACATTTCAGTAGGTGGCAGTTCTGAGTTTCTCTGGGGAGGAAATTCTGTAGACAACGCACAGCCCCTCTCTCATTGCAGCTGCAGTAGTACTGTCCTCCAGCTGGTGAAGGAGCAAAGGGCCTGGTCATGTTGCTGGCATATCCAGCATGCTACAGCCACCATATGAGAAGGGGCCCAGTCTCTGTTCCCTGTGAGCCCCCACCCCCTCCTCGTCACTAAGCAGATCCCCAGGTTGGGAGTGCAGAGCAGCCGCCCCACCCTCAACTGAGCATTCCCACTGGTAGTGGCTCTGTTTCCCTGGGGTGGAGCTCCCAGAGGTAACTGACAGCTCCTCTGACACTGCCACTGTGGCTATTCTGCTCTTGCTGCCCTCTAACTGAAGAAGGAACGAAGAGCCCGAGGACTTTAGTCACACCTCCAGCACATGACAGTCACTATATGAAGAGGAGCACAGCCTTTTTGTGAGCCCTGATTCCCTGCTCTTCATCAAGCGGGGCCCACGGCTCGGGCCCACAGCTCAGGCCCACAACACGCTGCCCTATCCCTGCCTGAACATTCCCATTGGAGCAACTCTGTATTTCTCTGGAGTGGAACTCCAAGAGGCAACTGAAAGCCCCTCTGCCACTGCCAGCACAGCGGTACTGTCCTTGCTGCCCTGTACCTAGGGAAGGAACAAAGAACCCGAGTGCTTTCCTCACACCTCCAGCACACCAAAGCTGCCCTAAGGAGAAGAGCCCAATCTGTCTTCCCCGTGAGCCTCTGGCAAACTCTGCTCATTACCAGACAGGGGCCCCTGGCTTGGGCCCACAGGGCAGCTGTCCCACCACAGTTTAATCACTCTGATTGGCGGCAGCTCTGCATTTCTGAGGTGGAGCCGCAAGAGACAAGTGAACGGCCCTCTGCCATTTCCCCTGCTAAGGTTTCTGCCCCAGCTACCCCCAAGCTGGGGAGGGAACATAAAGCCTGAGCTCACCTTAGGGCTGTGGTGCACAGCCCAGCGATGCCAAGCCAAGTTCTGCAGCCAGCACTCAAGTGGGAGAGGAGCCCATACTCTCACAGCACTGAGAGAGAGTGAGAGGTGACAGCATACTGGCAGTCCTCACAGCCCTAGGTCTCTGCCTGGGCTCCCACTTGGGCGGCACTTGAGGAGCCCTTCAGCCCGCCGCTGCACTGTGAGTGCCCCTTTCTGGGCTGGCCAAGGCCAAAGCCGGCTCCCTCAGCTTGCGAAGAGGTATGGAGGGAGAGGCGCGGGCGGAAACCGGGGCTGCGCGCGGTGCTTGCCGGCCAGGGCTAGTTCCGGGTGGGCGTGAGCTCTGCGGACCCCGCACTGGGAGCGGCCGGCCGGCCCTGCCGGCCCCGGGCAATGAGGAGCTTAGCACCCGGGCCAGCGGCTGCGGAGGGTGTGCTGGGTCCCCCAGCAGCGCCGGCCCACGGCGCTGCGCTGATTTCTCGCCGGGCCTTAGCTGCCTTCCCGCCAGGCAGGACTGGGAACCTGCAGCCCGCCATGCCTGAGCGCCTCCCCGCCTCCGTGGGCTCCTGTGCAGCCCGAGCCTCCCCGACGAGCGCCGCCCCCTGCTCCACAGCGCCCAGTCCCATAACAACCCAAGGGCTGAGGAGTGCGGGCGCACAGCGCGGGACTGGCAGGCAGCTCCACCTGCAGCCCCAGTGCGGTATCCACTGGGTGAAGCCAGCTGGGCTCCTGAGTCTGGTAGGGACGTGGAGAACCTTTATGTCTAGCTAAGGGATTGTAAATACACCAGTCGGCACTCTGTATCTAGCTCAAGGTTTGTAAATACACCAATCAGCACCCTGTGCCTAGCTCAGGGTTTGTGAATGCACCAATTGACACTCTGTATCTAGCTACTCTGCTGGGGAATTGGAGAACCTTTGTGTGGACACTGTATCTAGCTAATCTAGCTAATCTACTGGGGAGGTGGAGAACCTTTGTGTCTAGCTCAGGGATTGTAAATGCACTAATCAGCACCCTGTCAAAACAGACCACTGGGCTCTACCAATCAGCAGGATGTGGGTGGTGCCAGATAAGAGAATAAAAGCAGGCTGCCCCAGCCAGCAGTGGCAACCCGCTGAGGTCCCCTTCCACACTGTGGAAGCTTTGTTCTTTCGCTCTTTGCAATAACTCTTGCTGCTGCTCACTCTTTGGGTTCACGCTGCCTTTATGAGCTGTAACACTCACTGCGAAGGTCTGCAGCTTCACTCCTGAAACCAATGAGACCACGAACCCACCGGGAGAAATGAACAACTCCAGATGCGTGGCCTTAAGAGCTGTAACACTTATCGAGAAGGTCCGCAGCTTCACTCTTGAGTCAGCGAGACCAGGAACCCACCAGAAGGAAGAAACTCCGAACACACCTGAACATCAGAAGGAACAAACTCCGGACACGCCGCCTTTAAGAACTGTAACACTCACCTCGAGGGTCCGTGGCTTCATTCTTGAAGTCAGTGAGACCAAGAACCCACCAATTCCGGACACAAAAGCACGGCTGCAAATGGGAAATAAAGAGGAGCCACATGGCTGAGCAAAAGCCTACCTACTGGCCATTATGTTTAAGCACCACCTACTGGATCACAGTCCAAACTTTAACACCAAAAATACTTTGCTAACATACCCCCACCCCATGAAACCAAAGACAAAAGTTCACCTACAAATAAAGACCTTGCACAAAGGCTTGGCCCTTTGAAAACATCCAGAAACAAAGTCAACTGACTATACTCAAATTGTGCTACAGTTTAAGGAACATCGGCCCACCACAGATGAGAAAGAACTAGCACAAGAATTTTGGCAACTTAAAAAGTCAGAGTATCTTCTTTCCTCCAGAGGATTACACTAGTTCCTCAGCAATGGTTTTTAACCAAACTTAAATGATTGAAATTACAAAAATAGAATTCAGAATATGGATGGGAATGAAGGCTATTAAGATTCAGGAGATTGTTGAAACCCAATCAAGGATTACAATACAACAATACAGGAGCTGAAAGACAAAATGCCCCATTTTAATATAAAACAAAATTAATAGGATAAAACTGAAAAACACACAACAAGAATTTTATAATTCAACTGAAAGTATTAACAGTAGACTAGACCAAGCTGAGTTAATAAACTCAGAGATCAAAGACTGGTTCTCTGCATTAACTCACTCAGACAAAAATAAAGGATTTTAAGTTAAAAATTGACAACAATTGAATAACATAAAGTGTACATTTTTCTGTGTCAAGTTCTAAAGAGTAAAGGGGAACAAATACTTCCTGATTAAGGTTTTCTCAAAGGAAACAAAGCAGAACAGGAATGAACTATGTTCCTGGTATTACTCTAAAAGCTAATAGGACAATAGCTATCCTATGGAGAAAAGGGAACCCTTGTACATTGTTGGTGGGAAGGTAAATTGGTAAAGCCTTTTGGTAAGCATTACAGGGGTTCCTCAAAAAATTAAGGTTAGGACTACCCATGATCCAGGATCACCTGATGCATTTGGTTGTCATGTCTCTTAGTCTCCTTTAATCTGGACTATTTCCTGTCTTTGTCTATCATGACCTTTACACTTTTCATGAAGACTGGTTATTTTGTAGAATGGCTGTCAACGAGAGCTTGCTTCCTAATGATTACGTTCATTATGCAGTTTTCACGAGAATACCAATATTTATAACTGTACTATTTGTTATATAAGATGTTAACATCTGGGTGAAGGCCATATGGGAGTTCTTTGTATTATTTTTGCAACATTTTTATATGTCTGAAATTGTTTCAAAATGAAAATAAAAACAAACATTAAAACGGTAAAAAAAAAAAAAAGAACTACCCATGATCTATCAATTCCTCTTCTGCATAAATATCCAAAATAATTGAAAGTGAACCTTGAAGACATGGCTGCACTCCCATATCCTTTGCAGTGATCTTCACAATAGCCATGATGTGGAACCACTTAAGTGTCAGTGGATGGCTAGATGGATAAATAGTGACACACACACACACACACACATAATGGAATATTGCTTAGCATTAAAAAATAAAAAGATCCTCCTATTTGAAACAACATGGATGAAACTGGAAGACATTATGATAAGTGAAATAAGCCAGATGCAGAAGGAAAAATACTGAATGATGCCACTTTTATGAGTTATCTGTAATAGTAAAACTCATAGAAGCAGAAACACAAAAGTGGTGACCAGAGGATGGGGGCATGGGGAGATGTTGGTCAAAAGGTACAAAGTTCCGGTTATGTAGGATAAGCACGTTTTAGAGATCTAATGCATAGCATGGAGATTATACTTAATAATACTGTGTTGAATACGGGGCTACTTCGTTATATTATGCTTCATTTTATTGTACTTTGCAGATATTGCATGTTTTGCCAATTAAAGGTTTGTGACAACCCTGCATTAAGCAAGTCTATAGGCAATATTTTTCCAACAGCATAAGGTTTACTTCATGTGTTTTTGTCACATTTTGGTAATTCTCATAATATTTCAAGCCTTTTCATTTTTAGCATATCTGCTATGGTGATCTGTGATCAGTAGTCTTTGATGTTATTATTGTAATTGTTTTGGGGTGCCTCAAACCACACCCACATATGATGACAAGCTTAATAAATACATGTTGTGTGTTTTCTACATGTTCCTCTCACCAACCATTCCCTCATCTCTCTCCTTCTCAGTCCTCCCTATTCTCTGAGACAAAACAATATTGAAATTAGGCCAATTCAGAACCCTGCAATGGCCTCTAAGTTTTCAAGAGAAAGGAAGAGTTATATATCTCTCAAGTTAAATCAAAAGCTATTATAAAAATAATTAAGGTTTGTGTGGAAGACATATCAAAAGCCAAGGTAGGCCAAAAGGTAAGCCTCTTGTGCCAACACACACACACACACACACACACACACACACACTCACATATGGCAACTATGTGAAAAGATGAATATATTAATTAGCTTGACCTTAGATATCAGTTCACTGTATAGATTTATATCAAAACTTCATGCTGTACACCTTAAACATATAAAATTTTAATCTTTTGAACAAGCTAATAGTGAAGTAAATCTTCTCAAAACTGTAATTACGTAAACCAGTGTTTATGTGACTCTATATTTACTCTCCAAAAGACAAGTAAAGAGATCATGTAAAAAATAAGTTTTAATATTTAGTTATGATGATTCTACATCATTTCACCAGTAGCCAGAAATAAGATAAAATACTTGGGTTTTTTAAAAAAATGGAAAATGCCTGAAATTTCTATCTAGTACTGATAACAATTTAACAACTTACACTACTACCAGTTAACATGCACTTACTTGTGCCAGGTACTGTGCTAAGCACCTTATTAGCATTATGTTACTAAATCCTCATAGGAATCAATGAGGCAGTGTATAAAACTGAGAAACTTTAAAAGGATGGCTGCTTTACTTAGGAAATCAATGAAAGGCAGCATGATGATGTATTCTAAAAATGAGAACAATAGCTATAATCAAGAAATTAATTCAATAGTGCTTCTTTAACCCTTTCCAGTAAATAGGAATTGAGTTATTCTACTTGTTTAGGATAGCAAATGGCCCTTTAAAACCAGGACTCTATATAAATTTTGGAAACAAGTTGTGGAGCTTGAGGGTGGAGGAATATATTGCCAGTGACAAATGAGAGCGATAGAGTTGAGATAAAATTAATGAGGACGGGCTTGCTTCAGGCCCTTTTCTGTCCTGCAATTCCTTTTCGCCAGGTGTCATTATGCCCTATCCCAAAGATAGCATAATCTTATGAAAAAGTCTACTTATTTCCGATTTCCATGGATACACAGACTACCAATGTCTTTTTAAGTTACTAGTCTGAAACTACACAAAAACCTTTCATTAATGCTGATGCTGAAATTTTGAAAAGATAGCAGACAGATTGACTTTAAGCTATTAAATAATTTGGCTTAGCTTCACTGAAACAAAAATATAAAAGCTCTAAAGTTCCATGTGGGTTTGTTCACTTCTGTCTTGACATTGTACAGAAACATGATAGAAAGCTGTTTAGAAATTATTGTGCCCAGGGAACATTAGTTGACCTACAAAAGTTACTTTCAGTTCTTTGTAACTTTTGATTCCTAAGATTTGACAAGTATGTGGCTGAATTTATTAATAAACTCAGAAAATATTTATTAGCATCTACTTAGAGCCACAGAGTATGTTGGTGCTTTAGGGCATGGAACTGCAATGTATACTGCAATTTCAGTGGCAATATGCCCTCTGGAAATCGTGTCAGTGTTTGGTGTCACTGATCAGAAATGTTAAGAAAAATATTACTTCTGGGTAACACTTGAAATGAATACAGTATGATAGAAGTTTTAGTTTGAAGAGATTTTTTTTCTTTGGGTCATTCAGTTTCTCCAGAGCAAAAATCTTCCGTATGTTACTTGGATCTAGTAGGGGTGGGGATTGTGATTTGCCTGGATGGCAATCTTCCTTTAAGGTAGTGAGGGTCAGTGAGGAGGTTACTGGGAGTCCACAGTTACTAATGAATGTTTTCATAAAGTCTCTCCTTATTTCAGTCCCTACCTCCCCTCTTCTTTCCCTTGTGCTTAGGGATCTCAAATCTCTGCTTCATTTGCTTTACAGAGTAAAACATCTGCCTTCCACAGCACTGAGGAGGAACAGTCATCTCTTGCATGAGGGCTCTGGAAGGCTGAATACTCTCTAGATAGGCAGTAATCTAGAGAGTGACAATTAAATTTCCAAATGGAGAATAGTTTCAGCACAGAGGGAATTGCATTGAACTTCTGGCATATAAAGCTCAAGTGGCAGGGCTTCCTGTACCACAACTTCTAGTCACTGTAGCATCCTCTCTTCACCTGGGTTCAATCAGATCCTAAAGTTGGCTGGGTGCGTTGGCTCATGCCTGTAATCCCTGTACGTTAGGAGTTCAAGGCAAGCAGATTGCTTGAGCCCAGGGGTTTGAGACCAGCCTGGGCACACATAGTGAGACCCCATGCCCACAAAAATACACAAAATTAGCCAATCATAGTGGTGCACATCTGTAGTCCCAGCTACTTGGGAAATTAGTGTGGAGGATCACTTGAGCTCGTGAGGTCCAGGCTGCAATGAGCTGTGAGCACATGACTGCACTCCAGCTTCGGTGACAGAATAAGACCCTGTGCCAAAAAGAAAGAAAGAAAGAGAGAAAGAGAGAGAGAGAGAAAAAGAGAGAGAGAGGGAGAAAAAGAGAGAGAGAAAGAAAGAAAGAAAGAAAGAAAGAAAGAAAGAAAGAAAGAAAGAAAGAAAGAAAGAAAAAAGAAAGAAAGAAAGAAAGAAAGAAAGAAAGAAAGAAAGAAAGAAAATGGGAAGTCTTGCTAGTTGTATAATGAAATATATATAGTTGCATCCAAAATCCAAATAACAGATGCATAGATAGGTACAAAATCTTAAATGCATAACCCATTAATTTATACAGCACTAGTAAATGGCATTATATCATTTTCCAAAAACTCCAGAATATACCTTTCCTGTGGTCCTGCTTCCCCAGAGATAACCACTACTTTGACTTTTATTGGCCATTGGCACATTGTATTTTTATGAAATGCTTGTGCAAGTCTTTTTGCCTTTTATTTATTATATTGTTGCTCTTTTCCTTATAGGTTTGTGGAAGTTGTTCATATATATTCTGCACAACATATTTTTAGATATATGTATTGTAAATATCATCTTTCAGTATTTTACTTCCTTATTCACTCTTTGATATGATTTGGATTTGTGTCCTTGCCCAAATCTCATGTCCAATCATAATCCCCAGTGTTGGAGGAGGAGTCTGGTGGGAGGTGATTGAATAAAGGGGGTGGATCTAGTGATAGTCAGTGAGTTCTCATGAGATCTGGTTGTTTAAAAGTGTGTAGCACCTCCCCCTTCTCTTTCTTCCTCCTGCCACAGCCATGGAAGACATACCTACTTTCCCTTCTGCCGTAGTTGTAAGTTTCCTAAGGCCTCGTCAGCCATGCCTCCTGTAGAGTCTGCAGAACCATGAGCCAATTAAACCTTTTTTCTTTATAAATTACCCAGTCTCAGAAATTTCTTTATAGTGGCACAAGAATGGACTAATGCACTCTCATAATAGTACTTTTTAATTCATAGAAGTTCTTAATTTATGTCATGCCAAAATATAAATATTTCCCTTAAACTTTTGTATCCTTTAATTTTTTTTTTCTTATGGAAAAGTTATGAAGGTGTTTTCACAAGTTTCCTTCTGGAAGTTTCATTGTTTCAGTTTACATTTGGAGGATATTTACATGTTATCAATACTCTCTCAATCCATGGACAAGGTATATTTCTTCATTAATTTGACTACATTTTCTTTATTTGTCTATCAATGAATACTTGTTTTTTTCTATATCTTGGTCAGTATGAATAATGCTACAGGAACATGAGAGTGTAGATATCTATTCCAGATCTTGACTTCAATTATTTTAAATAGATATAGATAGATATAGATAAGTGAAATTTCTGAGTTATATGGCAATCATAGTTTTAATTTTTTGAGGAAACTGCATACTGTTTTTCACAGATACTGTACCATTGTACATTTCCACTGACAGGGTATAAGTGTTCCAATTTTTCTGCATTCCTGCTGGCACTTATCCTTTTTTTTTTACTTACTGTAGCTATCCTGTCAGGTGCAAAGTGATATGTAATTAGTTTTGATTTGCATTTCTCTAATAATTAATGATGTTGGGCATCTTGTCATATGCCAACTGGTCATTGCAAATCATATATCTGATAATAGGTTAATTTCCAAAATATATTAGAAACTGTTACAACCCAATAGCAAAATAATAATAATAATAATAATAACCTGATTAAAAATAGGGCAAAGAACTTGAACAGACATTTTTCCAAAGAAGATATACAAATGGACTTCTTTTTTCTCAGCAATGTTTGTAGGTTTCAGAATAGAGGAGTTTTAGGTTTTGGTTAGAATTATTTCTCAATATTTGACTTTGGTGCTATTATAAGCTATATATTTAAAAATCAGGTTCTGATTGTTTATTGCTAGTGTATAGAAGCACAATAGATTTGTATATTTTCCATTTTATTTATATATAGTAATTTTCATATTATATATGTATATATTTATGTGTGTGTGTATATATATATACATGTGAATGTTGTATAGAATGTGTAATAATCAAGTCAGATTATTTGAATTATCCATCATTTTGAGTGTTTATCATTTTTATGTGATGGTATCATTTAAAATCCTCTCTTCTAGTTACTTGGAAATATCCATAATATTTTTGCTAAGTTTAGTCACCCTAGTCTGCTATCAAACATTAAAAAAAAATTTCTTCTAGTTAACTGTATGTTTGTATCCATAATAAACCTCTCTTTATCCCCCTCCCCAGCCTTGCCCAGACTCTGGTATCTGGCATTCTATTCCCTATGTTCATGAGATTAAGATTTTTAGTTCCTATGAGTGAGTATGTATGGTATTTGTCTTTCTGTGCCTGACTTATTTCACTTAACGTAATAATCTCCAGTTTCATCTACATTGCTGCAAATGACATTATGGTTTCATTCTTTTATATAGCTGAATAGCATTCCACTATGTGTGTGCATATCATATTTTCTTTATTCATTCATCCATTGATAGGCTTTCTGTTTTCCCCATTCATTATAATGCCAGCTGTGGGTCATTGTATATGGCTCTTATTATGTTGAGGTATGTTCCTTCTATCCCCAGTTTTTTAGGGTTTTTATAATAAAGAGGTGTTGAATTTCATCAAATGCTTATTCAGCATCAATTAAAATTATCACATGGTTTTTGTCCTTCATTTTGTTAATATATCAGATTAATCGATTTGCATATCTTGAATCATCCTTGCATCCCAGGGATAAAGTTTACTTGATCATGATGATCTTTTTAATATATTGTTGCTTTTGATTTGCTAGTATTTTGCTGAGGATTATTACATCAATGTTCATCAGTGATATTGGCTTGTACTTTCCTTCCTTCCTTCCTTCCTTCCTTCCTTCCTTCCTTCCTTCCTTCCTTCTCTTTCTTTCTTTCTTTCTTTCTTTCTTTCTTTCTTTCTTTCTTTCTTTCTGTGTCTTTGTCTGCATTTGGTATCAGAGTAATACTGGCCTTGTAGAATGAGTTTGATTTTGAAAGTATTCCTTCCTCCTCTATCTTTTGGAATGATTTGGGTAGGATTTGTATTAATTCTTTTTTAAATGTATGGTAGAATTTGCCATGAAGCCATAAGGTCCCAGGGTTTTCTTTAGTGGGACATTTTATTATAGCTTTAATATTGTTACTTGTTATTGGTCTGCTGAGGTCTTGGATTTCTTCATGATTCAACCTTTGTGTATTGTACGTGTCTAGGAATTCATCCATTTCCTCTAGATTTTTTAATTCATTGGATATAGTTGCTCATAGCAACCACTAATGATCCTTTGAGTTTCTGCAGTATTGGTTGTAATGTCTCCTTTTACATCTCTGATTTATTTATTTTGGTCTCTCCCTTTTTTTCTTCATTAGTCTGGCTAAGGGTTTGTGAATTTTGTTTATCTTTTAAAAAACTTTATGTTTTATTGATCTTTTGTATTGTTTACTTCATTTCACATTCATTTATTTCTACTCTGATCTTTGTGATTTCTTCTACTAATTTTGTGTTTGGTTTGCTCTTGCTTATCTAGTTCTTCAAAATTCATCATTAGGTTTTTTATGTAAAGTTTTTCTCCTTTTTTCATATAGGCACTTATGAATAGCTATACATATTCCTTTTAGTACTGCTTCCACTGCATCCCTTGGGTATTGGTATTTTGTGTTTCCATTGTCATTTGTTTCAAGAAACTTTTCAGTTTCCTTCTTAATTACTTTGTTGTCCCACTGGTCATCGAGGAGCATATTGTTTAATTCCCATGTGCTTGTATAATTTCCAAAATTACTGTTGTTGTTTCTGGTTTTATTACACTGTGGTCAGAGAAGATGTTTCATATTATTTCAATTTTTTTGAAATAAAGTTTTAAAAAATAAAACTTTTTTCAAGACTTGTTTTGTGACCTAATATATGGTCTATCATTGAGCATGATCCATGTGCTAAGGAAGATAATGTGTATTCTATGGCTGTTGAATAAAATTACCTGTAAATATCTTAGGTCCATTTGTTCAATAGTGCAGATTAAGTTTGATGTTTCTTTGTTGATTTGCTGTCTGGAAGATCTGTCCGATGCCAACATGGGGCATTGAAGTCTCCAGCTATTATTTTATTGGGTTCTATCTCTCTCTCTCTCTCTCTCTCTCTCTCTCCCTCTCTCTCTCTCTCTCCCCTAGCTCTAGCTCTAATATTTTCTTTACTTAGTTGGGTGCTCCTGTGTTGGGTGCATATATATTTACAATCTTTATATCCTCTTGCTGAATTGACTCCTTTATTATTGGATAATGATCTTCTTTGTCTCATCTTACAGTTTTTGTCTTAAAATCCATTTTTTTCTGATATAAGTATAGCTACTCTTGCTCTTTTTTGGTTTCCGTTAGCATGGAATATCTTCTCCCATTCCTTTATTTTCAATGTATGTGTATCTTCATTGGTGAAGTGTTTCTTGTAAGCAACATATCATTGGATCTTGTTTTTTTCATTCATTCAGCCACTCTGTGTCTTTTGATTGGGGAATTTAGTGCATTTACATTCAATATTATTATTCATAAGTAAGGACTTACTCCTGCCATTTTGTAATTTGTTTTTGGGTTATTTTGCAGTTTTCTCGTCCTTTTTCTCTTTCTTCCTGTCTTCATTTTAATGAAGGTGATGTTCTCTGGTGTTATGATTTAACTTCTTGCTTTTTATTTAATGTGTATTCATTGTATTTTTTTTTGTATTTGAGGTTACCATGAAGCTTGCAAATACTATCCTATAGCTCATTATTTTCAACTAATAACAGCTTAACATTGTTTGCATAAACTAACAAGCAAAAAGAAAAAAATAAAAACTCTAAACTTTAACTTCTTCCCCGATTTTTAAGTTTTTATTGTTTCTCTTTATGTTTGATTGTACTGAGTCTTGAAAATTTGTTGTAGTTATTGTTTTTGATTGGTTCATCATTTAGTCTTTCTACTTAAGAATAGTTTACATATCACAATTACGGTGTTATAATATTCTGCATTTTTCTGTGTGCTTACTATTCCTATTGAATTCTGTACCTTCAGAGGATCTCTTCTTGCTTATTAACATCTTTTTCTTTCAGATTAAAGAACTGCCTTTAGCATTTCTTCTAGGAGAGGTCTGATGTTGACAAAATACCTCAGCTTTTGTTTATCAGGGAAGATCTTTATTTCTTCATGCTTAAAGGATATTTTTGGCTGGATGTACTATTCAAGGGTAAAAGTTTTTCCTTCAGCACTTTAAATATGTCATGCCACTCTCTCCCGGCATGTAAGATTTCCACTGAAATATGTGCTTCCAGTTGTATTAGAGTTCCACTCTATGTTGTTTATTTCTTTTATCTTGCTACTTCTAAGATCCTTTCTTTATCCTTGACCTTTGGGAGTATGATTATTAAATACCTTGAGGTAGTCTTTGTGTTAAATCTACAACATTCTTGTACTTAAATTTTGATATGTTTCCCCAGGTTTGGGAAGTTCTCTGACATTTTTCCTTTAAATAAGTTTTCTACCTCCATCTCTTTTTCTCCCTCCTCCTTAAAGCCAGTAGCTTTTGCCCTTCTAAGGCTGTTTTCTAGATCTTATAGGTGAGCTTCATTCTTTTTCATTCTTTTTTCTTTTATCTGTTATGACTGTGTAATTTCAGAATGTAAGTGTAAGTAGCCTGTCTTCAAGCTCACTAATTATCTCTTCTGCTTCATTGATTATGCTATTAAGCAACTGATGCATTTTTCAGTATGTCAACTGCAATTTTCAACTGTAGAATTTCTACTTGATTCTTTTTATTTTAATCGCTTTGTTAAATTTGTTGAATAGAATTCTGAATTCTTGGTCTGTGTTATGAATTTCTTAAGGTTTCCTCAAAGTAGCTATTTTGACTTCTACGTTTGAAAAATCACATATCTCTCTTTCTCCAGGACTGGTCTCTGTTGCCTGATTTAGTTTGTTTCATCAGGTCATGTTTTCCTGGATGATTCTGGTGCTTGTATATGCTTGTTGGTGCCTGGGCATTGAAGAGTCAGGTATTTATTGTACTCTTCAGAGTCTGGGCTCATTTGTGCCCATCTTTCTTGAGAAGGCTTTCCAGGTATTTGAAGAAACTTGGGCCCCAAACACATTGTGTTTGTTGTTGTTGTTGTTGTTGTTGTTGTTGTTGTTGTTTTGCAGACTTAAACAAGTAACACTTTGGAGGTCTTGGATAAGATTTTGAAGAATTCTGTAGATTACCAGGTGGAGAGTCTTGTTCTTTTCCCTTGCTTTCTTCCAAACAAATGGAACCTTTCTCTGTGCTGAACCACCTGGAACTGGGGCTGTGGTGATGCAAGCACCCCTGTGGCCACCACTACTGGTACTATAATGGTTCAGGTCTGAAACCAGCATAGCACTGGGTCTCGTCCAAGGCCCACTGTAACCACTGCTTGGCTACCACACATGTTTACTCAAGGCCCTAGTGCTCTAGGCTCGGCAGGTAGTGAAGCCAGCCAGGTTTACGTCCTCCTCACCAGGGTGGCAACTTCCCCTATACCTTAGGCAGGTCCAGAGATACTGTCTTTGAGCCAGGAATTGAAGTCAAAAACCTTAGAAATTTACTTGGTGCTCCATTCTACTGTGGCTAAGTTGGCACTCAAACCACAATACAAAGCACTTCCTGTCCTTACCTCCCCTTTCCACAGGCAGAAGAGCCTCTCTGGGGAGCCACCACCACTACTGGCCAATGGCAGATTCTGCTAGGCAAACACTGATGTTTTCTTAGAGCCCAAGGGCTCTTCAGTCAGCTTGCGGTGAATACTGCCATGCCTGAGACTCACCCTTCAGGGCAATGAGCTCCCCTCTGACCCAGGGCAGGTCCAGAAATGCTGTCCAAGTGCTTAGTCCTAGACCCAGGGTCTGCAGGAGATTGCTTGTTGCTCTAACCTACTGTGGCCAAGGTGTTACCTAAGGTGCAAGACAAAGTCCCCTTTACTTTCCCCTCTGCTTTTCTCAGAAGGAGTCATTTACTGTAGCTGCCACAGTTGAGAATGTGCTGGGTCACACCTGAAGTCAGCACATCTCAGAGCCCAAGGCCCATGGCATACTCCCTGGGTATTGCTGCTGGTTACGTAGGGCCCAAGAACTCTTTAGTAAGTAGGTGATGAATCTTGTAATCACTGGGTTCTTCCCTTCAAGGTAGCAGGTTGCCTTTGCGCCAAGGTGTGTCTAGAAATAACATCCATAAGCTAGGGCCTGTAATAGGGGTCTCACAACTGTGCCCAGTGTACTAACTACTGTGGGTGAGCTGGTATCCAAAATGCAAGACAAAGTCCACTTTACTCTTTGCTCTCCTCTCTTTAAGCAGTAGCAAGGAGTTACTTTCATTGCTGCAAGCTTCACTGCCTGGGGTTGGGAGAGAGGTGGTGCTAGCAGTCCCTTAGCTGCCTCTGGTGATATCTCCCTAGGTAACATGCCACCCTAGTCCTCTGGCTCTAAGCCCAGACTAACACTAGGATTGCCTAGGAATTTCAGTCCTTGTGTCCTATTCTGCCTTTCAAGTTTACCTAGGACCCCAGAGCATTTCAGCCTGCAATGGCAAGGCTTGTCAAGAAACTCGAGTTCTAACTGCTGGAATGGGCAAATTTCCCTCTAGCTACGGCCAGTTCGATTGCTCCCACATGCGTGGGCACTGGCTGATCCCAGCATGGCTTTATTCTCTGCTGCGACAGGGTAGCACTAAGTTTAATGTAAAGTTCCCCAGTCTCTGTGCTCTCCCTCCTCTAAGTGAACAGACTCTCCATGCCCCAGGACTATTGCCAGGGGATGTGACAGGCGTGGGCATAGGATCAGCTATACAAGACTGTCTCTCTCACCCTCTTCAATGCCTCATTGAGTGATATGAAATTAAAACCACATGCTGTGATTGCTCACTTGGTTTTTGGTTTTCATGATGGTGCTTTTCTATGTGCAGATAGTTGTTAAAATTTGATGTTCCTGGGGCAGGGAGGGGCCAGGGGCACCTTCTATTCTGCCACCTTGCTCCACCTCCTCAATTTTAAATGAAGTGGTAAAAATGGCATTTGAAGAATGTCATTCCTTCAGGAAAAATAAAAAGGAAGAGCAAATCTTAACTAGAGTATCTAAAATTGTTGAAAATTCCTGACATTACCTTATTTTTATTGCACATTATGCATTTTGTATACACTGTATGGACTCACTTCAACATAAAGCACAATGAACATTTTTACACAGAAGAAATTATGGTAGCAAAATCTCATTTGTACATCAATAATTTGAGAAATATCATCTGATTAGACTTGCAGAGTGAACAGCAGTAAGGGCTCAAGATTCCATTATCTAAATAATATCCATAATTTTTCACATATTAACATTTTAAATCCATCCAAATCTCAGCATGCCTATCACCTATGTAAGACACAGTCCTTTAATTAGAATAAATATGGAGCACTGTCCGTAAAATTACCACAAAATAAATTGTTAGAAGTACAGCAGAGGGCGAGGGATACTTGTAAGATCAACATGCAAATCCCCTGACAAAGAAGATTAAGCACTTTCTTCACTTTCAGAAGTTCCTTCCATGCAGCTCTCCTGGGCCCTTCTCCCATACACATATGAATGGAATGTCTCTTGGGCCACTTGAGGCATGGTGGATTCAGGATTATCCTCCAAATGCATTAATCAGCAGTAGCATAGGCTAATTCTGAGAGGTAACGTAAGAAAGTTTGTAATTCATCTTAAATTATTAATTCAACCGTTCATAGAAAAACATTTATTCAAGATTTATCATGGACCAGACTTAAACTTAGGTGCAGAAAAACAGTGGTGAAGAGCAGCATCAGCAGATCCTCTATTTAATGGCATTGATGTCACCTGATGTATACAAAAATCGTTTTATCCTAGAGACATAAGTTTCATAGTTGATCTTCTTGAGGTATGGGGTATATAGGGATTCAATTATTATGTTGCTGCCACTACTGAAACTAATAAACTTTCACTGAGCAGTGTTCATGGCCAGGTACAGTATCAGTTATTGCACAAAGTTGTATTTGGGAAGAAATACTTAAGGAAAGTAATTTGAAACAAATCTGAACACTGCTTTTAGAAATATGATCAAAATGGGCCTTACCCACTCTATAAGAAAATAAACAAATTACCAGTGTTTGATGACATAGGTATACTAGGCAGTCTCCTTAATCTAGTGGCATTCTTTCAGTGTTTGGTCGTATCCTTCAGCCTGATTCTTCATGAAATATGTAGCATGGGCATCTCCATAACTAAAAGCATAATGCTGACTCATTGCTTTTATATATACATTGCTTTTGAATATGCATAGTTGTTTTTTTCTCTGTAATTTCTAACAAATTAAAAATAGAAACAGTCTTATTTTAAGAATAAATAATGAAAATATAATTATTTTTCACATGGTACTACATATCTTGATGAAACTAAACAAACCAGCCAACAACAAAACAACCAACAACTACTTTACCTCACCCCAACAACTGCCTTAAATCTTAAACAAACTGTTTCTAGGCCACCAACAAACTTAACAAACTGAAAAAGTTTTACTCTAACTAGTGTGAAATAAAATGTCTGGCCCAGAGACATTCTATTCTATAAAAAAGTGTCATTTTTTTTTCCAATGAAGAGATGTAATACCTAAGTTTGGGGATGATCTCTAATAATTCTTTTTCTTAAAAGTCAAATGCTTTCTCTCTTTATAAAAGGTGAAACTGGCCCAATATGTAAGAAGTTTTCAGAAATGCAGTTGTTAATTTCTTATTTCTTGAAACAAAATCTATAAATATTACATTTTTTGAAGAATAAGCAGAATTCTATTAAATATTGTTTTTATAAATTCAACAATATTGAAAAATTGAATTTGAACTAGTCCTCAGTGATAATTTTTCCTTTTTTTGTATTTTCTGTATTCTACTGCCTGCACTGATTAATTTTTTTTCCTCAAAACTCAGAAATGGAGGCCAGTAAGTCAAAAGATGTCTTTGTATCCCACGCTGAATATACTTTGACCTTGGATGCTTGTTAGTAAGTGGTCTTGATAGTCACTTAGACAGGCATCTCTTGAGTATAGCTGTCATGGGGCACTGGAAGGGAAAAGTGTGAGAAAAGTGGCTTTTCTACCAGTTCCCTATGGCCTGACTCTTACTTAGTAGGCTATGAAGTCAGAATTAATTTAGAAAATGTGGGAAGAGAACAGAAGGCTCTCCTGGCAGATTGACTGACTGATAAAGGAGGAATTCTGACACCACTTAGGGAAGAAATTGAAGAAGTGTCAACATCCAGTAACAAGGTCTGGTAATAGGCAAAAAAGGCCAAAGTCTGTATCTGTTCAAATAGAGAGCAAAGATTCTGTCATTCAAGAAATGTCATCAATTTATTAAATATCATCATTGCCTTAAGATAGATGCATTTAAAAATTAAAAATAAAGTATTTTAAAAATGTTATCAGAATCTTGACATTCCTAAGGCTTAAATATTATGGTTTTGTCCATAGCTACTTTTCTTAAAGAGTTATTTTGCTTCAATACTTAACCATAATTTAGAAACCTAATTGTTGACTTCTATCAGATTGTCTGTTTTTTGTTGTTGTTTTGCCATTGTTAGAGTGAGAGCAACATAGCAACATTCTTTTGTAGTTTACTACTTCCTAAGAGGAAGCCCAAGTCCTACCGTGGTTGTTTTTTGATGTGTTGTTCTTAGTGTGGTTCCTGGGATGGCAGAGGGCTTTCCTTAATGCCAGTGGGCACTTTTAGCTTTCGAGAAACCCTGCAGATTTGTGCTTCAGGTGGGGTTTCTTTCCATACACGTGCCCCACCTCCAGCAGCAGACTGCTGTTGCTTTGTTACAGGTGCTAAGACTGTGGTGGTGGGGTATTGGAAAAATGAGGGGCAGTGTGCATTCTTGATTCTCCTTGTCCAGCCTGATTTTTAATATATTTTAAGGTAATAGGACTTATTATTTATATAATTTCCCCTTTATAGAAAAATGATTCTGAGGGTGTATAAACAAGACTGAAAAACCTGAAAAGCTCATGACATTTGAACATTTACAAAATTTAAAAAGTAGAGAAAATGATAAATCAAAATCTTGCAAAAAAAATAACCAAGCGTAGAAGAGAAACAGGAATAATCTAGTAAGAAATCAAGATATAACTTGCAGATGTAGCCATGTAACAAACAATTCAAAATTTCTGTCTGAAATAAAACATTGTCAAAGTTTAAAAATTATTTATTTTAGGAGTTTAATTGTTAGGGCTTTTGAGAAAGATTTCCCACCAACAGGTTTTATAATCAATCTAGTTAGAATTTAATTTGGAAATAAATTCATTTCATAAGCAAATTCAACAAAGACTATTAATCATCCATTCTTTGCGTGAAGTGGTTAACTCTTTATTGGGATTCATTTATTTTGCAGGTAGCTAAAATTTCACTGACGGTATAGAATTTTTGGCAAAGGAAGGGTAGAAGTGAGGATAGAATAAGAAGGCAATTTGAGACCATAGGAGTATTGTCAGTTGTGGACCAGGCCACCATGTTGCCAGGGTGGGGCTCTGGTGAGCTTTCCACAGCTGAAGAATAGAATGTGGATGTTGGGTGTTTAAGGTGGATGGGAGGGAGCTTCAGGAACAAAGAATAGAACATGAAAAATAACAAAGATATGATTCACTTACTTAATTTTTAGTATTTATACTGTGGCTGATCATGCCATGTAGCTTATTAAAATGTATCTTATAAAGTAGTTTACATGTGTCCGTTCTTAAAAAAACAAAAACAAACAAACAAAACATTTAATTTGTGGTCTCCTACAGTCAAAAGATGTTTAAGACAGAAAGAAGTGACTTCAAAATAAATGAACATTTTTTTCATAATGCTGAAAACCAGAATTTGGGGTAGAAGTCAAATCAAATGAATATTTAGCAAGACGAAGTGCTCATCACAGCTACAGTTATAGATAGTATAAAAGTACAAACAGCAGATAGATAGATAGATAGATAGATAGATAGATAGATAGATAGATAGAAGATAGATAGATAGATAGATAGATAGATAGATAGATAGATAGATAGATAGATAGATAGATAAATAGAGATAGATGATAGGTAGATAGATAGATAGATAATTAGATAGATAGATAGATAGATAGATAGATAGATGATAGATAGATAGATAGATAGATAGATAGATAGATAGATAGATAGATGATAGATAGATAGATAGATAGATAGATAGATAGATAGATAGATAGATATTTTTTTCAGACAGAATCTCGTTCTGTTGCCCAGGCTGGAATGCAGTGGCATGATCTCTGCTCACTGCAACCTCTGCCTCTCGGTGGTTCAAGCGATTCTCCTGCCTCAGCCTCCCAAGTCGCTGGGATTACAGGCGCCGGCCACCATGCCAGGCTAATTTTTGTATTTTTAGTAGAGATAGGGTTTCGCCATGTTGGCCAGGCTGGTCTCGAACTCCTGACCTCAAGTGATCCACCTGCCTTGGCCTCTCAAAGTGCTGAGATTACAGTTGTGAGCCACTGCACCTGGCCACAAAAATATTTTAATAAAAATTGATAAATTCTGCCCACAATCAATATTTTTGGGGGTTATATATGATTCTCGAAACTCTGGAATAATTGATTTTCTTTTAACTGTAGATCAAAAGACTTCAGAAGGCAAATTCAGATCTGTTAAAATGCCTTGAGGAGAGTACTCATGATTCTTCATTTAGATTAAACCTTGAGACAGGCTTGTCTTGCTATTCTGACCGTAATGTTTGTATGGGTCTTTTAAAGACTGTAAAAATATTTATTCTCTTAAAATTTTCGGCCAGGCGCGGTGGCTCACGCTTGTAATCCCAGCACTTTGGGAGGCCAAGGCAGGCGGATCATGAGGTCAGGAGATCGAGACCATGGTGAAACCCCGTCTCTACTAAAAATACAAAAGAATTAGCTGGGCGTGGTGGCGGCCGCCTGTAGTCCCAGCTACTCGGAGAGGCTGAGGCAGGAGAATGGCATGAACCCAGGAGGCGGAGCTTGCAGTGAGCCAAGATCGTGCCACTGCACTCCAGCCTGGGTGACAGAGCGAGACTCCGTCTCAAAAAAAAAAAAAAATTTCATGATGACAGGAAGTCACAGAAAAGGCCTATCTGACTTTTAATGATTGATACTCTGGATTTGTTAATACACTTTTAGAACCTACTTAGTGCCTGATCCCTGGTTATGGTCCAGTTGTTCCTTCCTGAGGATGAGAGATCAGCTACCTCTCACCCAAGTATAGTGACTGAAACATGTTGCTGTTTAGTAATTGAGGAAAATTCCCTTTCGCAGTGTTCTTTCCAGCTGAAATGCAAATATAAAATCACAATCCTTCCAAAAGAAAATTAGTTGCATATCTATCTTTAAAATCTTTAAGAAACAATTCCATTTTTCTTCTCTGCAAAAGATTAAATAAATCATAAAGCAAGACTAAAAATCTGTTTTATCCAAATTGCATGCATACAATCAATATTTTTAATGCTCACGTAACTTTTTATGCCAAATGCGAGAGTAAACATCTGCTTGCTTTGTAAGGGGATACACATGTCTCTCTCCCACTCTCTCCATCCGTCTCCCAAACTCCAATCCCACACGAAAACTTTTCAAATTTCTTGAGGGCCACAGCTGCATACAAAACTATATTGAGTATTAAAGTGACAAACCACATCTCCTTTTTGTATTAATGGATGCTTCTGCTAAATGATAAATATTTTGGCATGATTAAATGTGTCATAAATACAGTCACTATGCAATGTGTTGACCAGCTTAACTTTTTCAACCTGGTTAGATTTATCAAAGTTTTATTTAAAATCTAGATGTTATTCATTGTCTTTTGTGATTTTAAAGCAGCAACATATGGTGCTTTGCAACAAAAGATAATTAGAATTTTGTCTTGCTTGCCTTTAATGTCTAACTTTTTTTTTAAGCATGTGTTAATAAAACTTACAAAGTGTTTGTTGATAAAATTTACGGAGTACAATGAGAACTTTAAAAATTATTATGTAAATTATCAATTTGGCACCATAATCTGTACATTTCTGTTTTCAAGCTAATGAACCTACTCCTAAAAATGAATAGAAGGTTCTGTATTTTTAATAGAGATGGAGTTTCACCATGTTGGCCAGGATGGTCTCGATCTCCTGACCTCGTGATCCACCGCCTCGGCCTCCCAAAGTGCTGGGATTACAGGCGTGAGCCACCGCATCCGGCCTCTTATTTACTTCTGTCTTGATTTTTTTGACTGCTATTTTAAATCTTTTTTATCATTCTTGAGAAACGTCTCAAGAATGATCTCAGTATTTTGTGTTATTTCTGGCTTTACCCTGTTCTTTCTCTCTCTCTCCTATTGCTATGGCAGTGTCTGACCCTGGCCGTGACTTAGCATCCTGACTTCTGCTTTAAGAAATCACAAATCAAGAATTAATCCCCTGTTGTTCTAGATTTCGATTCCACAGTACTTGGTTTTGATCTTGGGCTTTCATTTTCATTTTTATGTCACTTTTACTTTGTCACACAACAAAATTTGACATCTCATCCCTGTTTAAAGAGGTGATTATTATGCTGATTTCACATCATTTTTCAATTTTAGTTAATAGAAAATGAAGGAGGAAGCATTAGTCTCCACCTTCCTAAACTTACTTCTCATTTTCTTTTTTTTTTTTTTTTTTCAGACGGAGTCTCACTGTATCACCCAGGCTGGAGTGCAGTGGCTTGATCCGGGCTCACTGCAACCTCCGCCCCGCGGGTTCAAGTGATTCTCCTGCCTCAGCCTGCCGAGCAGCAGGGATTACAGGCACGCACTACCACGCCCAGCTAACTTTTGTATTCTTAGTAGAGATGGGGTTTCGCCACGTTGGCCAGGATGGTCTTGATCTCTTGACTTCGTGATCTGCTCACCTCGGCCTCCCAAAGTGCTGGGATTACAGGCGTGACCCACCATGCCCAGGCTTACACCTCATTTTCTAGTTTCCAATACAGACTATCATGAGTTGACCGGAACGTCATAATCTTTATTCATTCTTCATAAATGTATCTTTGTATTCAGTGTGGGAGGAGGAAAAGGCTAGTTGTCAAACGGATTTACCAGGAGCCTAACGAAGCCTAAAATTCATGTCCCCTCCTTTGCACAAGCCCTTCAAAGATGTAGAAAGGAGCCATAGGAGTTTCTTCACATGATCCTATGTTTTTGCCAAACCACAATCAATGAAGTCCAACGTGTCTTGCTATCGACATCTCTACAGTCACTTTTCTCCTTGTAAGTGGGGTAAATAGAGTAGTTGTCTCATTCTGGAGAATTAGCTAAGGGGAAGCTGCAGAGGGTTATAATTATTTTACATACATCATGTAATTTGTTATCACTTCTGTGTTCACTTAAGATAATTGTTATCCACCTTCTGGGTACCAATAAATTTTAGTAATATCCCTACTGAACACTGCACTTATTCACCTAGAGTTGTGAAGTGAGGGTTTAGCCTAAGTGGCCTTATTGCAATATTAACGTGTCCAGTGGCTTCTGGCATTGGAAACATGTAGGTAATGAAGGAGATAAAAACTTTGAAACATATAGGGGCAAAAGCCTGTTTGTGGAAAATTCGTCCAATCGCTAGATATATAAAGATGTAAGAAGAAAATTTGGTTTTCATTTATACCTAGTCCACAGAAGTTCCTTCATATGAGATATTTGATAATGTAGTGTATAGGTATTGTACTAGACAATTTTTTTCCCATGATGAGAATAACACAATATATAGTTTATCATTTTTTCTGATAACAGCACAGAACTATGTGATAATAGTACAAATATAGAATAATACTTTATCTTAGACTATGTTTTATGTAGAATTAAAAACATTGAACCAAAAAATGAAGCACGTTAGAAGAAATAAACCATCTTAATACTATCTCTACATAGAAAATATTTTTAAAATGGTCATATAAAGAGGCAATCAAGGAGTGAGAGTCAAAACAAGTAGGAATAAAACATTATAGAGATGGTAATTAATTTCAAAAATTGTCATTTTTTTCCTGTTTTTGCAGTGTTTGTGGTATTTGTCATATTTTAGCATCTGCAAATGTTATTCATTTTGCAATGAAGTATAAATAAATATTTTTTGTACTTAATTTTATATTTATATTTTAAGGTTCATTTTCTTAAGGAAATCTAATCAAATTGGCTGAATAAAATGTAGATTATACTTCACTTAAAAGTTATTTATGGACCTTTTTGTATTCCTCCAGGACTATTATTTTAAACAATCTAATAGAAAAAATACATCACAATTATAAATAATAAAAGCATAAGGGACAAAATAATTAGTACTACAAAATGAGTGTAATCAGTAAGTGTATATAGCTATATAAGAGGAAGGATTCATCACTGACATATTAATGTTTAAGAAAGGCCTCAAAGAAGAGGCAATGTTCAATTGCAGGACATTGTTTGAATATGTAGAAAGTTAGTGATAGAACATTGATAAAATTAACAGTGTAGGTCGGTTTTCAAGTTTTCTTTTCCTTTGTATATTCAGAATTGAAACCTATATAGACCAGGTCCTAATCAACCATTATGTGCATAGTATTGAGACAGGAACATTCAAGTTAAAATAATAGGTGTTTTTCAAAACTGGGGTTTTCTCTTCCTTCTCCCGCCTCTATATTCTTATACCTATAGGCGTGGGAGAGCAGCCAACTCACAAAACATGATCCCTGACCCAGGCCAGAGCTGAGTGGTTTAAGCATGAGTATATGGCCAGGCTTACGCTCTCATCAATTTGTAATTGAGGCTAAGAAATTTCAGAGTAGTCCTGGCTAAACACTCAACTTCGGAGGTACTGGCAGCCCTATTTCAATCATATAAACTAAGTGCAGAAAAACCTTAAGGAAAGAAAATGAAGGTAGCAAATAGAGACAAACAAAGAAGATAGAGAAAAGATTTCATAAATTCTGTAAATCTTTTTTTGTATCCTAGTTTCAATCTTTGCTGAGGCCCAGTTGTAATACTGCCTTACCTTCCACAAACCACATCTTTATTAATTAGTAGCCTTTGTAGTAATCATCCTTCCATTGTACAAATCAGTGGTTCTTAAACTTAGTATCACACACTAGAATCATGTGGAGGAATGTTTGGCCCTATCTGGGGCAAATTAATTGATTTTCTCAATTATTATTTCAGCTTTTCATAACCCCTGTTTGCTCCTGTCCCAAGAATGATGCAAAAACAAAAAGAGTACAAACAATTTGAACTTTCACTTCCAATGTATTCCTCGGTAGTAAATCAAATGGAAATCAAAATAATTTATATAAAGAAACTGAAGCTGATGAATGAATTTGAACTACACTACAGGATATAGTTACATAAGATAAATTAATGTTTAGAGATATTCTGATTTTAAAACTGTTAACATACATAGTGACATTAACAAATGATAGTTTTAAGATAATGATTATTGTATTAGTCCATTTTCATGCTGCTGATAAAGACATACCTGAGACTGGGAAGAAAAAGAGGTTCAATTGGACTTACAGTTCCACATGACTGGGGAAGCCTCAGAATCATGGTGGGAGGTGAAAGGCACTTCTTACATGGTGGCGGCAAGAGAAAATAAAGAAGAAGCAAAAGCAGAAACCCCTGATAAACCCATCAGATCTCGTGAGACTTATTCACTATCCTGATAATAGCAAGGGAAAGACCTCAACCCCCGTGATTCAATTACCTCCCCCTGGGTCCCTCCCACAACACATGGAAATTATGAGAGATACAATTTAAGTTGAGATTTGTGTGGGGACACAGCCAAACTGTATCATTCCACCCCCACCCCTCCAAATCTCATGTCCTCACATTTCAAAAGCAATCATGCCTTCCCAATGGTCCCCCAAAGTCTAAACTCATTTCAGCATTAACCCAAATGTCTGCAGTCAAAAGTCTCATCTGACACAAGGCAAGTCCCTTCCATCTAAAAGCAAGCTAGTTACTTCCTAGATACAATGAGGGTACAGATATTGGGTAAATACAGCCATTCCAAATGGCAGAAATTGGTCAAAACAAAGGGGTTACATAGCCCATGCAAGTCTGAAATCCAGTGGGGCCGTCAAATTTTAAAGCTCCAAAATGATCTCTTTTGACTCCAGGTCTCATATCCGGGTCACAATGACATAAGAGGCAAGTTCTCATGATCTTGGGGAACTCTGTGGCTTAGCATGGTACAGCCTCCCTCCTGGCTCCTTTCATGGGCTGGTGTTTAGTGTCTGCAGCTTTTCCAGGCACACAGTGCAAGCTGTAGGTGGATCTACCATTCTAGGGTCTAGAGGACTGTGGCCCTCTTCTCACAGCTCCACTAGGCAGTGCCCCAGTAGGGATTCTGTGTGGGGACTCCAGTCCCACATTCCCCTTTGGCACTGCCCTAGCAGAGGCCCTTCATGAGGGCCCTGCCCCTGCAGCAAACTTCTGCCTGGGCATCCAGGTGTTTCCATACATCTGAAATCTAGATGGAGGTTCCCAAACCTCAATTCTTGACTTATTTGCACCCACAGGCTCAACACCACATGGAAGCTGCTAAAGGTTGGGGCTTCCACCCTCTGAAGCCACACCCCAAATTCTATATTGACCCCATTCAGTCAGGGCTGGAGCAGCTGAGACACAAGGCATCAAGTCCCTAGGCTGCACACAGCATGGGGACCCTGGGCCCAGCCCACAAAACCATGTTTTCCTCCTGGGCCTCTGGGCCTGTGATAGGAGGGGCTGCCATGAAGGTCTCTGACATGGCCTGGAGACGTTTTCCCCACAGTCTTGGGGATTAGTATTAGGCTCCTTGCTACTTAAGCAAATTTCTGCAGCTGACTTGAATTTCTCCCCAGAAAACGGGTTTTTCTTTTTTATCAAATTGTCAGGCTGCAATTTTTTTGAGCTTTTATCCTCTGCTTCCATTGTAAAACTGAATGCCTTTAACAGCACCCATGTTACATCTTGAATGCTTTGCTGCTTAGAAATTTATTCTGCCAGATACCCTAAATAATCTCTCTCAAGTTCAAAGATCCACAAATCTCTAGGGCAGGGGCAAAATGCCACCAGTCTCTTTGCTAAAACATAACAAGAGTCACCTTTGCTCCAGTTCCCAACAAGTTCTTCATCTGCATCTGAGACCACCTCAGCCTGGACCTTATTGTCCATATCACTATCAGCATTTTTGTCAAAGCCAATCAACAAGTCTGTAGGAAGTTCCAAACATTCCTACATTTTCCTTTCTTCTTCTGAGCCCTCCAAACTGTTCCAACCTCTGCCTGTTACCCAGTTCCAAAGTTGCTTCCACATTTTCAGGTATCTTTTCAGTAGTAGGCCCATCTCAGTACAAATTTAATTATTGAATTTAAAAATGTTGATCAGGGTATGAAATTCTGAATGAATATTACAAACAAGCATCATAAAATAGAGTGATACCATGAAGAGGTAGCTTGCAGTATAGTTTGAGTAATTTGACAAGCATGTAGATTCATAAAAAGCATGGTATTCTAAATGAGTTTAAGCACATTTATGCCAAGATATTTCGGGGAAGCTTATTCACACAGAGAATACTTTCTGCTTCAGTAAATATGGCCTCTGGTACAAAAGCTTGCAATTCTGTTTGAATTATGTGTAATATTTTGGCACGCATACTAGTTTGATGTGTATGTGTGTGTTTTATTTCCTTTCCTTCTTCTTTTTCTTTTGACAAAGCGTCACGTGAATGGTAGTGCTCAAAACCCAATTAACTGAACTTGCTAGAAACTGTCCATGGTGTTTAAAAAGCAAAACAAAACTAAACAGAAACCCTATTCCCTAATCATCCAAATGAAGAGATTTGAATATCTCTTGTGTTTTACTGATTTTATTGTGTTTCTGGGAGGCAGAAGTATAAGGAAAGAAATGCAAAAAAAAAATATTCAAAATATAAGAATTCATGCTTTTTTTTTTCTGTTTTTTCTACTTTTTATAAAAATATGAAGATTGGGCTTGGTTTGATTTTCACCCCTTTGGAGCAAATATTTGTTTCAAGTTTTTATTTGTGTTGACTTACACAAAATATATGTAAAACCTTTTTTATCTTCACAAAAGAGCATTAGGTAGAAAACTCAATACATGATCTCAGATTAAGTTAAGACCTGAAATGATTTTCTCTTTCACGTGTGTGTGACAAGATTCCTCTACGAGATACAATGCACCTGGGGACAGTGCTTGACTTAGCACAAGTTGCCTTGCAGAATTGTGACCATCTGACAAATAATAACAGAATACAGAGAATAACCGGTTATTCTTACTAAAAAGAATGTGATCTTGGAAAGTAACTATAAGTCATAATTCTCACCTCCTTCATTTATAAAACAGAATAAAACAGCACCTAATTGGAAGGACGTGTGAAGATTAAATGAGATTATGCATGTAAAGCCAGTAGACCTAATGCCCAGTACATAGTAACCTCTCCTTTTCTTTATCTTTCTTTACATACAAAGATATAGCATATTTTTTAAGTTCTATGACACATGTATTCCCATTATATTGTCTCTGAAATATTGATATGCCTATTGTTGATTGCATCTTAGCATTATGTTATTGCTGCATTGGATTTGTCATTTATTCTTTCTTATTATAAAATAATGGTGTATTTTATATAAATTATGCCTTGCATTCAATTAAATGAATACATGATTATAATCTTATAAATTAAGGCTTGAAGGTGTTGTTATCTATATGTTTTTCTATGCACTGTATATAGAAATAGCATTTACCTGATTTGTATAGCAACAAACAGACCTATTTGTCTCTAGCTGTGTTTTATTTTTTAAGTCTTTTGAACATGGCATAATATTGTGGAAGAGGTATCCAAACCCAGGAGTTACTACTGCAAAGGCTATGCTCTGTATGGACTGTGGAATTGAAGAACAATCAACATTTGCCAAATGGATCAACAGAGTCAATATAGAAATATAAGGATAAATATAAAGTGATGTGCATTTTATATACAATACATTTTATTGTGTTATATGCAAAAGAATTATGCCCACTAGGAAACAGGTGGTGTGGCAGGAAGAGACGGAAGTCAGTAAGTCAGATTCCAGGCCTGGTTCTTCTTTCAACCAAGGCCCTTGTACAAATCTTTAACCTCTCTGAGCAACTGTGTCCTCCATCTGTAAAATTAAAGTTTTAGACTGGTGATTGTTGATATTCATATGACCTCTATGTTGTTCAAAGTGGTAGGATTTTCTCCGATGACCAGTTTGGTTCAGGACATTCCACTGTGAGAATAACATGATGTTTCTTATTCTTCCTTTATGAGAAATTTGCCTCACAAAAAAAACAGATCATAAAATGCATTTAAGTATGACAGTAGGAAGAACACAATGCTGGAAGTTTTGCTCCCAGATGTTTTTAATTCTTTTGAGAAGTTATACTCAGAGAAGTCAGTAGTGATAGTATTAAGCACTAAGATTATTCAAAGCCTTAGTAGAGCTTCCCATTAGTTCTCACAGTGTGGAAATACAAGTTGCCCTCTGCAATCAGAAGTAGGGCAAGGCAATTTGTATTCATTTCTGTTCAATCAAGATGGGTTCAGTGGAGGAGGCTCTATTTCAAAAACCTTGTTATGAAAGAAGAAAGAATGTTAGTCTATTGCTCACTCCCATTAAGTGTTCAGTAAACCTTACTGTCTAGTTCACAGACAAGTGGAGCTATTTTCACTCTAGTAACAGCAAGGGCAATGATACAGTATTAAGAGTGGTGACATTAAACATGTCTGACATTTACTTCCTGTGTGACTTTGGGCAAGTCAGTTCTCCTCTGGAGATAATGGTTACCTGGATATTTTTCTAATTTACCGTCTCACTCTAAAGGAGCATATTGTAGATACCTATTGAAAATTTGATAATTGAGATTTACTCTGTACGTGGTCCAGTGAGAATTAAAATTATTATTAAAGTAACAGGACAGAGAAATGTGCAGACTTGGGTCAACTTGGTCATAACTTGTTATCAAGAAAAGCTTTTGGGGCCAGGAGTGTTGGCTCACACCTGTAATCCCAGCACTTAGGGAGGCTGAGATGGGTGGATCACTTGAGGTCAGGAGTTCGAGACCAGCCTGGCCAACATGGTGAAACCCCAGCCTACTAAAAATACAAAGCAATAACCTGGCTTGGTGGCAGGCACCTGTAATCCCAGCTACTCAGGAGGCTGAGGCAGGAGAATCATCTGAACCCAGGAGGCAGAGGTTTCAGTGAACCAAGATCGCATCACTGCACTCCAGCCTGGACAACAAGAGTGAAACTCCATCTCAAAAAAAAAAAAAAAAAAAAAGATGAAGAAAGAAAAAAAAGAAAAGTTTCTAGAAATAGATAATATTTGAAGTGATATAACTGAACTGGTGACATAACACACTTTTCTGTAAGCATTTGTAGACTACTTCAACAGAGCATAATTATAGTTCAGATTTTTGGTATTTTGGCAAAGAGCAAGTTTTTTTACTTTTTGGAAAACATGAGATTGTCCACTAGAGTGAACCTCAATTTAATTTTTGATTTACCCATGGCACCAAACATAATTTAGTTGATGTATCAACTTCAAGTCATTTTTCTCCACCTTTCTTACCTACTATTTGATAGTCCTGGAAGTTCAAATGTAAGAGAAAACATGTTTGTATAAAGATTACATTGACAGGTATTGATCATATAGAAATGAAGCAACAGCAAAACAATAAATCTTTTGTTAGAGAGTAGTGATATTTGCTAATATGTTCTTTATTCTCCAATTTATAAAGGAAACCTATTCTGCAGGATATTCATAACAATTACATAGAAAATTGGGTTAATATCACTAATAATTTGGAGACAGTACATAGTTTTAACAAAGAACGTAGTTTAGATTTTAGCTACTATTGGCTCTGTTACCCTGGAAAGTAGTCTGGTTTCTATATGTATGAAGTGCGGATAAATACCTTCATCATAGGGTTGTTATAACAATTAAATATTATTGTATGCATAAGGTTTGTAAAGTGCTACATAAATACCATGTGGTGATAAGTAATCACTGTCATTCAAACTTTATGATAATTATCAACTCCTAAGCTACTGCTTGCCTATGGAGTTCACACCTTTACATTTAAATACTAATATAAATTAATATGTGTTTGGTTTTTGTTAATGCTAAAATGGTTACAAACTTCCCAGTATATTTTACAACCTGTCACACATGGTACAATAAATTTGTATGACACACTGGAGTAAGATGGAAAATATTTGAGTATATTTGTTTAGGAAATAGTAAAAAACAAAAAAACAAAACAAAACAGAACAAAACAAAACTTCTGTAATATAACTATGAAAAGGAAAATCAAAACCATTAGTGAAACATGTCTCAAACTTAAAATAATCTAAACTTGCCTCCATGAAATGGCTATTTGGATTTCTTTTTATAAACCACCTTATTGAGGTATGATTGACATGTAAAAAGCTGTACACATTTAACATGTGCAATTTGACGAGTTTGGAGATAACTATACACGTGTGAAACCATCACCACAATCAATGCCATAAACATGTCCATCACCTCCAACAGTTTTCTCCACCCTTCTTACGATAATGATGATTATCATGATGATTGTGAAGATCACAAGAACACAACATAAGAGCTATCCTCTTAGCAGATTTTTAAGTGTGCAATTCAGTGCTGTGAACTATAGGCACTCTGCTGTAAAGTAGATCTCTAGTACTAATCTTGCGTAACTGATGCTTTGCACCCTTTGACTAACCGCTGTCATTTCCTTTCAAGTCATCTCCTGGAAACCACCATTATACTCACTTTCTATGAGTTTGGCTATTTTAAATACCTCATGTAAGTGGAATCATGTAGTATTTGTCCTTCTGTGACTGGTTTATTTTAGTTAGCACAACACCTCCAAGTTCACCCATGCTGTCACAAATGGTAGGATTTCCTATTTGTTAGCGCTTAATAGTATTCTATTGCATGTGCATACCACATTTTCTTTATCCAATTATCCATCAAGGTACAGTTAGGTTGCTTCCATGTCTTCTCTATAGTGAATAATACTGTAATGAGGTTTTGCATATTTCTTTTAATGAAGCCTTTTAAGCCAGTTGAATACATGGAACACAAACTCCCCAGTAGCTCCTTAAACCTTTTTATCCAAGGAGTATGGTACATGCTATTGCAGGCAGTGGAAAGATATGCTCAAGAGTAAAGCACCTCATTGGCCATGCTCAGGCCACTGCGACAAAATTACAGCAGACAGTTGTTACTCACTGTACTCACCAACACTGGGGTTTTATGGGAGGGCTCATGAATCTGTTCAACTTGACCAGCTCTCTGAGGAACCCTAGATGAAGCTGCTTAAGCAGAGATAAGTGAGCTGTGGACTGTCCTCATATCAGGCTCCCCTTGGCCACTCCATGAAATGAGTGATTGATATTTTAGTTGGTACTCCTGTAACTTCTTCCTGGCACACCAGTGTGCTATAGCCTATCCACTGGGAACTCTTGAAAAAGATACTATATACGAAAACATCTTGCCAAGTGTCTAGCAGGTTTATTGGATTGAATATACATAGTACTTTAACAGACTAATGAACATACAAGTCTTTCAAAAGTTGTATAGATGAAGTTGGTCACTTGCTTAATGAATAGCTATAAACTTCATGCCCTTTAAAGTCTTCATCCATTTACAGTGTCAACACTCAACAAATATTTATGTACTCTCTAAAGTACATTATTGGGAACTTATAAGATATATTAGGAAATTATGCATATGTGTCTTTAAAAATATGAGCTCATGTTTTTATAACTAGAAATTTATTTTCAATATTTATTAGTTTTTGAATAAAACTTTTTAATTTATATGATTGTGTAAATCTAAAGGACTCCTATGTTTGTTAGTGAAAATGTAAGATTAAGAGACTCAGTTAAATCGTATTATTAATGATACAACAATTTCTCTTTAAGGTGGTAATATTAATTTATTCTCAGCAATAATCTTGTCAGTGGTCAATTTTTTAATTGCAAATTTGTAATTTGTGGTTTAACGTCCTTTTGAATTTTAGGATTTTACAGACAGTAAGAAGATCATGAGGATTAAAGAAAGAGTGACAGTAGAGATGCTGTAGAATGACATGATTCTTGCTAACAGTATTTTTTCCAGGTAGACAAAAAGCATAAATTGCTGGAGAAAAGTTTAAAAGTATTTATAAAATCTCACAATGTATAGAATTGTCTAGACTTTACTATTTATGACAAAACAAGAATTTTTACTTATTCAATTTTATATTAATAAAGTCCATATTTCCATGGCTAAACATAGTATTTTAAAAGGTTAAAGATATAAAATCAGGGAAATAAGTTCTACCAATACTACTCTCAATGTTATGTGCAAATGTTTTTTTTAATTAGGCTGTATCTACATGGAAAACTTTCCAACATTGGCTAATTTTGTCTCAATTTTCTTTATGAAAATAGCGTTCTACCATGTTGGGTCTATCTTTTGCTGAAGAGGTGGTAGAAAGACAACACCTTGAGCTTCATTGTCAAGACTGCTTACCCAACCACAGTGGTGGCCAAACCTAGGCACTGAGAATCAATTCTTGAAGTAATCTCTTCTGCAAGAAGAAAAAGCAGATGCCTGTTAATTTATGCTTATTTGTCCAGAATTTTTCTTGGTGCCTTGGGGAACATAAACTATTAGATTCTGGGTATTCTTAAGTAGCTTAAAGTCTAATTGAAGTAAACCATATATGTGAATCTTATATGAACTACATAAGAATATACTTAATTGCATTTAATATAAATCATTGGCTTAGAAAAAATGTGAGAGGGATAGACTAAAGTTATTCTATCTTTCTCAAACTTTTTTAACATTTAGAAAAATTTTATTTATATATAATCAACACTTGATGTAACTGAAGAAGCTTCAGCGTAAATTTTTATTTAAAAAATTACCTTTAAGGCTTTACATTGTATAACATTTTGTTAAAAGCCAATATGCTTTTACTCATTTGAAAAATCAGGTATATATTAATTTTGCTTTTTTTCTACTATCAAAAATGTCAGGACACTATTAATGTTTGATATATTGAAATAACTGTTTTTGAATTAATTTCGGAGGTAAAATAAATTTCAGTAACTGGGTCACTCATGCTTCTTGGCATGATTATAATCTGAAAATGTCATGGAATTACTCTCTTTAAAAAATCTGAATTACTTCAATGACTGGAAAAACACTGGTAGTATCCACTTTTCAACCAATAAGAGCTTTTTCTTTTTCACGGTATCAAGTCCTTTGTTTTATGATTTGGATTTTGGCAGTCATAATATACAGATACAAATATAGGGGAAAATACAAAGCAAATAAAAAGCCCAAATTTGTGTGGTGAAGAATGGTAAATAGCAGAACAAGAACCCTTAGTAGGGCTTGAAAGCCAGATTATACATATTTAAAATTATTTTGTTAAACACATTCAACTTAATATAGCATAACGTTACCTGCTGCTGAATCTTTCTCATTTTGTATACTAGATCAGCTCATGCTTGTATTATTCTGAGTTTCCTAACTGTTGTTAAAAAATACTCCAAATCACAAGGCTTAGTAATAAAACTTTATTTCTTACAACAGTCACAAGAAGGTCAGGAATGGGGATAGCGTGTGAAAGAGATGTCTCTTTGTTTTATGTAGAATCTAGGGACTTAGGTTTATTCCAGCCTACGACTTTGTTCTCTTCCATATTTTTGAACCAAGATTGAGAAGAGGGAGAAATAGAGCCATGGTGTAGTTCACAAAAGACCTTAGCTGACATCTTAAGGAGCTCTGGAGCTTGAAGTGGACTTCAGAGTTGTCCTGAGTTAGGGAAAGGGGACTTTACTTCCATACCTCAAGTTGACCAATGAGTAGATGTTTCTTGTCACAAAGAATTTTTCATCTTGAGTGTGGTAGGTAGGCAATCCCTAGGGAGGGCTGATAGCAGAGGCCAGTCTTCCAGCAGCACTTTCAGCAGTTACGGATATAAATCCGTCATTTCTGATAAGAGGTGTTGATGGCACATGACAGCATCCTCCTCATAATCAACAATAATGATTCCACATGTTGGGATGCTCTGACATATGTCAGTTATAGGGCCTGGACTTGAGGAAGCCCTCTCCTGATGCTAACCATGAGACTATCCAGTGAATCATTAACATATGGGATGATGAAATCAGGACTATTTAAATAAGAAATACAAATAATCAACTTCTTTGGAAAATGATGTTCTTAGTTTATTTTACAAAGATGCATGTGTGAACTTGTTTTATCAGATTAACTTGTTGACATATTGGAAAAGGCTGAGAGTAGGCATTTAAAGGAAGAGAAACAAAAAATGTAAATGTCAGTGGAAGATGGGTTATCACCAGCCTCATTTTATAAAAGCAGCAAGTTTGAACTGAAATGCAATGTTTTCTTAGTCCCCTCATTTAACTGCTAAGAAGAAAGAAGCACCAATATCTCACTGCCTGCCCATAATAGGTAGAATAACGGCTCTCCAAATATGTCCATGCCCTAACCCTCAGAATTTGTGAATGTGTTACTGTAAATAGCAAAAGGACTTTGCAAGTATGGTTAAGGTTACAGACCCCGAGACAGGAAGATTTTTCTAAATTATCCTGATAGGCCCAATTAAATCATAAGAACCCTCAAAAGCAGAGAACTTACTCCAGCTAATGAGAGATGTGAGATGAAAGAAAAGATTTGAAGATTGGAGGTACTTTACCCATGGTTGCTGACCTTGAAGATGAAGAAAAGAGAGACAAGCCAAAGAATGCAGATGTCTCTAGAAGATGGGGACAGGCTTGGCTTGTAGACAGTAAAGAAGTGAACTGAATTCTTCCAACAACCCAAACTTAGCAAAGATAAAAATTTTGCTTAAAATTCTTTTCTCCAAAAAGAAACAGCCCTGCTGATTCCTTGATTTTAACCCAGTGAGATCCATGTTGGATTTCTGACCCACAGATAACTAAGAAGATAGATTTGTTGCATTTAAGCTACTAAGTTTGTTGTAACTTGTTATGGCAACAATAGAAGGATAATACAGATTTCTTACATTACATTGCATTTCTTTAAAACTGAAAATTTCTTGAGACAGTCCAGTGAGATGGAGTAAATTTAAGGTGGTGGGTTGGATGGATAGGAACAATAGGAGAAAATACAAAGAAGGAATATTAAAATAAGAAGGTACTCTTTAGGCTGGGCATGGTGCCTCATGCCTGTAATCCCAGCACTTTGAGAGGCTGAGGTGGGCGGATCACTTGAGGTCAGGAATTTGAGACCAGCTGGCCAACATACAAAATGCAAAAATTAGGTGGGCGTGGTGGCAGGTGCCCGTAATCCCAACTACTCAGGAGGCTGAGGCAGGAGAATCACTTGAACCTGAGAGGTAGAGGTTGCAGTGAGCCGAGATTGTGTTACCGCACTCCAGCCTGAGTGACAGAGCGAGACTCCATCTCAAAAACAAATAAATAAATAAGGTACTGTTTAAATGTGTTGAATAGAGAATCAAATGACAAACTTCACACTCACCATTATTTGCCTAGATATATATTTTTGGCTAGAAGCAAAGATAGTGGTCACAGGAGTTCAATATTTTTCTTCCTGGGTATTTTTAAGCTGGTATTTTAGATGAATATTGCTTTTGAAGCTGCAGAAAAACTGTCAAATTGTAAATAATATTAATAAGACCAGAGCTAAAGAATGTCTGGAAGGCAACTTTATCTATAAGTTTAAAAGCAATGTTGTCATTTTATTATCCTCCTCTAAAGGACAGGTATATAGGAAGAAAAGAGATAGAAATTTTTACATGGTGGTTTTATTAGCATAGCTAATATGTGCTCTAAAAACATACGAGGGTCTTGCTTTTTTTGAGTAACCTCAAGGAAATGAAAACCGTCAGCCCCACTTAATGTGCAACTCATTAATGATTCTCTAGTGACTCATTTATGGGTCTGCCAATTAATATACTACATTCAGATGAGCAACTATTTTAATAATTTTATTTAAAAATATTTTTTAAATTATTTATTAATAATTTTATTACAATAAAATATTTTAATAATTATACAGCTTTTTTTCCTTATAACTTCCCTAAATTACTTCATCTGTCCCCACCCACCTGAAAGCTGAAAAGTATTTACTTTATTCCATTTTGGTAAACTCAGTCCTATTCAATTAAAAACAAACCAAAGCTCAGGATTTTTCTCTTGACCTAAAAATACCCCTTACCCTTATTACCGTGTTGGGGCTGCCCTAACTTGCCGTGAGGCCCTATGGCTGAGGTGTCCTGCAGAATGTGACTCCTGCTAGAATCACAAGTGGAAGTGGGACCATGAATTTTGAGCCTCATCTTCTGCCTCTCTAATATGTTTTCATTCTAAGACATTATCTCACAGAGGAGAGGTCAGAATACAGGAGTGTCACTACTTCTGTCTGTCTTCTTCTCTCTTGCAGTCTACCAGGACAGTAGAGGTGATCTCTTCACTTCCTTTCTAGTGAGGCTGCGATGTCACTTACATCGTATCCTCTTCCTTCCCAAGGAAATTTCACCCACTTCTCTTTCCTTGGGGCTATCATTGCAGAAAATCATCTGAGAACATGATTTCTGAGGAATAGCATTAAAAAATACATCAACATAATGTTTTCAAAATGTGCTTTGCCATTACCCTTACCCTCAAGGAAAACGTTATGCCCTGGCAAAGGGCGTTTATGTGCATTTTCCCTCCTTTCTCCTTTCTAAGAGGACTGCATCCAGCATGCTGAAAGAATCCATTTTTATTTTTCACTCAAGCCCTGCAGAGGTATCTCCAGCAAATGGGGCTCCTCAGTGGAATTGTGCTTTATACTCCTGAGATTCTCACCTTGCTCCCAATTCTAGTCTCTACGCCACCAATTTTTACTACTTTAAAAGAAGAGAAGTCAGGTGTATCTTGCCCACTAGATTTATAGGTCTGCCCTCTGGAAGCCCCTAGATTAAAAAGCTTTCTTTTCCACAAGACTACCTATATCTCCCCAAGTGAGCCATGAAACCCCACTAAGCCCCCTTCAAGCCAAGTTAGACAGGCTTAGGTTCATCAGTCAGTCCACACTTGGTCAATCTGTCTTCCCTCTTTATGTATGAGCTCTGATTTTGTTTTATTTTGTTGGTGTTTTTATTATTGCTGCTATTTATTTAGATTGTTTGCTTTAGTGCTTTTCTTTTATCTTTAACTGTTCTTCTAAATCCCTGGATTACAGAAGAGAATACAACATTTCAGTTGCTCTCTAATAAGCACAGAACAGGGTATCAATAGGTATCATTTGTCAGCTTATTCTGAACATGCTACTGGACTTTTCTTAATGATTATGTTGTAATTATTGTTGTTGATCATATTTCTGACTTGTAGCAAACTGGAAATCACCTGGAGTCTTTTTTTTAACAACTGATGCTTTTGATTATCATTTCCCCATTGCATAGCTCTATCTTTATTAATTGGATTTAAAAAGCTGTATCTACAGAAATAATAAATGTAGGACTTTCCATGCAATAGTCTAGGCCTTTTTATTTTAGGAAAAATAAGCAGCACATGAGGGAAAACATGACTCACTCATTTGCCTGTCATGTAGTGGGTATTACCATACAGTTGGGTTCATTTTGCAGGGTGGTCTCTCTTCCTGAGTGTCCTGGCTCCCTTCATCTTATAGGCAACCCACATGGCCAAGATCACCCCATGTCCAATCCAATAAAACCAAACTTTTAGCCAAAGTATTATGTTTCTCATTGTTTCACATTACTAATAAAGACACCCGAGACTGAGTAATTTATAAAGAAGAAGAGGTTTAATGGACTCACACTTCCTGATGGCTGGCGAGGCCTCACAATTATAGTGGAAGGTGAATGATGAGCAAGGCCCGTCTTACATGGCAGTAGGCAAGAGAGAGAGCATGTGCAGGGGAACTCCCTTTTATAAAACTATCAGATCTCATGAGATTTATTCATTATCATGAGAACAACACAGAAAAGACCCACCCTCATGGTTCAATTACCTCCCACCAGGTCCTTCCCATGACATGTGAGAATTCTGAGAGCTAAAATTTGAGATTTGGGTGGGGATACAGCCAAACCATATCAAATATGATCCTAAAATTTATTTATTTCTTAAATTTACCAGATGAGTGGCAGTGGTCAGCTAGAGTAAGATTGAAGGGAGTTGAGAGATAGTTGCACCTAAATTTTGATTTAATGTTTGATTTGATGTGGCACCCAGAAAAATATTATGATTTCAGAGATAATTTATGCTGTACATTGAGGAGAAATATGATACAAAGTAGAGAAAATACACTTAAACTTGCATCAGTTTATAATTATTCTGTTGTAAATCTGTCCGTTTTTTTGCTTAGAATTTTATTATGAATCTTGTAAATATTTGTTTATATGGTTCAGATTTTTTTTATTAGTGCCAGAAGAATTTGGGGTGAAAAGTCAATTTTTTTTAAATTTTTTGATCTAGAATTTAGCTGTTAGTACATTTGCAAAAGTTTAATAATCCCTGCTAGTGGGACCATAAAGCTTTATCCCAGTAGAAGTTCAAATAATAGAAGATAAAAAATCTTTAAAAATTTGCTTAATCAAAACTTATGTCTTAACTTCAGAGTTATATCTACATTGCTGTTACTTCAGATATTTCTTGTTTGAATATATTTTGTTCACAAGGTATATTATTATCCATATAGGTTATATCAATAAAACTTTATTTTTTTTCACATAATTAAAAATTCTAGTATGTTTGCGTGTGGTAGAAGTTGGGTCAAATTCTATATATCCTTCAAATTGCTTGTGCAATTACACATAGTCAAATCCTATGCCACTTTTTGGTTACTTTTAAATCGTTTTTTCTGAATTATACATAGGTGGACCATATAACTTATTATCCAAACAAAGAGGCTTTTACAAGTAAATTGAAGCACTACAAATAATTACTCTGGGATAAAGTGGAGCACTTCTAGGAACTCTTAAATGTAAGATTTCTCCGCCTATAAAACATGCTCACTTTAGAAAAGTTAGAAAAAGAAAACAGACAAATATAAAGAAAAAAATTATAATCTCTCAATCTTCTTTTTTGTTTTCTCTCTCGATAAGTATTTGCATATATTAACATATTAATATACATCTCTACATGTGTATATATACATACTCATATACATACACATATGTTTACTGTTGGAAACATACCATTACAAGCTTTTCAAAAACCATTTCAATGGCTGCATACTATTCAATCATATGGATTTAATTTAATAGGAGACTACTTAATTGTTCTATTATAAAATATTTACATTGTTTTCAACTTTTTATAATTAATATCACTGTCAAGATATCCTTATATGTAACTATCTGTCAGTAACATTGACTTCTTTTTATAATAGGCTACTGGAAGTTGAATCACTGGATCAAGGAATACGAGTATTGTAATGTTCTTGATGCATCTTTCCAAATTGATTTTCACGAAGATTGTATGAGTAAGTAATACTATCAATCTAAAAGAGGACTTTTTTTACTACACTTTTACCAGTCCTAGACAAAATAACATTTTTACTTTTATCATTAATGATTCTGTATTTACTTCCTCAAGAAAGAGGCAAAAAAGTTTTGAATTCTCTTAAGTTAAAATGTCAAACAGCACTTAAAGTTTTAATTTCCATTAAATTTATTCCAGATGGCTCCTCAACTAGATAGAGAAATTTAAAATGGACTATTTTAATCAACCTCAATTTACTCTTACTGTCCAATCAAATTCAACCTAACACCAAACACTTACAAACTGAAAAGAAAGCCTACTTTTTATATGTATCCTATAAAGGAGGGGAAAAGTTCCCTGTGGTTGTGAGGCAGAATAGTCTCGCTTCCTGGTGTTTTTCCCAGAGAGATATAATAGATGAGAGATCTGTGGTTAACATTCTTTTATGGCGCATACATTGACTACTTCTGGTTACCATATTGGGTTTTTTTTCTTTTAGGCATACGTCTTAAGGCATTCAAGTTAAGGGAGAAGTATCATCTCAAATAATCATGGGAATGAGCAAAATATTATGCCTACTTTTCTGCCCTTTCCCTGAGGAAGTAAGTCTTATTGTGATCTCATCCCCCAGAGGCACTGGATCTTTTCCTCTGCCTGAACGTGAATGGCTTGCTACCCTTGCCTCAGCATCTTAAAGGATTTTGTTTGTTCCCTTGAAGAGACAGACTAGAAAGATAAGGACAGAATACCATACTTTTCCCCCAGAGGCTGCTGTTACCATCCACTATGCGTACACCAGGAGAAGGTTTTCTCAGATATCTTTTCCTGACCCCATCTGCCTTGTGAGCACGCAGTCCATGGAGAAAAGCTTGCAAATGGAATCAAAACCATTTTAATCATTTTCTTATACTCTCATGGTAGCCCACCTACGGTCATTAGCAATTCATTAAAAATTTGGATGAATTTTTTTTTTACCTGCTTCTGTGGCATTTGCCCTTCTTACCTGCTTGCATGACATTTGCTTACATTCAATCTCTTCTTGGAATCATCTTTCTTTTGTTAGATTTCAGGTTAATTGGTTGCCCTATGACCTCAGGTATCAGGAGATAGTGTGATTTTTGAAGAGTGCCTGGCTTTTCGTTGTTGTCATTGTTGTTGTAGTTGTCGCCATCGTAAGGGTGCATGGTAGTGGCACTCTTTACCTCTGCTGCTGATCACCCATAGAGGTTCTGAGACTGAATTTTTGTAATGTATGAATTTTAAGGGTCAGTAATATCTTTTTGTCTTTTATTTTCCTTTTGAACTTTTTCCTAGTTGAAGTTAAAATGCGTACCGTAAAACTTCTACTCTGAGGTAAAAAGGAAAAGACTGCAATTCAATTGAAGAAATTAAACTCTTCTTGGGTTAATTTAGGAATATTTGTAACTAACTTTAAGATAAAATCCCATATGAAACATGCTCAAATGTGGTAAGGGATTAGGTTAGCTTGAATTTATTCATTTCCTTTGGTATTTGCTGAATAAACGAGTGTTTCCTTATTTCAAACTATTTCAAAGGCTTTTGATTTTTGTGTTGTTTCTGTTGGTGCTGTTTCCTGTTTCATTTGGGGAAATGATGGAATTATGCTCTCTGAAGGAAATATTTTCATTAGCAGGGATAAGACCTACTTATAGAACTAAGGAATAATAAATATCCTTATGAAATGCATTTTATTTTACTGAATTTCATTTTTAAGTAAAATACCATAATAGTTTTTATTTCTTTTACTTACTCTCAAGGACAAAGCAGAAAACCCTAAATATTCCTTGAAAAGCTACAAAGGGAATGCATTAAATTATTCCTTCAACAAAGTTTTTCTTGGGCACATTCTCTGTGCCCGGAACTTTAGCAGATACTGGGATACAGAGGTGAGAAAACAAGAGTAGTATCGCTAGCCTCATGTAAGCCTACATTTTTTCTAATTAACCCTGGAGCCTCATCAAATATTGATGCTAGAAGAATAGAGTTTCATTAGTCATACCACACAAAAACATGTATTATTACAAGCTGTGAGGGCTCCTTTGAAGAAAAATCATAAGCTCCAATAAAATAGTATAAAGGAGCACTGGAGTTAGACTGGGGGAGTGTCAAAAAACACATCACTGAGAAAATTACAATTGAGGTGATATTTCAGAGAAAAATGTAATTTGGAGTTTACCAGTGAGTATATAGTATAATTGGTCTGGGAAGAGCTCTCCAGGCAAAATGAACAGGATCTGCCATGTCTAAATGTCACAGGGGACAGGAGAGAGCTTAATATATTGATGAAGCTGAGTAAATCCTAGCCCAGCTGCAGCTCAGAAAGAAAAAGAGAGAATAGCATAGATGAAAGACTAAACATAGTTAAAAACTAACATTTACTGATTATTTACTGTGTGCCAAGAACTGTTGCAAGCACATTGGGTTAACACATTTTATTCTTCCAACATCCCTAATTTTATTTCTAGCCCATGATGGAATAACTGGAAACTGATTCCCCCCCACCATCTGTCAACAACTAGAAAGTTGAACAAAATTGATGAAAATACTGTTTTTATATGTGGGACAGCAGCAGCACAGGACTGTATTTCTCTCTAAAAAGAAGGAACAAGATAGGTGATCCCTGCAATTGTCCCAGGTTTCTACCTTTAGCCACTTTGTAGTCAGCACCAACTAGGCAAGATAACAGAACATTGTGTCTCACTGAGCTAAGGTTCAATACATCAGAGTTCGAGGAGACCTAAGTAACTAAATTTTACAGGGCAAGGTATTGTGTAGACAGAAGCTATGTGGAGAAAGCACTCTAGAAATACGTGGAGAAAGGATTATAAATCATGCTGCTATAAAGACACATGCACACGTATGTTTATTGCGGCACTATTCACAATAGCAAAGACTTGGAACCAACCCAAATGTCCAACGACAATAGACTGGATTACGAAAATGTGGCACATATACACCATGGAATACTATGCAGCCATAAAAAATGATAAGTTCATGTCCTTTGTAGGGACATGGATGAAACTGGGAACCATCATTCTCAGCAAACTATCACAAGGACAAAATACCGAACACCGCATGTTCTCACTCATAGGTGGGAATTGAACAATGAGAACCCATGGACACAGGAAGGGGAACATCACACTCCGGGGACTGTTGTGGGGTGGGGGGAAGGGGAAGGGATAGCATTAGGAGATATACCTAATGCTAAATGACGAGTTAATGGGTGCAGCACACCAACATGGCACATGTATACATATGTAACAAACCTGCACATTGTGCACATGTACCCTAAAACTTAAAGTATAATAATAATAAAAGAAAAGAAAAAAATAGAAAAAAAAAGAAATACATAGAGAAGTCCCCTTAAGTCTTTGAATACTAAACTATGCACACATAGGATGAGATTCAGTAAGGCCAAGAAAAGAATAATTATAAAGAAGATGTATGATAGATATTTCCAGATCTCACACAGGGTTAGACAACATGTACACTCAAAAAAGAGTGGCACAACCTTGTTGGACATGTAATACATTCATCAGAGACCTAGAAGGGTCATACCTTAGTAGTAGTGATAAACAACTTTAGAATAAAGGTGACTCCAGATTTGTCCTAACAAAGCCTGGAAATAGGCTTTGGAAAATAAAATATTTTAAAAGACTGGAAAAGCCCAAGTTAATCTACTAGCAACTTAAGTAGCTAGTTAAACAATATATTTAAATAAAAGTAACAAAAAACAGATAATACAATATTCACAACATCTTAAAATAACAAAATAAAACAAAATAGAAATATAAAACAACCCAAGGCATTGGACATTAGGCAATGAAGGACAGTGACCCTTGAGGGATAAGAAACAAATAAGATGGGCTCTTTCTTTTTTCAACTTATCACCTGGACAAAGTTTTCAAGTCACAGTGCAGGGAAGGTGCTCAGGCAGAGCCTCCCTCTGTTGAGGACATGGATCTGGGGGTCCAGGGAAAATAAGGTAGCTAGACTTAAAAGGGGATGGCACCAAAGGGGATAAAGTCACACACACACACACACACACACACACAAAGACTCTGGGGGTAAGCAAAGAGTTCTACTTAAGTGTTCAGTTGATTACTTATTGGCTTATGCATGTAAGGAAAATATCTAAGGCCAGGGAAAGATCATCTAAAAGTATGGGAAAGAACAATCCCAGTATTAAAACAGAAGTAGGAATGATGCCAGTTCCCAACAATCAGAGTGGAAAACCTTGTAATTCAGCAGGAAATATTAGAGAATTGGGATGAGTCTTGCCTCAGTGGAAAAAAAATTACACTTAGACTAAATGCAACTCATAATGGGTGGGGGAGGGAATAAATCAATCAAAACTAAATGAAATGACAGAGATAATAGGATCACTAGAAAAAGACATCAAAATCTTAAGCAAAAAGAACAAAGCTGGAGGCATCATGCTACCTGACTTCAAACTATGCTACAAGGCTACAGTAACCAAAATAGCCTGGTACTGGTACCAAAACAGACATACAGACCAGTGGAACAAAACAGGGACGTCAAAAATAACACCACACATCTACAACCTTCTGATCTTTGACAAACTTGACAAAAACAAGCAATGAGGAAAGAGTTCCCTATTTAAATGGTGCTGGAAAAACTGGCTAGCCATATGCAGAAAACTGAAACTGGACCCCTTCCTTACACCTTATACAAAAATTAACTCAAGATGGATTAAAGACTTAAATGTAAAACCAAAAACCATAAAAACCCTGGAAAATAACCAAGGCAATGCCATTCAGGAAATAGGCATGGGCAAAGATTTCATGACGAAAATGCCAAAAGCAATTCCAACAAAAGCCAAAATTGACAAATGGGATCTAATTAAACTAAACAGCTTCTGCACAGCAAAAGAAATTATCATCAGAGTGAACAGGCAACCTACAGAATGAGAGAAACATTTTGCAATCTACCCATTCAACAAAGGTCTAATATCCAGAATCTACATGGAACTTAAACAAATTTATCAGGAAAAAAAAAACCCATGTAGGTGAAGGATATGAATAGACACTTCTCAAAATAAGACATCTATGCAGCCAAAAAAAAAAAAATGTAAAAAGAAGCTCAACATCACTGATCATTAGAGAAATGTAAATCAAAACCATTGTGAGATACCATCTCACACCAGTCAGAATGGCAATTACTAACAAGTCAAGAAACAATTGATGCTGGCGAGGCGATGGAGAGATAGGAACACTTTTACACTGTTGTTGGAACTGTAAATTAGTTCAACCATTGTGGAAGACAATGTGGCGGTTCCTCAAGGATCTGAGAACCAGAAATACCATTTGCCCCAACAATCACATTAGTGGGTATATACCCAAATGAAAGATAAATCAGTCTACTATAAAGACACATGCACATGTATGTTTATTGCAGCAGTATTCACAATAGCAAAGACGTGGAACCAACCCAAATACCCAGCAATGATAGATTGAATAAAGAAAATGTGGTACATATACACTATGGAATAGTATGCAGCCATAAAAAGGAATGAGATCACATCCTTTGCAAGGACATTGATAAAGCTGGAAGCCGTCATTCTCAGCAAACTAACACAGGAATGGAGGACCAAACACCACATGTTCTCATAAGTGGGGGTTGAACAATGAGAACACATGGACAAAGAGAGGGGAACAACACACACCAGGGCCTGTCAGGTGGTGGGAGGCAAGGAGATGGAGAGTATTAGGACAAATACCTAATGCATTCAGGGCTTAAAACCTAGATGATGGGTTGATATGTGCAGCAAACCACCATGGCACATGTATACCTATGTAATAAACCTGCAGGTTCTGCACATATATCCCAGAACTTAAAGTAAAATAAAAAAAAAAAGACATCAAAGCATATATCCTAATTATATTCCATATACCCAAGAGGGTAGGGCAAGCTTCTCATCCTCAACACTACTGACATTTTAGTCAATGGTCACATATTTTTATTTTTGTTGTTGCTGTGTCTGTGGGGAGACTATTAGGTAAAATGTATGATGGTTAGCAACATTCTACACAGTACAGTGTTAGTCAGTAGAAGTTCCCACCCCACACTGTGACAATTAAAAATGTATTCAGTCATTGACAAATATCTTCTGAAAGGGTACAATTTCTTCTAATTTAGAACCACTGGTCTAGAAAAAAATTAAATGTGTTCAATAAAAATAAAATGACATATTAAAAAGACTGAAATCAAACTTCTGGAGTTAAAAACTTCGCTGTCCGATATTAAAAAAACACACACTGGAAAGGAGTAATGGCAGGCTAGATAGAAGAACAAAACATTAGTAGATTAAAGACATGAGAATAGAAGTTATCTAAGAATAAAGAGTAGGAGAAATAACAACATAGTGGAGCTACTGGAAAATTTCAAATAGTCAAATATATATATAATTGGAGTCTGTGGGGAGAGGAAAGAGGGAGAAGAAAAAAACATGAGTATTTGCCAGAAATTGTACAAATAAGAAACTGTAAACCTAAAACTCAAGAAATGCAATGAAACCCAAGCATAAGAAATACAAAGAAAATTACATCAAGGCTCATCATAGTCAAATTGCTTAAACTAGTGATCGAAGCAAAAAGTAATAAAATAATAAAAGACAAAACTCTTAAAGGTATCTGAAGAAAGAAAGAGATATTACATGCAGGGGGACGAATAAAAGGATGACAGATTTCTTGTTGAAAACAATGAAATCTAGGACACAATAAAGCAAAACCTTTAAACTATTAAGCGAAACAAAACAAAACAAAATCCTGTCAACCTAGAATTCTTTAGGCAGTAAAAATTTTTTTCAGAAAGTAAAACAAAGAATTCTTCAAATACACAAAAGTTGAAAAAAATTATCACAGTAGACTTACACTACAAAAATGTTTTTAAAAAGTTATTTAAGAAAAAGCAAAATAATATCAGTTGGAAATCCATTCTCCACCAAGAAATAAGGAGCACAGGAGATGGTAGCTACATAGATAAAATAAAGACTATATTTTCATTATTTAAATTTCTTAAAACATTATTAAATGTGTAAAGTGGAAATAATATATTGTGGGGTTTATAATATTGTGAAGAATTAAACTGTATGTCAATAATAGTGCAAAGCCTGAGAGTGAAAAAATTAAAAGTGCACTATTATAAAGTTATTATTTTATTCATGAAACAATGTAATAACACTTAAAGATAGTTCTGATAAATTAAGCACGTATACTATAAATCCTAAATTAACCACTACAATAATGCAACAAAGAGCTATTGCTAATAAGTTCACAAAGGAGATAACATGAAATAATAAAAACTGCATTTCAAAGAAGTTATAAATAGAGAAAACAAGGAACAATACATGTAGTACAGATAAAATTAAATGTCAAGATGGCACATTTGAAGCTAGTCATATCATTACATTAAATAAAATAAATGTCTCAAAAGTCAGAGATTTTCAGATTGGATTAAAAAATAAGATCCAACTCTATGCTGCTTTAAAAAAATCCATTTTACATATAAGAAACATAATAGATCATGAAAAGATGAAAAAATATATATGATGCTAACATTAATCAAAAGCAAACTGGAGAGGATATACAAACTTCAGAGCAAAAAATAGGGCAAAATAAAGACATTTTCTTGTAAACCAAAAACGGAGAGAATCCCTTGTAGCACACCTACAAGAAATGTACAAGAAGTCATTGAGATGAAGGAAATATTGTCAGATGGAAACTTGGACCTATATAATAGACTAAATAATTCTGGGAATAGTAAAATATGTGGCTAAATTTAAAAATTTTAGCTCATTTTTAAAGTCTTTTAAAAAGAAAATTGTTTAAAGAGAATATAAGAATTTTTGTAGGGTTTATTTATTATGTAAACATAAAATGTATGATTGAGATATCATAGCTGTTGTTATGTGAAGGGGAATAATCTATAGAAGCTAGACTGTGATAAATTAAAGATGCATGGTGGAAAGCCTAGGATGGCTGTGAAAAAATAGGTAGAGTTATATAACATGACAACAGTGTAGAAAAAGTATAATAATAAAAAATTATTATTTAATCCTTAATGAAACAGAAAATGAGAAAGAAAACACAAAGAACAAATGGGACATATAGAAACATTACACTGGGCGTGGTGGCTCCTGCCTGTAATTCCAGCACTTTGGGAGGCTGAGGTGGGCAGATCACCTGAGGTCAGGAGTTCAAGAACAGCCTGCCCAACATCGTGAAAACCCCGTCTCTACTAAAAATACAAAAAATTAGCCTGGTGTGGTGGTGTGCACCTGTAATTTCAGTTACTTGGGAGGCTGAAGCAGGAGAACAGCTTGAACCCAGGAAGTGGAGGTTGCAGTGAGCCGAGATCATGCTACTTCACTCCAGCCTGGGTGACAGAGCAAGACTCACGTCAAAAAAAAAAATTATAGATTAATTAACCAAAATATATCTGTAATTACTTTTAATCAAAGGAGAATAAAACCTAATTAAAAGCCAGAGTGTGTCAGTCTGGATAAAAATGCAAGACTCAACTATGCGCTCTGCTCACTAGAAACCCACTTTAAAGATAAAGACACCGATTAAAAGTAAGAAGAGGGAAAAGCTAAACAGAATAAACTTTCACCATAAGCTGGAGTGGATACCAGCCACTGGGAAGGGCTAGAGTTTGATGCTATATATTAAAATATTTAAATAATTTTAAGGGAAGGGAAGGGAAGGGAGCAATGAAAGAGCAAGAATGTTTAGGCTCTTTTTTTGGTAGAGTGAATTCTGGACAATTACCCTTTGAACTAATTTTAGAGAGAGAGAAAGACAAAAAGGCAGAAAATGAAAAAGTAGGGTAGAAAATAGTCCCACCAGTTTGAATACGGTTTAACCAAGATCCAACCACTGCCGTCCAACTCGGACACTTTTGGACCTGATTCTTGCTCTCTTCTGTTTAGGAAAGATAGAGAATTGGAGAACAGACCCGTCCCCTAATCTAGCTACCGTCCCAATTTTCATATCACTGGCACAATCACAAAGATTTCACTTTTTTCTTCTTTTAGTCATGAATAGCCATCCATTTTAACTAAATACTCATTGCATATAAGGCAGCAGCCTCCAAAATAAACAAAACGAACGTGGCATGATAGTTGAAAGCCTCCAAAATGATCAGATTTGAATTGAATTTTTGCAAGATTAATGCTTTAAAAATTAAATCGCCTATTCTTGGAAGAGAATAAAAAGAAAAAATTCAAAAGATGAATTGGAAACAGAAAATGAAAACATTTAATATAAACAGTGAAGCAGGAACATTCCAAGTCAGTCCTCCTGCAGTACTTATTTGGGACTACCATAGACTAGACTAGAGCTGTGCTGCTCTTAACACTTAAAGGGGCAGGCTGTTTCTCTTGCTGTGAAGAAAACACCCCAAGTTAAGAAATTATACGCTATAGATGACTTGAAATTGTCTGTACAATGTAGCTTTGTACGTGATATCTTTTTTATTCTTTAAAATAAAAAATGCTGAATACATACATTCATTAGTTTATCATTAAACTGTAAAATTTGTAAAGGTAATTATTTAAATATTTTAATATATAGCATCAAACTCTAGCACAATTTTTTACTCTTAAATTTTTTTTTAATTAAAATATTTTTAGAATACTTTTAATGAAGTTTTGTTTCTCTTGCTGGAAGGACCTATAAATAAAAAGAAACATGACAATTGCAGTGAGATTTTTATTGACATCAAGAAATAGCTGCACATTTGAAAGAGACTACATTTTCCCTAATTTTAGGCTTTATGGAAGTATTTATATAGGAACTTTCTATAACTTTCTGGTCATGTATTTGCAATATTTCTAATATATCTGAAATTAATATATGAATATATGAACTAAATGACAGATGGATAATTATAGATGCTTTCCTTTTCTCTCTATTCTCCTACCAGTTAAGACAAAAGGATTTGTCTTTGCTACACTTTGTTTCTGTTTTGTTTTGTTTTTTGATCTTCCAAGGTTTCCCAGTTATTGTTAAAGAGAAGAATCATCCACTCTTGCTGAGAAAGACTGTTCTAAAAGTTTAATACTTTTATAAATTTTTGTCTGTTGGATTAAGTCTCTGAATTCATCTGCTAGAAAGCACAGAATATGGACTTGTATTTCTTTATATAGGTTATATGTAAACAAGTCTACTATTTAAAAGACACTGGATAATTTTTTTCATTAATGTAATCCCCAAACACATAAGTATTTTGAGAGCCAACATCATTCCTTTCTGTAGGAAATTTCAACTAGTGTTAAAGTTAGAAGTTCAAGTCACAATTCATTATCTGCAGACATGGGGATATCTCACAGATAAATTCCAGCTGCAAACCATGATAGTGAGTCTAGATTTAATGTTTGACTTTCTGGTTGACAGGGTGAGTAATTTGAACCTGAGTTGATAGTAGTGACCCTAACTAGAACAATTTGATGTATTAGCAAATTCTTCTTGCAGTTAGGCTGCACTTCTCAATAACCTCTTAGTCAAGGAAAATAAGTTACTTTGGTGGAGAATTAAGTGAAACAAACCAGAAGAGTAAGATCTTCTTCACATATATTTATTTTTGTATAGGGTTTCCTTGACCCTTCAATAATAGAAATAGCAAGCCAGAATTATTTTTTCATCCAACATATTATAAAAATAAGAAAGGAGTGGGAGAGATAAAGGAAAGGGTAGAGAGAAATAGAAATGTAAGTAACTAATAGCTTGCTTTAAATTCTACTGTTGTGAATGTTTTGAGCATGAGAACAAATATGTAAGAATAAATTAGATGTGGTAATAATCAAAAGAATAACAATTAAATTGACAGATTGGGGTTCCATGGTAATTCTTAGAATGATATCCATATCTATATTTCCTAGCATGTATGTCAAAGGTTGTGTTTTTCTAATTTTCAGAGCAGCAAACTCCACCTGGGATATCAAACTCAAGCTGTGTTTCTTCCCACCTCTTATGTTAATAATAGTCTTTATAATCTTTCTCTTAGTATTTGCATAGTCATTTGGGCTAGCATTTTTACAATTTGAATAAAATCTTAAACGTAGAATAGGAATGTATAAAAATAAACGTATGTATTCTATTTGAAAGTTTAAATCTAAGGACACAGTGCATTTCACAAATAGAAGTGGCATCTTTGTTTCCCCATTAAAAAATGAAAAGTTGGCTCAGATGCTTCTTTAATCTGTCATCATATTTATCTCCTATTTCATTACTCTTTCATATGTTGGTAACCGATGATGTAATAACCAAAGAATGAATTGATTAACTAAACAACAGTATGATTGGAAGGCTTTTTTTTTAAAGCTTCAACAAAGTAATAGGAGTAAAGTAATTTTCAAACAATCAGTTTCAAGAAATAATACAAAAAATAGAACTGAAGTCTTTAAATGCAGTGTTTGGTTTATTTTTATTATTACTATACTTGAAGTTAACAAAAAATCAAATCATTAGAAAATAATCTAAGTCCAGTGTTTTATTCCAAAACCTTTTCTGTTGTTACAGCTGAAGTACCCACTCACCCTTCCTTTCACTTTCTACATCCAAGTTACTGTACAGTGAGAATTCATTTTCAGTATAACTCTGAGATACTGCACATCAGCCATCAAAAGAAGACAGCTAAGCTCACAATATTATATTTATAAAGTCAGGAAAGTGAACCTATACATTATAAAGGATTTTCCAGAGCAGAAGTTTAAACTAAAAGCATTTCCTGTTTTTATTTTCAGGTATTAAGACTGTTAGATTAATAAATCTTTTAAGAACTCAAACAAAGAGCAGTGGCAGCAACTTAGGTCTTAAACCATAAACAGTTAACTCTTTTTTAAAAAAAATATGTTCTCTGATGACAAGATTTCTGTTTACTGTAACATGATTATTCCACAAGTAACATTCTGGTACATGGCCATTTAACTGACTGGGTAGGTTTTAATGAGATTGAGCAACTGCTTTCTGCAACATTAGACTGTGGATTATCCACTTTATTCAATTAGATGTTCTAAAATACTTATTGCTGTATAACAAATTGCCCCAAAACTCAGTGGCTTTAAACAACGACGATGATTATCTCATGCTTTCTGTGGATCAAGAATCTAGGCATGGCTTAACTCAGATCTCAGTGTGAGAGTCCTCCACAGGGCTGCAATGCAGGAGTTAGCCAGCGCTGCAGTCTCATTCGAAGACCTGAATAGGAAGAGTTTGAGCTCACTTAAGCTTTTGTTGGAAGGATTCAGTTTCTCAAAGACTTTCGGACTCAGAGATTCTGTTTTTTGCTGATGGTTGGCCAGAGCCACCTAAGTTCCTTGCCATGGAATTCATAGATTAATACAAATTAATTAATCAGAGACAGCACACAAGAGCAAGAAAGAATGCCAGCCAGAAAAGAAGTTACAGTTTTTACAACCTAATCTCAGAAGATATATTCCATCATTTTTGCTCTTATCTAATCATTGGAAGCAGTAATTAGGCCCTGCCTGCAATAGAGAAAAGAGGATTCCATAATAGTGTGAACACCAGAAGACAAGGATATTTGGGAGATAGTTTAGAAGGTTACTCATCACAAACTCAGACCATCAGATTAGTGTATGAACTATACTAATGTGTTATATTTTAAATAGTTTTTCAGAGAAAATACCACTTTTGTTTATTTTTAAAGGTGACATAAATTAATACGTTAACAGTTGATTTGATGGTCACTAGTATAGTGAGTTAAGAACTAAATGTGGATACTTTTTTATAGGAGGTAAATAGAAAATGATGCATGATGTTTTCCTCTGACAGATTTATTATATATACCATAAAAGTAGAACATTATCTTATTATTAACATACTTATAATCATGTGCTCAGAATGGCAACATAATTTTTCCAGATTTTAAAATTTCCAAGGGCTTTCTACTTTTTTAAAGTAATATTCTAGATTTTTATCCTTGAATTTTAGGTCATCGAAGAGGCTACTTTTTCTTAATAAAAATGATAATATTAATTGTATACTTTCAACAATTTAATTTGTTTCTCTAACATTAATTTATGTACACATTCCTATGCACACATATATACATTCAATGGAATGTATATTCCTCTTGTTAAGGAAGTCCTTTTCAGACTATTTTACTATATGTAACCATCTAAAGGAAGCACATGTCCAATTCTTATGGCTGTAATTGGCTTTGGTTCTTCTTTAGGGTTTGTCTAGGGCAGCCACCTAGGCGAAATAATATAAACTTTTGGATTTGCATCTTATTTCTTGCTTCATTAATTGCATTAACTTCCAAACTGATGAATTCTTTGAATTAAAATGCCATTTACATTTAATACCAAAAATCACTTTCTTTGCATTTAAACCTTTTAATTATAGTTTTGAATTATAGTTCTAAATTGTGTTTGTCAAAGTCTTAATTAGATTTCTGTTGTAGTGATATAGTAGTTAGCTGAACAGTAGCAGGACTGAATAAGATGGTTTTCTATATAATAAATTGGAAGGCTGCTTAAAATGTTTGGCATGTAATGCAGACTTTCTATACTGTGTAAATAAATGGTATATATAGGTAACTATTGATTTATAAAGAAAGATCAAATCTAGACACCTGAAGAAGAGAACTTTCTTTTTTCCTACAAGTTCAGCCTGTGTGGGATTTGTATGGAATTTCATTTAATAAGAGATTTTATTTTGCTATTTACTTAACAACGGTGACAAATGGTGGCCAGGAGGAAAAGCAAAGTATGTAATCAATCTTAACACCTTTGTTGTTTTCGTAAGAGAATAAAAAAGACTAAAAAAGGACAAAGAAAAGAAGACACTTTGAAGGAAAAAGAGACAAAAATTTTTCTTGTTTGTGCTATTGAGGATGATGGTGGTGCTGGTACTGATAATGACAATAATGGTCATAATGAAAAATTTTTCTGGTCTTTAAAAGTCACTAGATGTTAGGTATTATTATCACAGTTTCACACATGAGGATATTTGAGATTCATAGAAGACAAAATTTTGCCTAAATTGACACTTCTAAAAAAAATCTTAGAGCAATATTCAAATCCAGGTCAGCCTTCTTTAATTTCTGGGTCCTCTCCATTATTTCAGGCTGCCTGTCATGAAGACACTCAATGTCAGTGTTAGCCACATCCAGGTTATCCCAGTTATTTCTATTGTAATCACATATTAAATCTAATTCCTATAATTTCTTCCTGAAAACTGCTTAGAACTTGTGCTTTCCAAATTTTTGATATTTTAAAAACACAAATATAACTCTACTACTATGTGGAAATATTTAAAGAAAAAACATGTTGTGAACATTCAAAGAATAGCAAACATTGTTGCTGTTGTTTTTAAATAAACCCTAAACCTTATAGTGGATAGTAAATTATAGATGCTCTTACATGAATAAAAATCCAACAAAATTTATAAAAGTGTGACAGACCTAATTTAGATTAACATCACACCTTCAACTCTGAGAGCTTTTACTGATATTATCATGATTTTTAATAACTGCTGATTCAATTATTGCTGCTAAAAGAAGACATTGAGAACATGAGATTTGGAGTCAAACAAACATGGGACAAATTCCAGCTTTTCCAGTAGCCACAGGACTTTATATTTAATTTCTCCAGGGTCTATTTTGTTTTTTTAAAAATATAGAGATTAACTAGTATGGACTTCATGGGATTACTGTGCAGAGCAAAGGATATAATATGCTGTATGAATGGACACTATATTATTGTTTTTATCATAATCATCATTGATATTGATATTTAAAATGGCAACAACCTTGGTTTTGAATATGACTAGACAAGGTTGCCTCTTGGTGGTTCTTATTTATTTACTCAACTATATTTATTGAGATCAGATCATTTGCCTGGTTCTTTGCTAGCCATTAAGATAGATAGGGAATAACATACATTTTCCCCCCTCAGTCTTATTCCTGTTACCCCTACTCCCAAACTTGCTATGTTGGTCCATTTACTTCACTATAAAGGAATAGCTGAGGCTGGGTAATTTATAAAGTACTGATGTTTAATGGGTTCACAATTCTGCAGGCTGTACAGGAAGCATGGTACCAGATCTGCTTCTGCTGAAGGCCTAAGAGATCTTACAACCATGGCAGAAGGCGAAGGGGCAGCAGGTGTATCACGTGACAAGAGTAGGAGCAAGAGAGTGAGAGGAGGGAGGTTCCAGAACTCTTTTACACAACCAGCTCTCATGAACTGAGTGAGAACTCACTTACCACCAAAGGGATGATGCTAAACTATTCATAAGGGATCCGCCCCCACAATCCAATCACCTCCCACCAGGCCCCACCTCCAACACTGGGAATCACGTTTAACATGAGAGTTGAAGGGGAAAAGAAATTCAAACCATATCACCTCCTACTGGCTTAGAACACAACTGAGGCTTAACAAGAGGCCAGAATATCCAAGGATCTGCTGGGTATTCAGGCTATTTTTTTGTTTGTTTCTTGTAGTCTAAAAACTTTAAAAAGGGTGTGGACACATGGTCCTGTTTAAAAATCACTCTGGCTAATATAAAGGATATGTGGGAAGAGTTCTTCATGCACATACACAAGTTAAGAGTCCACTGCAGTCACCCACAGAAGAGATTATAATAGGTTGGGCTAAGTCAGTGGCAGTGAAGATTAAGAGATGTGGATGGACTTGATATTCAACAGAGGCAACACTGAGAGGTCTTCTAATAGATCAGATATGTGAGGAGAGGTAGAGTGAGGAAAGCAAGGATGAGGTGACACCCATTTGAGGAAGAACGACTAAGAATAGATTAGATTTGCATGGGAAAACTAAAAGATCAGCTTTAGACATGCTGAGATTAAAATGATTATTATATATCCAAGCACAGATGTCAAGTACGTCATTGGCTAAAGAAAACTGGAATTCTTAGGAAACGTTTCCATGGAGATACAAATGTTGAAGTTTTTATCAGGCAGATGAGTTAAAAATCAGTTGGAAAATAAAGAGGCATTTTAGCAAGCTATGAGAATATATAACATTTCAAGGCCAGATAAAAAAGAGAGTAGGTTTGGGTGTGGTAGCTCAGCACTGTAATCCCAACACTTTGGGAGGTCAAGGTGGGAGGATTGCTTGAGCCCAGGAGTTCCCAACGAGCCTGGGCAACAAAGAGAGAACCCATCTCTAAAAAAAGGAAAAAAAAAAAGTAGAGAGTCATGTATAGAAATTACCTAGCAGAGTGCTGTTGCGTATTTAAATGTAAATAAAAATTCTTAATAGTAATAATTAGTTAAAAATTATATTTTTGCTCACCTCAGATGTCCATACAAGATTAATATTAAGCCAAAAATAAAATTAGGCTGCTAAATGTGTTTCAAATATTTTAACCATTTGTAGTTATCATCACTAAGTTACAAGTGTTTGTAGATGACTATAACTTGCATCTATTAATAATTCCATTAATAGTAATTAAACTTTGACTTAAGTTAATTTTTCCATTTCTTATTTACCAAGGATATTGGTAACATCCACTTTGTGTTACTTCTATGTCTTAAACCATGATAGAGTTTTCTTAGCCGAATATCTTTCTTTGTGATTTAGCTGAGCAAGAAGGAAGTCAAAGAACACTGCAATGATGATATATAAGGTGACCTTCTGTTTCCTTCTTCCTCTCGCCTTCTGATTTCAGGTACTCTGAATGCTTTAATTTGGAATGTAAATCTGCTTTTGTGCAAAAGCAGCTTTGATTAAGTTCTGCAAGTTCTTGAGTAAAATTTCAGCCAAATCTCAAGGCCTTCACTAAATTTTTACATTATTTAGTTTCTTAGCTGTCTTAAGCCTTATTAAAAGCAAGATCCTTATGAATAATTCATTTTTTTGGATGGGCATGCTATGTCACTTACTTGTCATTTTTGTACATACATTTAAAATCTAGGTATTTTTTCTCCCATTTCCTTTCTATAAAGACGAAGAATATTTGCTTTGCTTCATCTATGAGGGAAGAGAAGTAATGGATGTTCAGGATTGTATTTTTGCACATGGTTTCCAGATTTATTCATTATTGTCCTATTTGTTTAAGGTTATTTTTGTCATATTTTAAATTGCATGACTGACAGGAAAACTTGATTATAACAAAATTGTCTGATGCTGAATATAGATGACACGGAGCACTTGCTCAGAGGTCCTAGTACACAGATGTCTAAGCTATTATCTTGGGCCAAATCCTCACTTATTTTGCCAAAAGCACATATCAATTAAATAGAGTCAGAACTTTCTGCAATACTGCATTCACATTCTGGCTCACTGAGTGCATCAACATTCATATTTTTGGGTTTGTTTGTGTTTTCTCTTTGAATGACTTAGGCATCATGTCAGTCATTGTTTCTTACTAATTTTATTCATTCCTTAAATGAACACAACTTTTCCCAACATCTTGAGTTTGTTTCAGTCTTCCGCAAAGTAAACTCTTAAGATTTGCAAATAAAAAATCTTAAGTTATACAGATGCCATGTTAGTGTTGGAAGAAGCGGGAGTGATAGATAGAAACTCGTTCCCTGAGCCACACAGAACTGGTTTTATACTTTGGCTTTGAATAATTAGATTTTTGAACTTGGCAAGTTTTTAAAAATTTTATTGTTGTTTTAATTGTTAGTCTTTTAAATCTTTATTTGAAGGAGAATATTAAATTCTGTCTATGGAAAAAAATAGCTGAAAGTATTAGAAGAAATAAATTAGCTTCATCTGGCAGCATCAAGTAGATACTTAATAAATGGCATTTTTATTATTACAGAAATTTTAATAAGTGGTATTATTACATAAATTTATTTTATTTTATTTTTGAAATGGAGTGTCACTCTGTCGTCCAGGCTGGAATGCAGTGGTGCGATCTCAACTCACTGCAACCTCCACCTCCCAGGTTCAAGTGATTCTCCTGCCTCAGCCTCCTGAGTAGCTGGGACTACAGGGCACACCACCATGCCTGGCTGATTTTCATATTTTTAGTAGAGACAGGGTTTCACCATGTTGGCCAGGCTGGTCTTGAACTCCTTACTTTAGGTGATTCACCCATCTCAGCCTCCCAGAGTACTGGGATTACAAGTGTGAGCCACCACACCCAGGCCATTACATAAATTTGGACATTATGGAAGCTGAGGCAGATGCTCTAGATTTGCTGACTCAATTTTCATATCAACTTTTTTCTAGAATGAATTATGTTTCCTAAGCTGTCTTGTTGGTAGGGTTCCAAGACTAACTGTCTTACACCAGGCAGATGCACGCATGTAGATAGAACAGGGAGAGAAAGTGAGCAGCATGAAGCTGGGAGAACAGAACTCCTACGAAGCATGTCACCAGAGGGGTTTGGTTCTTTTAGGACTGGAAGTGCTGGCAGTGGCTTCCTGATGTGGCAGCTCTTGGTCACAGCAAGACTGTGTTGTCTAAAGCATGAGTTAGCAGCATTTCCCTTAGCAGATCAGTTCCAAGGTAGCAATTTGGCAGTTCTTTGAATTTCTGCCTCAATTCCTTGACCTCCTCCACAATCCCACGCACTATTATAATATTCTTTAATGAATTCTTTCCTACTTTATGTCACCAGAATGGATTCTGTTTCTACAACTGACCAATGCAGTAATCACTTATATGTGATGAAAAAGTAAAATGCGTAATATATTTAAGCCAGTGTATTTTTGTTTGTTTTAGAGGGAGTTCTCTGGTACTTCAGTTCAACTTTATAATTAGATAAATTACGGTAAGGAAATAGAATTTACAATGTGGAGGTTACTGAAAGAGAAACTGGACAAGCGAATCTTGAGAAGCAGATACTACAGGATAGAAAGCTAGTGATCCGCCTCACTACATGATGGTAAAATATTTGGTTACACCACTCACCTAATGTACATTTGAAAGCAAAACACATACCAAGGGGAGATTTAAAAAACACATCAGATTGCCTACGTAGCTGGCTTCTCTCTGTCAATTTCTTTTCTTTTCTTTTTCTTGTTTTGAGATGGAGTCTGGCTCTGTCGCTCAGGCTGGAGTGCAGGGGCGTGATCTCGGCTCACTGCTAGCTCTGCCTCCCGGGTTCATGCCATTCTCCTGCCTCAGCCTCCTGAGAAGCTGGGACTACAGGCACCCGCCACCATGCCCGGCTAGTGTGTGTGTGTGTGTGTGTGTGTTTTAGTAGAGACGGGGTTTCGCCATGTTAGCCAGGATGGTCTCAATCTCCTGAGCTCATGACCCACCTGCCTCGGCCTCCCAAAGTGCTGGGATCACAGGCGTGAGCCACCATGCCCGGCCTTTCAATTTCTTCAGAGTCCTACAGGACCCAGACATTCAGTCTTATTTTCTTTTTCTATTCGGATATTCAATTCACCAGGCACCGTTCATTAAAAAGACCATCATTTCCCCACCGTACTGCAGTGTCACCTTGTGTTCAATCAAGAAGCAGCGTTATGTGGGAGTCTACTCTGTGTTCTCTTTTGTGTTCCATTGTTTTATATATGCATCTTGATGCCAACACCACAGTCTTAATTATTATATCTTTGTAAGTCTTTATTTGTGGTTGTGTTAGCCCATTAAGACTACTGTAACAAATGCCATAGACCAATTTTCTTATAAACAAAAAATATTTATTTCTCAGAGTTCTGAAGGCTAGGAAGTCCAAAATCAAGGTGCTGGCAGATTCAGTGTCTAGTGAGACCTTGCTCTTTGCTTGTTGGATGGTGCCCTCTTGCTGTATCTTCACATGGTGGAAGGGGCAAGGTGGCTCTTTTGGCTCACTTTTATAAATGCACTAATTTCTTTCATGATGACTAATCACTTCTTAAAGGCCTCACCCATAGGGGTTAAGATTTCAACATATATATTTGGGAGAACACAAACAGCCCATAGCAGTGATAACGCTTGTTCTCCTTTAAGATTGTTAAGTCATTATTGGGCCTATGCATTTCCATGTAAATATTAAATTCGGGTTGTTAATTTCTAGATTTTTTTTAGGTGTTAGATTTTGTCTGAGGTTGCCCTAAATCTATAGTTTAATTTTGGCAGAAATGACATCTTTAAAATATTGATTCTTCCAAAGAGAAAAAAATAGAACTTGGTTATATTCATTTAAATCTTTTGAAATGTATCTTGATAATACTTTTAGCTTTCTTTGTATCGGTCTTACTCACATTTCATTACATTCATTCTAGATTTTTCAAAGTTTTCTTGATGGAATATTTATTGTATCTTTATTTTTTTAAAAAATTTGCTCAGCACACAGAAACACATTTGTTTTTATATACGGATCTTTTATCCAAAGACTTGATAAATCCACTTCCTCATTCTAAGTTTGTCTTTAGATGGTTTTAAATTTTTTTAGCTTAAAACCATGTCTTTTGCAAATAACAACCCTTTTTTTTTATATATCTATCAACTTTCATATATTTTTGTTGCCTCGTTGCTCTAAGACTTCTGGTAAAATGTCAAAAGGAGTATTCATAGTGAACATTTTTGTTCATTTCTAATCTTTGGGGAAAGGCATTCAATATTTTAATTAATTATAAACTTTATGAAGTGCCCTTTTCAGATATTCTAACAGAATAAGGGATTTCTCTTCTATTTTTAGTTGTCTAAGAATTTTAAAGACAATAATGAGTATGGAATTTCTATCAGATAAATTTTCTGCGTTAATTGAGTTTATCATATATTTTTCTCTTCTAGTTTGCTAATGTAATATGACAGAATTATAGTCTCATCATAAATTATGAATATATTATATTACATGGCAAAATAAACTTTGCTTATGTAATTAAATTTATAGATCTTAAAATGGGGAGAGTATTCTGGATTAGACTGAGGTGATCTCAGTCTTATCATATGAGCCCTTAAAAGCAGAGAACATTGATTGAAGGCAAGACAGATATGGCAAAAGAAATCCAAAAGACTCCATCTGCCATTGCTGCAGGGAGGTCATATGAAAAGCATCAGGAGGAATACATACTGCCTCTAGGACCAGCCTCTGGCCGATAGTCAACAAGGAAACACGGACCTAAGTCCTACAAGGAACTGAGTCCAGCCAACAACTTATGAGTTGGAAGGCCCCAGCTGAGCTACAGCATACCTGCTTTTCTGACCTACGGGACAGAGAAATTATAAAAGTATTGTTTTGTAGCACTATGTTTGTCAATAATTTGTTATGGCAGCAATAGAAAAATGAATATGTAGTGAAATTGGTTGATTTTTAAAATTTAAAATGTACATTTATGAAATAAACTCAAATTGCTCATTATATAGTATCCCTTTATCTATTGCCCAATCTGATTTGCTAATAATTTATGGTTTTTGTATTTGTGTGCCTGCAAAAGATTGACCTACATTTTTCTTTTTTATTAATATTTTTGTCAAATTTTGGTATCAAGGATATATGCATTCTTATAAAACGAGTTGGTGAATTTTGAAGTGTTCCCATCTTTCTGTTCTCTGGAAGAGTTTGTTTAGTTTTTTTGTTTTGTTTTGTTTTGTTTTTTGAGAAGGAGTCTCACTCTGTCACCAGGCTAGAATGCAGTGGCATGATCTCGGCTCACTGCAACCTCCAACTCCCAGGTTTAAGCAATTCTCCTCTCTCAGCCTCCCAAGTAGCTGATAATACATGTGCTTGCCATTACACTTGGCTAAATTTTATATTTTTAGTAGAGACAGGGTTTCACTATATTGGCCAGGCTGGTCTCAAACTCCTGACCTCAGGTGATACATACACCTTGGCTTCCCAAAGTGCTGGGATTACAGGCATGAGCCACCACGCCTAGCCTTCTTTCTTGTTTGTTTGGAGAAATAAATAAATGAAGCTGCTGTGTTGCAGAGCGTTTCTTTGTAGAAAAGATTTTAATAACAGATTCAATTTAAGGGATGTAGAATATTTAATTGTTTCATATCTTTGTTCTGTTTCAATGTTTTGTTTTTCTAAAAATTTGTTAGTTTAACCTAAATTTTTAAATATAATTGAATTAATATCCTCTTTCTTTTTTATTTTTTAGAATATTCCATTTCTAGAAATACTCTATTTCTGAAATTTGTTACTTTGTGCCTTCTCTTTTTTCTCTTTGATTTCTTTTGCTAGGGAATCATCCATTGTATTAATAATGACTGTGAAGATGAAATATTTCTTTTTGTTAATTTTTCCTGTTGTATGTTATATGTTTTTTGGGGTTTATTTTTTGTTTTTTGTTTTTGAGACAGAGTCTCCCGCTGTTGCCCAGGCTGGAGTGTAGTGGCACGATCCTGGCTCACTGCAAACTTCGCCTCCCTGGTTCAAGTGATTCTCCTGCCTCAGCCTCCTGAGTAGCTGGGACTACATAGGCCCGCCACCACACCTGGCTAATTTTTGTGTTTTTAGTAGAGACAAGGTTTCACCATGTTGGCCAGGCTGGTGTTGAACTCCTGACTTCAGGTGATCTGCACACCTCGGCCTCCCAAAGTACTGGGATTACAGGTGTGAGCTACCACGTTCAGCCCGTTATTTTTTTTTAATTTCTTATTTTATCTGCATCATTTTTAGACCACTTGTTTTTTAATTTGTATAAACTTAGGACATACAAATGCAGTTTTGTTACAATTCCTTTTGTTTTACAGTGGTGTTCTTTTTTTTAATCATACTTTAAGTTTTAGGGTACATGTGCACAACGTGCAGGTTAGTTACATATGTATACATGTGCCATGTTGGTGTGCTGCACCCAGTAACTCGTCATTTAACATTAGGTATATCTCCAAATGCTATCCCTCCCCCCTCCCCCCACCCCACAACACGTATGTTTATTGAGGCACTATTCACAATAGCAAAGACTTGGAACCAACCTAAATGTCCAACAATAATAGACTGGATTAAGAATATGTGGCACATATATACTATGGAATACTATGCAGCCATAAAAAATGATGAGTTCTGTAGGGAGACCCCCTGAAACTATTGCTATGGAATAAAAGATGAAATGCTCCTGATTATTGTAAATGCAAAATTACATGCAGGATTGTGTAAAGACAAGGCCAGATTGGACTGCCAGAATGAGCCAAAAGTGTGTTATGTGCTTCCCCCTGCAGAGAGCCTATGAATGGACATGCAGTCAGGGAGATTTCACATCACCAAGATTCCTATCCCAAAAAAGCAGATGTTCATAGCTCTGAGAATGGAATGTGACCCTTGTGGAGAGCCTAAAAACGGACGTGTGGGGGGCGCCTGTTCATATGGATAAGATAGGGTTATAAACGCCCTTATCTTGCCACGGCTCTTCTAGGCCTCTTTAGGGTTAAGGTATACTCCCTTCTAAGAATTTCTGGTCTAACCGGTTGTCTAGCTTCACGTCCTGTTTCCATGGATTGTTTGTAACCAGCTTTTGTTGCAATTGTTGCTGCTGATTAATATCTTGCTAGTCGTAGGTTATGGAAAGATTGTGTTTCTGTTTTAAGGCTCTGTTAGAAATTACTGATGCACACACTATATTGTAAATTCTTATCTCTGTATACTGCACTTCTACATACAAATGTACTGTACTTCTACATACAAATGTTATGTTAAAGAATTACTTCATCCCCATGTGACCATCTCACCTCATAATCAAATGATCCTAAATCTCTCACTAACCTACCCCGCCCTCACTAAAATTAATAATAAATGCTGGTATATCCAGTGCATTGTTGGCACCACGGGACCAGAAGGCGGTGCCGGACCCAGCTTTCACTATCTTGTGTGTGTCTATTATTTCTCAACCTGCCAATCCACCTGGGAACAAAGAGAGAGCCCCATTGCATTACGGGCTGCTGGCCAGATCCTGCAATAGAGCTCATGTCCTTTACAGTGACATGGATGAAGCTGGAAACGGTCATTCTCAGCAAACTATCGCAAGGACAAAAAACCAAATACCGCATGTTCTCACTCGTAGGTGGGAATTGTACAGTGGTGTTCTTTTTTAATTTATTGAATTGGAATTTTGATAGGTGATTATCAGATTTTTTTTCCTTTTCTAACATATTAAGGCTGAAAGTTTTCCTTTAAATACAACTTGATCTACATCACATACATATTAACATGTACACTCTGCAATAAGGACATTCTTGGACTCTATGCCATAAATTGTAGAATTTTTATGCAGGACTAAATCATTCCCCCAGAATAAGACTGTAGTGGTGTGAGTACTGAATGAGACTCGTGTGCTGAACTCAGTATATCAACTACCCCGGCGGTTAGAGGAACTTCAAAAGAGGCTCCCAAGTATGTATTCAACAGAATTCAGATGCAGAGGGGAACTGAGAAAGCCAAAAGGCAGTTCCTGACAGATGGGGTCCGTGTGGATGGAGGCAGTTATGTTCACCACTCCTTGCCATGGGAAGCCAGGGTCAAATGGAGGTTCTGATTGGAGACTGGGCCTCCTCACCTGTATGCAGTGCCTCACGCAGCAAAGCAGCAGCCATTTACCAACTCATCTCTGCGTGTCTTGGAGATCAGTTAGAGTGTTGTACATCCAGAAAGGTGGTTGCTGCTCACTTTGTCTAGGATGAGAAAGTATCTGGTGGTTGCTTCTCTTCTGGATCACTTTTTCCTCCCTGTATGTGTATAGGTCAGTGGTGGGGATGGGGTGGATTGGCTTTTCAATAGGCAAGGAATTAAATGCTATTACTAATGTACGGACATGAATTTGCCATGAAGTTTTTAAAGCTTGAGGGACTTCTTAAGGGTGAATCCTAGCAATATATTCACTTGGTCACATCATTGCAAAATATATATATATGTATATTAAGAATTGTAAATATTAAAAAATACATATTTTAATCACATTTGATTTTAAGAGCTTATAACATAATCATTAAAAACATGATATTCTTAATTATTAATTTTCTAACTTACCCATAACTTTTTTTATACTTTTGACTTCATACTCTGGATTCACCTCTGCTAATGCGTTTTATGTGATTTTTCCATTCCTGAGAATTATGTGATAAGATACTTTAGTGAATTCAGTCAGGCTCCAGTGAAATCCAGGCAGAATTTCATATACTTCATTAAAAAAAGATGATGCAGTTTTGGGTAGATCATGAGTAATGCATTTAAATATGCAGTATCTTTTGCCAGGGCCCTGCCAAAATTAGCAAAAGAGAAAGTGAGATGGGTTGACATTTATTAACTTGTTCATGTTCCTAGATATTTTCCTCTCCTGGTCTACCCGCAATGAAGAAACAATGCCAGCACAACAGCCTTCTCTCTCCACACCACCCTCACCCAACAGACAAACAAATAAACCGGAAGTGATCTCTAAGCTAAGTAAATTTGGGGTGCTCAGGGTCTGTCCTTTTGCTACTGTCTCTGTTGCTGTTCCTTTATGGTTCTCCATTGATATTTGTACACACAATGAAACAGGATGATTTGTGCCTGGAGAAATCAAACACACACTTTGTTAACTTTCAAAACTAACATGGTAGGAAATTTACACCGTGAAATCTGAACCTACTTCTTTTGCCTCAAGTGTGAGTGGCTGGCTATTTAGCACAAGCTTATCTTCTATGTGACTTTTGTCTGTAGGTGATCAATACCCTATTTCATCTTTCCAAGTATAACTAGATAGTGTTGAGGTATGTCAGACACTTGAGTGCTGTGTGCCACTCCCAACTTTACCCTCTTCTTATACTTATCAATGAAAGAATGTGAAAGGTTTAGAAATTTCAGATATTGAGGAGATGAGCAATTAAATGTTACAATGTATAATCTTTTATAAGGATAATAGTTACATGAGGGCTGTTACATGTTATACCCATTGAGAATTATCCAGCTCAAATTTGCCAACCCCAGCCAAAGATACCTAGTCAATTTCTCAAAACCAAAAAGTGAAAACAAAAACAAAATCAAGAGGAGAGGAAATATGTGAATATAAGACACACAGGCTAGGAGTTCTGGATGGGTATTTTATACAGAGAAGGCTTTGAAATGAGAGATGAGGGAGATATTGGAATTTGGTAGGCCTGTCAAAGACAGAGAAAAATAAAAATAAATTTAGAAACCATTGCTCTGGACTATTTTTCACCTTCATGGGGTTTCAAGAAGTACAAGTCAAACAAAAGCCTTGAATTATTTTGAATGTGTTCTGTTTCCATGGGCTGTGTCATTTTAACTGTAACACCACCCTGGCTCTGAACTACGCAGGTCAAAGCCGTAAAAGTTTTTGTACACACCAGATTTAACTTCCCCATGAATCAGGGAAATTTTGTCCATTGATGTATATAGTTGGTGTTCATATGGTACTTCTGTTTGCCTCTTATTTTTGCACTTATTAATATCTGTACATGTTTCTAATTTTCCCACATCCTTTCTTATGGACACATTTAATAAAATTAGCCTTTACATATTCAGGTTTGATTTACAGAGTCTTTCGCAATGAAATACATGATGGGCAAATATCATTATACTAAAGCTTATATTTATAATTTTGTTTGTAATATTTTTAAATAGATACTTTCATTCTTTGGCTACTCCAGCAATGGAGGAAGAAAGTCAGGCTTCTCTGATAGTTACTGATTACTGGGGGAGTCTGATTCATTTCCATCACCATCCAATGGGACCACGTAAGTTTATCTGTGCAAAACTAAAATAAAAAGTAAAAACAAAACAAACTCCCAAACTTATTTTCCGTGAAAACTTAGGGAATTATTGGAGGAAAAGAAATGATACCATAAATAAGGAAATAATACATAGCCTAAGGTGCATTTCTAAATAAGTCATCATCAATCAGGAGCTCGGCGTCATGGAAGCTGCTGATTCACCAGTTCTGCCCTAGAACATTTTATCTCAGAAAGGACACAACAGAGTTCAGATCACCTCAATGTCTTTCCTCCAAAACATAGACCTTGAGTCAAGGACGTGGATACAAGTATTTCACTTGGATGAAATCTAAGAAAACATGGAGAGTTACAATAAAGATGGGCACAGATTCTCTGACTTTGAGAAACGGAATCTCATGGCTGAGAGATTCTCACTGGCTCTATGACTGCTTTAATATGCACTGGGTTATGACTGCTTTAACTGACAGAAGAGAGTAGAAATGTATGGCAGAAATATTGCTGCGTAATGACTGAAGCTAAATACAGGTCAAAGTACAGAGAAACTGCCATGGTCTCAGATAGGCCCTGTGTTAATTCCGTAACAATTCTGTCCCACTCTATGTTTATGACCCTTTGGCAGAGAATGCTCTCAGGCAGAGAGGTGGGGGTAGCCATTAGCAAGTAAGGGAATCATCTGCAGGTGAGGACAGGGATTATGTGTATGGTACCATATTCTCTCCTAACCATGTGGACATTAGTTTCCAAATGTTTGACTTAAAGATCCCTTTGAGTGACTTAGCTTATATAATTCCATTGATTCAGGCATAGGATTTTAAAGCCTATGATGGTACTGAACTCCCTGCTGGATCAGAACTGGAAGAGACTATTATTGGCCATAGATATGAATTTGGCCTTTATCCCAAGTGGGCAAAACAAAATAAAAGCATAGATGGCTTGTGTAAAATACAAATGTAGTATTCTGTTCTATCATAGACAGACAAGACAAAGAGGGTGAGCCAAAGAAGTAAAATTACAAAGATTTCTTCCAGGTGGCTGGAAGGAAGGTTTTAAGGTAAATCTGTCTCAGATCCTAGGTTCCTTGTGTCTGTTGACATTTATGCTTGAAGTTGAACTTTTTTTCGTAGCTAGTGATGATGATTCTTAATTGTTTTTGGGAGAGAGGGTAAATTCTCTTTTTAGGAGATAAAGGGCAAGAGATGTCTAAGGAAGAGACATTGCCAGTGGGTAGAGTGGCCCAGAATTATTACAAAGTTTTGAGGAATTACCAGAAAGGTTCCAAGCATGGTACCAATCTTAGATTTTTAAATTTTTATAAATTTTCTAATGTAACCTAATAAAAACAACACAAATCGTTATATTGCTTTCTTCCACCATCAGAAATAGAGTGAAGCCATGTTCCTGGACAGAAGATATAACCCATGGTGTCTAGAAGTGATCAGCACATACTGATGTAGAAAAAGGGAATATCTTCAGAAACCCGAGTCTCAAAGAGACTACATCATCCTCTCCCGTGAGAAGAGAGGTAATGTTTCCATCAGAGGGCCCCTGTGTGTAGAGCACTGACAGCTTTGTCAGAGAGTACTTCAATTGAGGTAAGATTCCACTAAGAATAAAAATAAACCTAATAATTCTCCTTCAGTACAGTTGAATAAAGTTCTTACTTGTTGACTCAGATATGTTCAGCTGTTTGACTCTCTGCTGCATGCCAACTAATAAACTTACTAATTTAATGTTTAAATTAACACTTACATCATTATTAAAAAATCGTTAACATAAAAGAATGTATTTGACTACCTGACGACTATCTCTGGGGTTTCTCATATAATACATTAAAAAATCTAAGAAAACCAGGCTGAAGAAATTTTCCAGAAAATTCTTTTGACTAAAGTATTGTACTACCCAATGTTAATGGTAACATCTTTTCATGTCGATACCTGAAATGTTATGGGCCATATACATTGAAACTATTAAGATCAGCCCAGGAAACACAGTGAGATCCTGCGTCCACAAAAAGTTTTTAAAATAAATTAGCTGGATACGGTGGCACATGTCTGTAGTCCTCCCTAGTTGAGAGGCTGAGGTTGGAAGATAACGTGAGCTCAGGAGATGAAGGCTGAAGTGAGTTGTGATAGTGCCACTGCACTCCAGGCTGGGTAACAGAATGAGACCCTGTCTCAGAAAAAAACAGAAAACAAAAAACAAACAAACAACAAACAAGAAATACAACAATGGCTTCCTTGAGGCTATTTCTAGATTTACCTTAATTCTCATTTTTTACTGCATGTTTCAAATAATTCAGCTAACCCTGGAATAGTGCCATTTATCAATATTCCTATCGCACAGTGCAGATCCAGTGTTGGTTATTTAAAATATTGGTTGAACCTTCTTTTTTAAAGGTAACTTTGGCCAATAATGTTGTGTTCGTTATTGTTTTTGTTGTCTTGAGAAATCCTGAAGGTTAATTTCAGTTTATTTTCTTTTGTTCTTAACCTACTGTTTGGTCCTTTTCGTTATTCTTTGGTTTTATTTGATTTATTAGCTATTTTGTTGATCACTTGTCTGCAGTTTCTATTGCTCCCACTTTTACTTAATTATTAGAGTGATTACACCATTTTCTCTTTAAATGGAGAATCATTTTTAAAGTCCTGTCAATTAGTCTCTTACACCTTTAATGATGTTTACTACAGAAACTAGCAAAATTTATTTCAAATTCCAGTCGCTCTCTTCTGCTCTCTCTCTCTCAGTAAAATCTATAAAAATGAGCACTGAAATAATAACGTGATGAAAATTATTATTTTGAAAATCTGTATTTCCATCTTTTGTTACTAGGAATTTTAGAAGCTTAACAACTGAGAATAAATCACAAAATGGCTTGACTTAGCTAATGTTCAAACATAGAGGCTATGAAGTAAAGTACAAAATAGAAAATAGAGGCTAACTTAAAATAAAACCAAATGATCAATTTGTTTTTATAATCCAGACCAAAAAAATTGCATTATTTCTGATTTATCTGACATAAATGTCTCATGAGATTTTTAAATTTTATCATACAAGTGTATAATGCTGAGAATCTTTATATAGGCATAACTACAAAAGAGCTTTATGAGACAAAGTCATTAGGTGCTGTGTTCAGAAAACTCTCATGCCATTTCCAATTTTTTAAAAAATCAAAAAGTTATGGGGGAGTGTGTCAGAATCAACCTCTGTTCAGCCCATAGATATTACAAGTTGAGTATCCGTTATCTGAAAATGCTTGGAACCAAAAGCATTTTAAATTTGGGATTTTCTTCCGATTGTGGAATATTTGCATGTACATAATGAAATACCTTGGAGATAGGACCCCAAGATATAAATTTCATTTATATTTCATATATAACATATCATAAAGAAAATTTTCTACAATAGTTTTAATAATTTTGTGGATGAAACAAAGTTTATTTACAGTGACCCATCAGAGAGCAAAGATGTCACTCTCTCTGTCACCTATGTGGACAGTGTGTAGTCGTTTGGCATCACCATCATTCCTGATTCTGAATTTATACACTACCAATAAGCAATCATTTTTTATACTACTCACACATAAGAACTTAACAGTAAAAAATATGGCATACCATTAATAAAGTAAAAAAAATAATGTGTTCAGGGAAGCTAAGCAGCACAGTAGCACCACTGGAATACCTGCATCAACTGTCAGTGACAGGCTTTCAATCTTTACCTGTGGTGCTGTATTTTCATTAAAAATAACTGTACCCTCTATTTTTTCTCAGGTGAAGGAAACATCAGAGGCAGTTGAGGGACCAGGAAGTGAGTCCTCTAGGGATGAGGAGACATTCTGCTTGATGGCTTTTTAAAATGTTTCCTCCAGAGTCATTTGCCTCACTAACATTTTGGAGTTGTTTTTTTTTTTTCGACTTAGAAATCTTTCTTTTGATCTGATAAATTGACATGATTTTTTGTTCTGCTGTGAATGCATGATCTTCTAGTCCTTCAATAAGCCAATCACACATTTTCACTATGTCATCTACTATTTTCTGCAGTGTTAACAATGTTATCTTTATTATCACTATTATGATTATCATGTTAATTCAGAACCATTTCACTTATTTCATCATTAGTCAATGAATAAACAACTGGAGCCACCTTCTCAATGTTAAAAAACTTCTTTGATATCCACTTCTTCCAACCTACTGACAGACTCTTAAGGTATAGTTTTTGGATATGTAAGGGGGCCAAACATCGTTCTTCTTTTCACTTGACATACAGAAATCTTCAAAGTTGTCACCTTGTTCATCAACATCACATAGTGAATATAGTCACAAGCCAGAGGTTGTGTCAGGCATGCACAACTGTTTCTTTAGTCACTGTGTTCCAAACACTGGCAACGGCATACACAGCATCCTTGATGCTAAACTTTTCTTGAAAACCTTCCACACCCAAGTTTCTGTTCACTGCTGTTAGTATGCAATTCAATAAAGTGTTTTTATATTTACTCTTCATTGATCTAAAGATACTGTGGTCACATGACTGAGATAAAGAAGTCTCATTTGGGGAAACACACACACATGGCATAAGCATTATTTTTTATTAGAATCTCAGCTGGAGGATGAGCAGAACAGTTGTCAAGGAACAACAAAATCTTGCAGTCATCATCCAGTCCAGTTCCCCCGCATTAAGTACGAGCCACTGGTTTAAAATGTTTGTGAAATCCTTGCCTTTTGCTAGCACAGTAATGAACTGGTGACCCAGGCCTTTTTGTTAGTGTAGTAATGGATTAGTAAGAGATACACTCCTTGAAAAGAGTGAGAACCCAAGCTTTTGCCTGTCACGGCAAGTTCACACTTATCCATGGCTGCTACATTAGCACATCCCAGCACAGTTATTCTGTCCTTGGCATCCTTAACTCCTGAAGGGGCTGTTGCAACAGTGGTGGTCAGTGTCTTTCTGGAGCAACACCGATATCTCTGGAGCAATATTTTCTGTCATCAGATTTTCATCAGCAACGGCCTTGGCTGACTTGTCAATAAATTTGTCTGCTTCTCATGATCAGCAGATGCTTTATCACCACAAATTTTTAAAATTTTAATGTTGTTTCTTTTCTTAAATTTCTGTAACCAGCCTGCTGAATATTCAGTATTCTTTCATTTTTAGTTCACTGAGATAGATATTTTCTTGTTTCATGATCAGCATACCATGAAGTGGCATGTGTTCACTGTGATGTTGGTGGATCCACTCTTTCCATATGCAACTGAAATTTTCACTTTTAACTTAATGCAGTGTTTTTCTATTTTAACTAATGTCTGTTTATCACTTCCAGCATAGAACTTCAATAGTTTGTTTTTCTGTTTCTTCAGATCATATACAGTGATCGTTCCATTACCATGATCTTCTGTAAGACGTTTCACACTTAATGCTGCTACCCAGTTTCTCCAACAGCTTGGCTTTCTGTGCTATAAAAATAAATACTTTCTCTTTTTCTTGTCACTGTTACCCACAGGGGTATCTCTAGGTCTTTCTGACATTGTCAACAATAAGCAAAAAACCGTGGTGAGTAATGTACCCATGTAGGGCATCATGGGGAACTCGTTGGTGCATCCTGCCTGCACACCTACCATTTTTGTGGGCTTGCTTGTGTGGGGAAATCTGGGCATTCAGGGAAAAGATATATTGCAACTTAATGGGGCTTGGAAGGGTCTTTGATTTATTTATTTTTTTTAGGGACACCAAGTAAGCTGTGTTGTGCGCCTACGTTTTGACTGTGACCCATACCATGTGGTCAGGTGTGCAATTTTCCATTTATGGCATCATTTCAGAGCTCGAGAAGTTTCAGATTTTTGAGGTCAGATGTGCAATTTTCCACTTGTGACATCATGTCAGAGCTCAAAAAGTTTCAGATTTTGAGCATTTTGGATTTTTGGATTAGGAGTAAAAAATCCATATATTTCTACCTGTTCAAGGATTGTAGTAACATAGAAACATCATATCTCATAATTGAAAAATTTCAAGGTATATCTACTTCAAGCCTCAAACTGATCTGCATGTTCTCTCTACGTGGTGGAGGCAACAGGCAACTAAATTTCGTGAAACATTCATGCTCTTTATCCATAGCATAAAGTAAATACTAGGAGAAAGCTATCACTAAGCATTATATTTTTCAATCCTCTTGTATCTAAGCGGAGACATATGATCAACTCAAGCTAATGAAATGTGCGCAAAATTACTGAGTAATCACTTCTTTTTTTTCTTCTTCTTTTTTTTTTTTAATTTAGATAGAGTCTCACTCTGTTGCCCAAGCTGGAGTGCAATGGCACAATCTCGGCTCACTGCAACCTCCACCTCAAGTTCAAGTGACTCTCCCACCTCAGCCACCTGAGTAGCTGGGACTACAGGCGTGTGCCACCATGCCCAGCTAATTTTTTGTATTTTTAGTAGAGAAGGGGTTTCACCATGTTGACCAGGCTGGTCTCGAACTCATGACCTCAAGTGATCCACCCACCTCATCTTCCCAAAGTGCTGGGATTACATGTGTGAGCCACCACGGCTGGCCTGAGTATCACTTCTTAATAAGACAGTGATGCATCCTCTGTGTTATCCTCATGATTTTTCTTCAAACCACGGTAAACTTGTTGACCCCATGTTAAAGATTTCAGCATTACAAAATATGAAGCATCTGAATTCTTGCATCTGCTTAGAATAAAGCTTTCTAGCAAGACGCATCTCTTTAGTTTGGTGCACTTTCAATGAAAGGTCCACTTTGTAGATATTTTAATTTTTGTAGCCTACGGTCTCTGTTTCTTTTTTTTCTCCTCCTTCTCGTCCTTTTACCCCTTCTCCATTTGTTCTCCTCCTCTTCTCCTCTTTAAAAATGTAAACAAAAAAAAAATGATTCTTTGTACAAGAGTCATACAAAAACAGGCCATGGGACAGATGGCCCGTGGGTCCTATAATGGCTTGCCATTTCCCCATATTAAGTCACTGATATCTGTAGGTTTTGCAATAGCAATGAGCACACTCTGATTAATACATCTTGTAACGGGAGCTGGTAAACTTCATTCCACAGGCCAAATATGGTCTTAGCTTATTTGTGTAAATAAAGTTTTCCTGAACACAGTCCCACCCATTCACATTTTTATTCTCTAGGGCTGCTTTTGCACTACAAGAGCAGACTTTAGTAACTGTGACAGAGGCCATACACCCATCAAAGCCTGAAATATTTACATCTGAACCTTCACAGAAAAGGCTTGCTGTCCCCTTTTCTGTAACTTTAACAGTCAATAGATTCCCTGTCTCTAGAAGTGCTTCTTCTTTTATATGGCAGCCGCAACTCTTAAGGAAGCTTATTTTCCAACTTCATAAAAATTTATTTTTTATATTAAGTCAAAATATCTTTCCCTGTAACATCTATCCCTTGATCCTAGATCTGCCCCCTGCAACGTCACAGTTTAAGATATCTCCTCTTCCACAGAGCAGCCTCTGAAACATCCCAGTACTTTTGAGGAGAGGAAGATGAGTTACCATGAGATGTATCACTCGTTCACCACAAAAAGTGGGGTTTGTTCTGTTTTCCTTATAATAGTTTTCTGAAGTGTTCGTTAGAGCCTAAAAAGAAATATGTGGTTCAAATTTACCTCGAAAGTGACTTCTTCATGTATAAGTCCCAAATGTTGAAAAAAAAGGGACAGTGTTGTCCAGTTTTACATCTCTATTCTGAGAGACATTGGATATGTTACCTTTTGTTTTATTGATATTTTGGATAAGATTGTATGATGAAATGGGTGTCATTCAATAGTTATGACTGTGGGGCCAGACTGACCTAAATTTTAAACAGAACTTCATCACTTATGAACTGTGTATCTTTAAGCAAATTTTTTAAGTCCATCACACTTCACTTGTCTTATCTGTAAAATGGGAAAATTGTTACTTAGTCAGAAACTCTATATCGTAGGTGTGTTTTGAGGATTAAAGGAGATAATATATGTGTCATATTTTGCTTTATCCTAAACATTTCCAATGCATTGAGAAAATATTGTTTGTTATGGTAGTAAAGCATACTGTCATTTCTGTTGTAGATATGCATTAAGAATAGCATCTTGTTGCCATGTTGCCTGTATATGCTCTCACACAGTGAGCATAGTGTGCAGATTTTGAAAACTGTGCATAGAATTTGATTAACAATTAACTTAAAGACCTTCTTACTATCTTGCAAAATTCCTCAATGTTTTTAAAACAAATTCCATAACATGATTGTATATTTGTTTGTACACATGTGCTATTAAAGATTATTTAGGTCTGCAAAACGTAAAGTTTTAAGTTGTTTGGGGTACACAATATAGTCCTTATATGTCAGCTCTCCTATTTGCTGCCTTCATTTTATTAGGCTGAAGAAGAGTCATAGATCTTAGAATGAATGAGAACTTAATATAATAATACTCTATCTAAATCATGAATAACTTCAACATTTATTCAGTATTCAACAAATATTCGCTGGTCACCTATTCTGTACCTTACATAGCTCTTCTCTTGGAAAGTTTATTCTAGGAGGGGAAAAAAGACAGGTTAATAATAGATAAGCAGAGGCAAAAGAGTAATGACATTGAGATTAGTTTTCCAAGAATAATCAAAGAAGTTGCTCCATTTCACTAAGGTTCAGCTCAAACGCTACCTCCTCAGAGAAAAGATACAAGATACAATTAGGCTAAGAGAACCACAAGAAAAATCTCCTAGAGTCAGGAATGAGCCCACATGGGGAAAAGTAGTATCAAGTGACCTTGGTACAACTTGAAATTATGTGTTCCAACTGGCCTGGCCAGTGGAAAATCCTTATTGCAGGAAACTATTTCTTCTTTAACACCCTTCCAGTTGTTTCTAGTCTAGCTCTGTAGAGCTATCTAATATAAGTCTAATCCTTCCAATATTTGTGCTGCTTAATACTAAACTTTCTCAATTCCTTTCAACATTGCAAGGTAGTAGCATAGGAGTTGTCCTGGCTTTGTTGTTAGATAAACCGAGTTTCTTTTCTAGCTTTACTATATAATAGCTTTGTGGTGTCAGGAGAGTTACTTAATCTTTCTGAGCTCTGGTTTTCTTTCTTGCAAAAATCAGAAAAATCACACCCAGCTTTCAGGAATATTGTGAGAATTAAGGAAGAAAATTGTATAAAGTATAAAATAGCACCAGACACATAGCGTGTGTTAAATAGAAAGTGACTAGAATAATTAATAGCAGTTATTACATTCTTATTACCCTTGTTTTATGACAACTCTTCTGTTTTTTAATGTTCCTCTGGAAGTGCAACTCCCAGAATTTAATACAGGAGTCTGGGCAGTGAACATTGAGGTAATCAATTTAGGACTATTGAGTTCTTTGCTCTGGACATTGCTTTTATAATCAAAGCTTAGGATAGTTTAAGTGTTCTTAGCAAATGTATAATGCTTATATATTGACCTTACTTTAAAATAAGATCTCTTTTTGGTTTGCATGTGTATGCCTTTTCTATCCTTTTCTGATTTGAGAGTTAGATGTCTGAAACTCAGATAAGTGGCAATGTAACACAGAGAATAAGAATACTGGCTTTGTGTCCAAATCTGGCTTTGAACCCTAGCTTTGTACTTGTCTAAACTTGGGCAAGTTTTTGAAAATGCTGAGTATTTTTCTCCTTTGCTAAATGTGGATTTTAATAACTACTCTGTATAGTTTTTATAAAGATTAAACGGGATAATACATTTTAAATGCTTAGCATAAGGCCTGGAATATAATAATAGATCAATAAATGGTAGCTATTATTAACATTTCACTAAACTGCATGCTGTTAGTTTAATCATTACTCTGGGTAAGTATCCCTCTTTTTTTAGACCCTTACTCTATAATATATGTCTTCCTCCATTTTGAGTAAAGTATAAATTTTATTAATATTCTATTACATTTATGGTCATGACATTGAAAACAACAAAGCTAACTGTAACATCCTAGACAATCCACAAGTTATCTTCCTATATGCAAATTAATCCATTGTTCAGTGCTCTTGAGTAGGGACAGTCAACCAGTGACAAGAAACTGTGTTTTTTCGAGGTATATTAGCTGTTGATTTATGTTGAATCCAGCTTTCTTTGAATTGACATGTGATTATTTAACAGATAGACTGGGTAGACATCATTATGAAAATTAATTTCAATATCCTTAATTAATGAAGTATGCTAACAATCAAATTTCTATTTTTAATGACTGCCCAGAGTTTATATGATTTATTTGTACAAATCATACTCTCATTTATTGGAAACAAATGAGAACCCATGTGAATGGTCATTTTTATTGTAATTACTGTAGTCTTACCATTTTCAATGGTTTCTGTTCATTCATGACTATGGCATCCAGAACAGTACTTCATTCCAACAAATTATAGTAAGGGTATATTTCACAAAGCATTTTTTTATTCTGCTATGTAAATTTGCATGAGCATAGTTTTATAAGTTTTATGATTTGCTAAATCCTTTAAAAAATATTAAGCTATTTTTATTATTTTGCTATTAGAAATCAATAATGCCAAGCCATATGCTTAGATTTTTATGTAATTCATATCAGTAATTAGAATCTCAATAATGACTCTGTTGACAAGTGGTACATCTTAGGCCTTCTGGAGCCATTTCATGAGATGGCAGCCCATTCCAATAGCACTACAAAAGACAATCATAACTTTTATAAATGTACGAAAGAGTTGCTTGAAGGGAAGTCAAATACATCTAATTTAAATGATATAATTATTATTAAGCAGTAGTAGTTCCTAAATTTTACCCCATTCCACTATCTTTTGAAGAGATTACAGCCTGCAGAATTCCACTCTTATGAGAAAAAAAATAGACACTTTTTTTGAGAGGGAATATAGTATAGTCTTGGAGTCTGAATAGAAAAACATATTATTTCATTGATTATTTTGCTCCTCATTTTTCTCCTTTATAGAAATTTTTAGAAGACAATTAACATGTAAATTTATGTTGAAATTAATTTTATAGAGGACTTTTATTTAATAAGAATGTAGATTCCCTTTCCATTTCAATCCTAAAATATGGATTTTATAGAATTGGTAATTTTGTTTTAAAGGGGAAAAATGCTTTGAAGAAGGTGTTAATTTTAAAATCCACATGATTTAATTTGTGATCTTGTTTTTTAACTTCTATACTATAAAATCATCACCATGTGAAATCTAAACTCATTATTTTTCTCTTGAATATAAAAATTGCAAAAAGATGAGCAGAACTGAAGGCAAAATTTGGGAATTAATTGTAGAAAAAAATCCCCTAAAATTTTAAAAATAAAATTGTATTAATCATTTTTTCTTTTAATTTAAAAGTCAGTTGACAGTGACTTAATAAATCAGTTATAATTACTTCTAAATATGTTAATAGCATTATGATCAAGCAAACTCATTGCTATGGTTTATTGATATTGATACTGATATTCTGATCTAATCAGACAATGTATACATAAGTGGCTTGACGAGAAATAAAACTTCCATTTCTTTAAACAGACACTGCGGTATTGTATCCAGCTTAATTTTGATTGACATACATTACATTGAATGGTGTTTAACAAAATATATTAAGAAAAATGAAATCACACAGTGTGTTAAAAAGAAGATCAAGGAGAATGCATATGAGCTAAATTTATTTGAAATATTGGCCTCATTTTTAAATTAACTACTTATTTGAGTTAAATAGATTTGCTTTCAACATTAATTTATTGAGTTTCTTACAATTTATTAAAGAGACCTATTGAAAGGCTGTGGGCTTTGGGTAAAATAAGTCTGCTATAATATTTGCCAGTTGTAGAAAATGAGCTCCCTTGAATCTGTGAGATTAAGAGCTAAGTCTGGTTCACTGTTGCAATACCACTCCGAAAAAGAGACAGACTTTTCTAGGTCAACTATAAAGATTTTCTGAACAGGTGAATGGATGAATGACTGAAGGCCAGTAAATATGTTCAGAAGAATATTTGCAGCAAAGGTAGTCTTGACTTTTTCTGAGGACAGTCCAAGTACATTTACATATATATACATACCCACATTTTTAAAAGATTAAGATCAGCTTTATTTCTGGTTTTCACTAACACTTAAAATACTCTCAAAAAATTAAAGATTGAGGATTAGGAAAAAATATATGTGTGGAAATATAATAAAGTCAGGGTTGTTATTATTAACTCAGAGGAATTGTCACTATGGCATCCGATACAGCTGCTCATAGCTCTAAGACTGCCTTCAGTCAAGGCAAAGAGGAAAACTGTTACCTGATTTACAGTGTGTTTAGAACAAACCATCTGTTCAGGGGAAGCTGAAATTTTCCTGACACTTAGATCTGAGAGGAATTTCTCTTGTGAGTCCTTAGAATTCTCTGACCTGAAATATGTCCATGCTAGATGTGTAAGACATTTGGTGGTGGTGTTTTTAACGGTGAATATAACAAAGACAATACGACAAGTGTAACTTACTTGAAATTTGGCCCAAATGCACTCTGAATGAAACTATTATCTTCCACAAATTAAACTATCCAGAGCAGTAATTTTCATATGTAATGCAGATTCCAGGAGATTCTTGGACATGTGTCATAGTATCCCTACAGGAAGATGAGGCATGGAACTGATTAAAAAGGAAGTAATCCGAACAGAGATCACTTGGATTCTCTGTGTAAGATTTAGGAAATGCCTCGGCTCCCATATAAATATTTGAAAAAGAACTGATCTAAAGAAATGTTGGACAACACGACTCTCAGACAATCATTTCTGAATTTTTTCAAAAATAAGTTTTTTTTCTGATACAAAATGAGCAGTAGAAAATTAAAAAGTTTTTGTCTAGGATAAAAATATGACGGTCGTGTAGGCTTCAATGCCCATTAGGCAAACACCTATGTGTTTTGACAATCAATTTGATGGTAGATAAAGTTATTGTCCTCTTAGAAAATTGAAGTGCCTAACTGAGACACACTCTGAATTGGTGAAATGACATTTTTCTTAACTGAGTATATGCTGAGACCAAAAAGCATAGATTAAACAGAACCTATAAATTTTTAAAAAGAGAGGACATTGACCAATCCTTTATTAATATTTGATGAGCAAAAACTACTTTTTAGACTGAGAAATTGAGAGAACAATGATATGCTTTTGAAACATTTGTTAATGGAGTATTTTTTAACTGTAACTGCTGATAAAAATGTCAGTGTGAAACAAAAGGAAAAAGTAGTTAACTAAAAAGCAACTTTGTGGCTAAAGAGTAAAGGTTTATAAATACGAATACACATTTGTATTTATATATGGGTATCTATACATGGATACGTATGCATAGATATATGCATAAAACATTGAATTTTAAAAGTAGTGTGCATTTATTCCTGAACAGCTATATAATATTCTATTCCATGACTGTAACATAGTCCATTTAATCCCACCTTTGTTTTATGGAATTAATCTTCATCCATTTTTAAATTTTTATGCCATTTAAGGAATTTTATTTAGCATTTGTAGGCAGTTTTGTGTGCCTAGGTGTTTTCTTGGAATGCCTTCCTATAAATAAATACTGAAACAAAAATTGTAAGGTTTTTAGAAGTCAATCATACATAGCATTTAATTAATTTCCAGAAGATTATAGGCATTTAGGTACACACCTGCTACACTTTGAGTCCCACCTTACAGCATATTCACCAGCATTGAGTGTCATCTATGTCAGTTTTCAAATTCAAATTAATAAAGTTTTAATTTGCATCTCTATACTTACAAGTAAGACTGAACATTCTTTTTAATTATATCATTCAATTCTATCTTCTGTGAATTGCATACTCATTTACCCATTTATCTACTTGAGTCTTAATGTTGATCTCCTTATGAGTTTCTGGTTGTTTCAAATATTAATTTTGAAAGTAAAGAAAAGTTTATTTTTCAATGAATGGAGAAAAGATTTAAAAGCCACCACTTTAATTTAGGTTTCAGAGTGACATAGTCATAAGGTTTCCATCACGTTTTTAGACATTGTGACTTTAACAACTTCTACATTTTTATGAGCCAACATGAAGAAAAGAGAATATTTTGAGCTATCACCCTGTCACCTTCCAATTTCAATAAAAATTCTGAAAGAGACTAAGGAACGTATTTAACATTATCACAATTTTTGTGGAACGGATTAAACTCTGTATAATACATGCATTCAATGTTTTAAAAATTGATTAGCCCTAACATCTTGTGCATGTCTCTTCTCACTTCAAGAAGTACTCTCAGAATAAAATGCATCATAAATTGAGATTTTTGCCTAAATGAGGTCCAATTTATTCAGCTATAGTAATTGACTCAATAGAGTAAAACAGAAGCACAATTAAGGTCGTGGCTATCACCAGAAAGTCTGTATCTACAGAATAAAACATCTGAGCTCTTGCCCATTAATTTGGAAAAAATACCCAAATGCTCTGTTTTCAAGATAGAGTCAGCGACGAACAAACACATTGTATCTTCAAATAAATCATGTCCATGATGAGTAGGTGAAGATAAAGTAAGTGAAAAAATAAAGTATCTAGGTTAGATAAACAGGCAACCCCTTGCATCATTGAAGATCGTATTTAATATTTTGTTTGCAAAACTATTGGAAAAGTAGGTGCAATGTAGTGGCTAAAAGCATGACTCAAAGTCAAGCTCCTTCAGGAAGTAACTTTGGAAGCTCAAATAAGTTATGTAACATCTCTTGGCTGCAGTTTTTTTTTTTTTTTTTTGGAGAGGGGGGCAATCAGTAATAATGCATCATCCCCTGGTGTCTGTGGGGGAAATTTGTTTCAGGATCCCTGCGGATACCAAAATTCACAGATGCTTAAGTCTCTTATATAAAATCATGTAGTATTTGAGTATAACCTACACACATCCTCCCATATATGTTAAATCATCTCTACATTAGGTAAAATACCTAATACAATGTAAATGTTATGTAATAGTTATTATACTGTTAGGGAACATTACTGTATTCATTAGGAAACAATAAAAAGAACAAAAGGTCTGTAAACATTCAGGACAGAGGCAACCATTTTTTTTTTTTTTTTTGCTCCCCAAACTGCAGGTGGTTGAATCTACCCATGCAGGACCAACACCTAGGGTGGTGACTATAGTACCTGTTTGTGGAGCTGTTGCTATTATCCCCATGCAGAGATTATGCATACGAATTAGTTTATTCTTTACAAATGAGGTCACAGTGAGACCAAAGACAGAATTTTAGTAGTTTACAACTGAAGGGAATATTGAAATGTGCTGAAAAGTGTGAACGTCATTAACATAAGTAAGTTCTTTAGAAGAGAGTGCTCATGTTACATCATGCATAAGTGCAGTTAATTTTGCCAAAATGAAAATAGACATTATTCTCACTAAAACTTGTAGCTTATTTTGTTTCATATGTAAAACATATGTGTGGGTGTGGCAATGCACATATACGTGCTTTCATGTACGTAAAAGTGAGAGAAATTGCTTTTGCCTTTTATTTTTAAGTTTCATATAATCCCATATATGTTGTACACTCCTTTAGACCAGAACTTTTTTCCAGACCAGGACATAGTTCCCTAGTGTACTCATTAAAACTAGCAGATGAACACAGAGCATCCTTAACAACAGGCTCATATTGATTGACGCAAATCTCCAGCCATAAATGGGAGACCTCAGCTGTCAGCAACATTTTCATAGCTGGGAGTAGTGAATTTTACCTATCCTCTATCATTTCATTTGAGAACTTCATAAAAGGTGGGTGCCAGGGAGGTGGGGTTAGAAGAAGTTGTATGACTTTATGTTCTCTGAGGATTTCCAGAATGTATTTTTAAGGCATTTTTCCTCTATAAAACTATTGCTACCTATAGCATTGCTATATGAATTATATCTTTAAAATATGTTCTAAATATAAAAATTTGTAAATTTATATGTTTATAAATTAAAACTTCTATTGATTTTGATACTATGAACTCACCTTAATTCGTTCAAGTGACAATGACTCTTTGAAGAGTAGCTTACAAAAGAAAAGCTTTAATTATGTAAGCAATTCAAAAGCTGCTACCTTCTAAATCAGCGAATCTCTCTGTCTTGATTATTTTAACAAGGTTCTCTCCATTTACATAATTTTCCCTTCCTGCAGTCAGTCCAATTACCTTATTTTCTTGTTTTATGACTCCACTAATAGATACATCATTTATAATCCACAAAACCAGCTTCCCTATTCAATTTTATTTGTTTTTATCTCCGTCTTCTTTTCCTTAAATGTCATTTGAAATCAGGTATTTTTAATGGAATTGCTTTCCTATCATTTGTGACACATGCAAATTCTTACTCAATGAAAAACACCGAGACCTCTGTATTAGTGCTTTGGTTTTTAAATTTGATTTAATTTCGATTTGTTTTAGAAATTAATAGCAATACTGAAGGTGAGGCTATAGTCTCCTATTTGAAATTTTATGTTTACCTAAAAACAAATCAAGCTGAAAAGTTAATGGTCTGGTAAAAATACACCGTGTTGATTTAAAAAAAAAAAAAAAGGACATTTTACTTTCTTTTTTTTTTTTTTTTTTTGAGACGGAGTCTGCCTCTGTCGTCCAGGCTGGAGTTCAGTGACGCGATCTCGGCTCACTGCAAGTTCTGCCTCCTGGGTTCACGCCATTCTCCTGCCTCAGCCTCCCGAGTAGCTGGGACTACAGGCACCTGCCACCACGCCTGGCTAATTTTTTTTGTATTTTTGGTGGAGATGGGGTTTCACCATGTTAGCCAGGATGGTCTCAATCTCCTGACCTGGTGATCCGCCTGCCTCGGCCTCCCAGTGTGCTGGGATTACAGGCTTGAGCCACCACGCCTGACCAATATTTTACTTTCTGAGACCAAACTAGCTCTGCATGGTGCAGATAAACCAGCTCCTCACTTTATAATCAAACATACCCAGGGCTGCCAGGGATTGATTGAGAAAGTAATTTAATAAACAAGTAGCTAGAGTGAGTTCAATGAACTTTATATGAGAGAATGTGAGAATGGAATTTCCTAGGGTGAGTCCATTCCATGTCACTAGGACAAGAGCTCGCCCGTGGAGTGTATTGTAACTGTAAAGCGTCTTTATGGGACGAACTGTGCATGTGTGCTGGGGAAGGGAACTCCATGATTAACCACACAGAGACCTTCATGCCCATTGGTATTTTCTTCCCTAAGTTCCTGCATTTGAAGAAATAACTCTCTGTTTCATGGCAACTCACAGCAGATATAAAAATGTATTATTCAATAAATGCATTTAATTTGAACCCTAATATTCTCCAAAGTCAAAATGATTGGTTTTCTTTTTCATTTTTAACACTTGCTTTGGCATTATGTACTGAAAGGAAAGTAAAATACTGAGTTAAGAAACTGGAGACTAGTGTGATAAAAATGTTTTCTTTCTTCAAATTCGAGTTTACTGAAGAGAGAGAAAAAGCTCCTGTATATACCATATGTAGATCATATTTTCACAAAGCAACCTTCCAATTAAAATGTTGACACGGCATAATAAAAAGGCAAAGTTGTTCAAAAACTCAAGCAGAAAATTTTTGATATTCTTAATAGTTTTTCTAAGTCCTTATGTGATAAGCATTCCTATCAATCAAAATGAAAATAGAGAATAAGGACTATATGGTAATCCAATCATACATATATAGCAATTAAGCTAATCATATATTATCAGAATACATTATCTAAAAGCTTTTGTTATTGACACAGAATTTTTGCTGGTGCCACTTTGCCAGCCAGAGACTTCTGCCCACTTGGCCCAGCAGGTTGTGCTCTGCTCACACTACCAGCCCAGATCTCATGCCCACCAAGGGCGAGCCAGGCATACCAGCTGCTGCAGTGGGATGGGTAGCTTCAGGCACTGGCACAGGTGCTGGCTCCATGTGGTAGGCTCCACAGGCTACCTACAGACTGCACTGTAGGGGCTGTGGCTGGACCAGATGTACTGCCAGCGGCTTCTGCCTTGGGCACTGGCATCTAAATGGGGGAACACAGTGGCACCCAAAAAACTCAGAGACGCCAATGACCCTGGATCCCCAAAGGGGGTGTTACAGCATGTTACAACTCTGTCGGGGGCAGTCCTGAGCTCTGAGTCCCAGAATGGTCACAGCTCATTAGTGTTACAGTTTGTTCGTTCCCACTGTCCACATGCTTTGGCAAACGCGGACATGTCCCAGCTTGTTGGGTCTTGTTGCCATGCTCCGGCCTGTGGCTCCTGTGCTGGCCCAGCCCTGCTGCCACTTCCTGTCCCATGGGGCAGCCTGCTAGCACCAACAGAGGACAGGAGGGCAACAGTGTTACAGCAGCTCTTTTGGCACATGCTGTTCGGAGGGTCCTGGGTTCTTGTCCCATGTTGGAGAAGATTGAGGTTACATGGACAACCAAAGAGTGAGCAAGGCAGAAAAGAGTTTTATTGAGCAATGGAACAGCTCTCAGTAGAGAGGAAATCCAAAGTGGGTACCCCTACCCAAAGGCAGGTAGTCTCCCTGTGTGGCTGAGTCCTGGGTTTTTATAGGCTCAGAATGGGGGAAGTGCAGGCTCAAGGTAGCCTTGGAAAAGACAACATTCAATGGGTTAAAATGCATTACTCAGAAAGAATCAATCAGGGAAGAGCAGGCAAACAGGAATAGAAGTTGTCACTGTGGTCGTGGACTCCATCCAGAACCAGCAGCAGCCTGGTTTTCAGGCTTCAGGCTGTTTTTGGCTTGAAGGTCCAGTTTCACCAGGGACCCGCCCCTGTCTGCCTAGGAATTTGTCTGCCTCCTGCTGCTATCATTATAAGTTTTATGGAAGATTCATCTTTCTATGACCTCTGAGAAAAAAGAATATTGTTGAAACATTCACTATATTTCTCAATATATTCAAGTAAGAGAAAAAAATTTGTTTTTCTGACTGCTTGAAATGCTGTGGCAATTTCTAAATTTAAACAACTCTAAAAACTAAAAACTAAAAGAAACCTTTTTTTGATCTTTATTTTCTCAAACCGCTGTGAGCTGGTCATGCCATGGAATAGGTGAAGACTGCAGAGGCTTTATCCCTAAGGTGGAAGTTCTGATGACAAGATCAGGCCATTTGCTCCCAGATTTAGATTGCTCCAGCACTGCAACTTCTGCCTACCCAGACTTTATATTTGACCTATTTCCAAAACTTTCTACTTTCATGGAACTATGAAAGAATGTAAATGTGGGCCTGGGTTATAGGGGTATAGTCCATCTGTCTGTGAGTATCCTATTATGTTGCAATAACATATAATATAGCATCTGATTATGATATATTTATAGTTAGAACAAATGGTTTTCATTATTCCAGCTCGAGTTTTGGAAAGTGTGTGAAATTGTGTCTAGAGTATCTTTGTTTCTCTTCACACACAAATGTGACTTTAATTTCCACTCTGACATTTAACCTGCTTAGTATCCTTGGGCAATGGCTCAAGGTCTCTAAGCTTTAACGTCTCCATCTGCAAAACTGTGATAATACCAATCTTGAAGAATTGCCTTGAGAACTCTAGAAAATGTCCACTTAGCAGAATGCACAATTCAAAAGAGTTGTTTTACAAATGGCAGTTTTCATTATTATTTGTGTTGTTTTTAAGTGAAAACCACTAACATATTGAGGTCATCGTCTATCTGGGGCCACTGTACCTCTACCGTCTAAGTGGCGCCTGGCATTTAATGGGCATTCAGTGTGTGCCAATTTGATGAATGAAGGGACAGTGCCTCCCACACAATGCATAGTAATTATCTATATTATCATTCTTCACATGTTCCTCTCCAAATCTGTGTGTTCTCACTGCCATCTGCACACTCAATTCCCAGCTTTTTGCTCTTGCCATAAAGGTCCTGTCAATTGAAATGTTCTTTTTCCCCTCTCTCCATCCAAAATTAACCAATTCTCTGAGTTACATCTGAAGTGAAGCTTTCTTAAAGAAACCAGCCTTCTTAAATTTCTGATCTCATAATCTGTCTCTTGAATTTTGCCCTTTAATTGTGTTCATTTTGGCTTTGTGTACTATATCGACTTGTCTTGATACCAAAAGTATGTGTGCTGGTGGTGGGAGGGAAAGGACCGCACTATCTTTGAACCTATCATAAAGTATCACTTAATTTGTTAGTGTTCTATTGCTGCTACACCAAATTAATACAAACTTAGCAGCTTAAAACAACAGGAAGTTCTTACCTTACAGTTTTGGGATTCAGAAGTGTGAAATGGATCTCACTGGGCTAAATAAAATTAAGGTGTCATTTGTGCTGCATTTAATTCAATTTTCTTGCCCTTTTCAGCTTCGAGAGGCTATTCACATTCTAGGAGTTTGTCCTTCCTTCCATCTTCAAAGCCAGCAATGGCCAGCTGAGTTTTTCTCAAATCACCTCCTGCTGATATTGACTTTTCTGCCTCTCTCTTCCACATTTTAGGACACTTGTGATTACTTTAGACTCATTCTGATTAACCCAGGATAATCTCTGCAGTATAAGTTCTGCTGACTAGAAACCTTAATTACATCGGCTATCATAATTGTAGCCCTGTTTTCATGTAACCAAATCTATTTGCATGTTCCAGGAATTAGTACAGGATCATTTTTGGGAAGCCACTATGTTGCCTACCATAGTTCACTATTCTCAAGGCCCTCTTTTCAGTCAGCTAGGATAGCCTGACTGAAATCTCAGCCCTGCCCTATCTCTTACTCTAGTTTGTTTATTATTTGGGGATAATTTAGATTCCCTAGTTCTAACACTTAAGCAACTCCAACAAGACTAAGACCTCACTGGTAGCCATTTCTCGCACTGATTTTCCTAGTTTAGATCTCCTTGTTCAAGTTTGTACCTCATATCTTTAAGGCCAGCACCTGCCTTGTTCTAAAATTTTCATTTCTAGAGCCAGAGCTCTGCTTTTATCCTGAAATGTACTTGAGACTCTCATGTGGCCTCCATATGTGACTCTTCCTGGACTCCCAGTCACTTTGTTTCCACGTATCTGATGGTCACCTATTGTTATATCATTTGCTCAAATTTTCTGAAGTTAGCCATCTGCTTTGATTAGCATCTTCTCTATTACTGTGCCCTGAATTCTAGCTTCAATCCACCACAAAAACGTGGCAATATGTTACCTGCAACATTTTGATTGATGAGTCCGAAGTTAGATAATTCAGTACTATCCAACTGAGGTTTTTTTTTTTTTTTTGAGGTTTGTCTTAAAGCCTCTCTCTTTAAATGTAATCTTCATTTGATTGTTTGCATGCATATTTTTCTCCACTATCTTAACATTCCTTTCTTTTACTCTGGCTCATAAACACATTTCCATATGCTCTTTATTCCTCCCTAGGAACTGGAGTGATGGTGAAGCAGGAGAGGCTCAGGACACAAAATTTGAGGAGACAGGATCAGCACTTTCGTGTCCCTGAGAGTGAATGTCTCTGTGAATCTTGCATTCTAGGCTCTTCTTTTGCCTCATACTCATCCAGACGTTGTGCTTTACTCTCAAATTTAAAGGAAATTATTATTAAATCTTTACCATCTCTGTTAACTTTATTATTTCTCATTATTGGAAAAGGGAAAGAAGAGTTGCACTGTGTCCCACAAAAGAGAGAGTGATCCCTTAGAATATTCTTCAAATGGGAGCATGGTCTGTCAGCCCCATCAGACCAATCTCTCCATGACACATCAATCTCTACTTCTCTACCATTACCTGACTTCTCTCCTTAATCTGCCAACTCTGACTTCCCCTACATGACCTTTAACCTCTACTTTCCCACCCTGACCTGTCACCTCTGACATTCTCTCACTGAGACCTATCACACCCAACTTCTCCCACCATGACCTTTGACTTTTTCTACCAAAAGTTTTGATTGCATTATTTTCTTTAGGGAAGTTCCTTGCAAACACTGAAGTTATATTGCACTAATCTATTCCTTTGGCTGGATTTGAGATTTCATGGATAGGAAGAGTAAGAGAAAATTATCATTAATTGGAATTACCCTGGAACTTGAGAAGCAAGGATAGAAAGCAGTTCCTTACATACCATCCTCAACATAGGTAACTTCCTCCATTCCATGCTATAATAAATATCCATCTTAAGAGTCCCTGCCGCATTAGGCTTCTACAGTTTACTCTATTTTTCATCAGTTTTTATTTGTCTACTGACATTAATTGACTCTAATGAAATTCTTTGGGCTTTTACATTTGCAGAATTATTTACACAGGACAGAGACCAAAATGCTGCTTGACTGTGTGATTTTTCTCCAGGGTCATGATATCCTAAATTTTATGATAATTTCTTCTTCACTGGGATGAAATTAGATTACTTCATTTAGGTCAATTGGTAATGTAAAGAGAGTAGACTATTTTTGAATTTCAGGTCTATTTTAATGGTTTTTCTCTTTATGGAAATATTTCAATTATTAATTATTTACATCACATTGAAATCCTTCACATTTGTATTTTCTCAATTAGGAATCTGAAGTTGCAGTTTTCACTCTAAAATTAGAAGTCAAAATCAACCACATAATAACAACATAAGTGGTGAAATATCTTTATGAGTGAAAGCAAAATTACTTGTTAATAAATTCAAAACTCTGAATCTTTTTTCTCTTCTTTGTTTTTATTGTTTGAATGTTAAGCTTTATCCTTTTAACCTGACATGACTTGGTTTCATGAACTGTTATTTTTCTGGTCTTGTTAGTTCTAAAATAACATTATAGCAACAGAATTTTCCTAGGGAATCCAGAAAAAAAGACATTCAGCATAATCTTACTTCAAAATTATTTCCTTAGGTATTTTTAAAATTGAAAAAAAAATGGAGAGAGAAAAAGAGGAAGAAAAAACAAAAACCATAGCAACTCTTGTTAGGAAAATATGTATTGCATATTCAGAAGATATGCTTCTAAAAATGCTTATAAATAAAGAAAATGAGTTTGTCCTAAACATAAACTATATTTGACAGTTACTTTTTTAAAGGTTTTCTATTTTTGATGTTATTTCAAGTGTTTGGGAGAACGTCCCAACTAGACATTAGTTTATTTTTAACATTTTTGCATCTGTCAGAGTTCAGTCAGGAAGCATGGCTACTGAATATTAAGGCAACAAGGAAAATGTGAAAGGAATAAGATCATGTACATAATGAGAAAAACCGAGGAAATAAAAATCTGGATGGCAGAATTTGAGAATTAAAGACAAAGTCACTAGCTTATCCCCCTGGAAAACCAGTACAAGTGACCAAATCTGAACTTGCAGCAAAATCCAAGAAGCCAAGTCTAGCTGCTAAAGCGGGATCACAAAAGTTGAGCTCATGCAGAGAGGTCTTTGAGACTGTTACCTCTGTGTGCCTGCCACTTCTGCAAGGCCACAGACAAGCTGAGGATGAGTCTGGGCCACTGCTGGCCAGCAGGAGGTGGAGGCAAAATGGGAACGACAAGGAAAGCTAGAGTTCACTGGGAAATTCTGCATTTGTCTGTCATTGTATCTAACCCCAAAATACTTCCAAGAATTAAGACTGCTGCTTCACTTCGCCTTTAAATTTTATGCAAGTTCCTCTTTTGGTCAATTTGAACCCAGAAGCACAAAAGAAAAGTGATTCAGGGAAACAAGGTTCTCAGCTTAACCAGTTAAAATCTAGCACACTACTCCTCCTTATTTTCTAGTCCTTGATGACTAGAACGTATATCCCCCAAGAAGCCATAACAACAAACACTACCAAGTGGACTGGTAGGAGCCATGGATTGCCCTGAATAGCAATAGAAGTTGAACTCATGAATGCTTTTTGCAATGAAAGTTAATTGAATCCAAGTATCTTGTATTTATAAGTAATTTCATAAAAATATTTAATCAGATTTTGCCACTTATTTTCTGTGTAACATTGAATAAATCCACAAAATCTCTGATTCTCTTCCCATTTATAAAGAAAGAAATGTAAAAAAAGAAAAAAAATTAAAAAATCTCTGAATTTCAGTTGTTTATTTGTAAAATGAACTTATTACTATTACAACTGCTTTAGGATGGTCCTGTGGTTTGTATATAGTTTGGCTGTACCCACCAGAACTCACGTTAAAATTTAGACCCCTGGGTGTCAGTATTGGGAGGTGGGGTTGAGTGGAAAGTGTTTGAATCATGGGGGCAGATCCCCGATCAAAGGCTTGATGCTGTTCTTCAGATAGTGAGTTCTCACTCTGGTATTACTGGATTTGTTCCTGCAGGAATGGATTAGTTCCCTGGAGAGTGGGTTATTATAAGGCCAGGATGCTCCTTAGGACTTCTTTTTTTTGGCGCATGTCCAGTTTCCCTTTAACCTTCTCTTCCATGTTATGAAGCAGCACAGGAGCCCTCCCCAGAAACCAGGGCCATGTCCTTGAACTTCTAAGGCTGCAGAACCATGGGTTAAATAAACTTCTTCTCCTATAAATTACCCAGCCTCAGATATTCTATTATAGCAACACAAAACAGAATAGGACAGGTGGGTTCCTTAGGAACCTGTCTTGAGATGAGTTTTTGTGTGATATCTTAAGAATTGTTCATAGAAAAATCTGGCAAGGGAGGAGAGAGGTGGGAAAGAAAGAGAAGGACGTCAGACAAGAATGAATTGTCACATAGCATACAGAGTAGAGTTTGATTTAATCCTATACAAGACTGCGATGACAATGTAAGGCACATATCAGAGTTGACTCAACCAGGGGACAAGAGAAATGGAGAATATATAATCTGCACTATCAGCCATGGGTTAAGACTCTCTTGGGGGAATGTCCCAAGAACTTGCCTCTCCACGTCCATGGGCAAAGCAGTCTGGCAACGTGAGGGTAGACCTCTTACAAGGTGACATAGATGTTGGTTGTTGGTCTAAAGCATGCAGAAGCAAATATGCAAGAAACCAATAACAGAATCAGAGGGGCTACAATCAGAGTGACTCAGATCTGCCGCAATACTTTCAAAGGTTTTTTGAAGGTACTTTAAACCCTAATTTAAGATACATATTTAAAGTACATAGAAAGTTAACTAATACAGAGTAAGCATCTAATATCTAGTCAATACTAGTAGCAGCAGAAACAGAGGCACGGTCAATCTAACAGCATCCCAAATAAGCCCTATTATGTAAGATAAGGAAAATATTATTATCTTTATTTTTTTTTATTATCGTTTAAGTTCTGGGGTACATGTGCAGAACGTGCAGTTTTGTTACATAGGCATACACGTGCCATAGTGGTTTGCTGCACCCATCAACCCATCGCCTACATTAGGCGTTTCTCCTAATGCTATCCCTCTCCTAGCCCCCCACCCCCCAACAGGCCCTGGTGTGTGATGTTGCCCTCCCTGTGTCCATGTGCTCTCCTTCTTCAACCCCTACTTATGAGTGAGAACATGCAGTGTTTGGTTTTCTGTTCTTGTGATAGTTTGCTGAGAATGATGGCTTCCAGCTTCATCCATGTCCCTGCAAAGGACATGAACTCATCCTTTTTTATGGCTACATAGTATTCCATGGTGTATATGTGCCACATTTTCTTTATCCAGTCTATCATTGTTGGGCATTTGGGTTGGTTCCAAGTCTTTGCTATTGTGAATAGTGCTGCAATAAACACATATGTGCATGTGTCTTCATAGTAGAATGATTTGCAATCCTTTGGATATATACCCAGTAATGGGATGGCTGGGTCAAATGGTATTTCTAGTTCTAGATTCTTGAGGAACCACCACACTGTATTCCACAATTGTTGAACTAATTTATACTCCCACCAACAGTGTAAAAGTGTTCCTATTTCTCCACATCCTCTCCGGCATCTGTTGTTTCCTGACTTTTTAATGATCGCCATTCTAACTGGCGTGAGATGGTATCTCATTGCGGTTTTGATTTGCATTTCTCTAATGACCACTAATGATGAGCATTTTTTCACATGTTTGTTGGCTGCATAAATGTCTTCTTTTGAGAAGTGTCTGTTCATGACCAGTTTGGCTTTGGTAAAAATAGAAATGAGGCTGGTAAAGCTGTATATATATATGTATATTTAAGTATATATATACTCAATGAAACCATGACACTCTAGGGGCAAAGGCAATTCTGACTCTGCAAGTTTATCAAAATAAACTGTGAACCTGTTGTGATTTAAACAGTTTATTGTTTCCATGAGGATAGACAAATAGGTAAATGGAACACAAATGATTGGAAGGCAGTTGAGAGAATATATAAGAACATAGCACATGATACAGAAGGCAATTTCAAATGGTAAAGGGTTGTATACAATAAATAATGTTGGAATTATTGGCAATCCATTTACAAGTAAAATAATTTTTATCTCATGCAATATATAAAAATAAATCTCAATTGGAATCATGATAAAGAAACTTCGAAATTAAAACTAAATATAAGAATCTTGTGTTAAGGTCTTCTGGAGAAGAACAAAAATTCTCATGCTATCATAAAAATTCATGGCAGATTTGACAACATTTTTTTAAACAAAGGAGAAAATAACATATCGGGACAAAGTATTTGAAGTACATATAGCCAAAAAAGCATTAATAACCAACATTTATTATTACCATATGTCTCAATAAGAAAATAAAAAGAAACTAATGGAAAATGAAAAATACTGGTTTATAATACACATAAAAATAATCAAAGCATTAGTAAATATACATAATGCTCAAATTCCATAGCAGTAATAAAATAAACAAATCATATAACTTTTTTTTTCTTATTAGATAGGCAAGAAAACAAGAAAATTTAAAATCCAGTAGGGGCTAGAATGTGGGGAAATAGGCAGTCTCATATATGTTTAGTAGTACTGAAAACTGGTATACACTTTAGGGAGGAAAGGTATCATTGTTTATCAAAACACTGAGCTGTTTAATCAGCAACTTCATGTGTAGGTATATCCTAGAAACACACACATAAGTATATAGAAAAGCACATATAGGAATATGTGCTGCAACATTACTTTTAGTAATGAGATTTAGAAATAATCTAAATATTCATCAAAAGATAATTGATAAAGCAGTGTATGATATGTCCATGCCAAGAAATATAATGCAGCAATGTAACAAACCTAGGTCTTCATACATTTACATAAATTTCCATAACTTAAGTGTAAAAAGTGATTTTTATAATAAAAACATTAAGCACAAATTATCTATTTATAAAAATACATACAACCACAAATGTGTTTGTCTATATAGGTGGAAAGCACGTACTCTGCTTAAAGAACTCAACAAACTTACTGTTTAGAAAATGAAGCAACCTATAGTCTCAACAGTTTTGCTGATTTGGGGCTTATGATAGTATTTAATAAATGGTAGCTACTGGTTCAAATCTGGAAGCCAAACAATATTTGGTCACGACAATGTTTTATGTTCATTTTTTTAATTGAGCAATTATTAAATGCAATATCATGAGAGTCATGTAAGAACTCGGACTTGCCAATCTTTCTTAAAAATCACATTTGGCAACAGTAGGCAGGAATGACGCAAGGTAGGTGAACCTTCAAGTCTACAGTATCCCTACTGACCCTTTTACTCCCTTCTGTTACCTGCCTGGCATCTATAGGTTTTAAGGTTTTTGTTTCTTTGACTATTTTTATTACTATATTTAATATATAAAAACCTTGACTTGAATAAGCTTCCTTGTATTCTAAGCTACTGCTAGAACCAATGATCACATCTGCAAAATAATGAAATAAGCATGTCTTAGTGCTCCCCAATGGATGCTTATATATAATGTCTCATATATAATGTGTTTATATATAATGTTTATGTATAGAATGTCCCTAGTGTCCATCACAGTGTGCCAGGCACATCAGAAAGCATCAGTGAAAGAATGAATGAACTTAGAAATGAAATCAATGGCTGTGCAGCAGAGTAAAGACAATTAATTAGATCTTTGATCTTGTTAGCTAAAGATTATCTTTAAGCTAAATAACTATATTTATGGTTGAATACTCTAGAACAGTTGAAGTTTTAAGAGGAAACATAAGGTGATTAAGGTTCCCTAGCTCTCTGTGGCAACAGAAATGTCCTTTCACTGGCACTTAGAAAATCTGTTCTCTGTCTCTTGATGAGATGAGAACAAAATTGGCAGAAAAAAAAATACAAATGAAAGCTACTCACTCCTTAGGTAATCCTTAGTTATGCAGAATGATTAGGTCAAAATCCAAGCCCATCTTTGCTGTTATCAAAGATGAAGAGTGTCTTATTGTCTCTCATTCTGGAAAAATCTTAGGTTTAAATTGAGAAGTAAATTAATTTGAGATAAAGCAGTGGACTAACATTTCACAGTCTCAGCTGACTCTACAAATCAGTTGAGTAACCTGACAATGGGTCTTTTCCCTTTGGTCAGAGCTAATTGAAACCCATGTCTCCTAGTCTGCTTTAACCATTATCTACATGCAAGGTATAATTGACTTGGGAGATGAATACACAGAACATCAGGATTAATTCAGTAAAATTTCAGCCTTAATCTGATAGCAACTCTAAATTCAGAGACAGCAACTTAAAGTATGTAATTTATTTCTTAATATTTTCATTTGATCTGTCACTTGATTTTTCTCTTTTGAGCTAAATGGTCCCAGCATACACATAGGGAGACTTGCAAGAAAGTGAAGCCTTAATTTTTAATTAGAGCAAATGTGTTAAATGTATATAAAGTAATTTAAATACAGCAGAGAACTCTTAAATCTCTATCAATAAATCTGTAACTGCAGCAGGTCTATCTCTGAACCATAGATTTTGTTAAGGTTGGGCCTGAAATACAACAGTTAAATTAATTTGTTACTAATGCAATCAAGTTTTGGTAATTCATGAGAAAGTAATTCCTCAAGGTACACGACTCACTTAATAATTTAAGATTTTGGTAGACTTGATAATAGAACCAATGAGCTTATCATAGACTACAAAATGAAGGAATTCAGTACCTGATCCAAGTGTTGTATTTCTTAACTTCATTTTAATTAGCATATTATTTATTTTGTAGAATAGAAAGTGTTTGGATGACAGTGTATTCCTATGTGGTATTTCTATAGACTCCACTCAACATTCTTGTTTCCTACATGATTAATGATCAGTTTGGTTCTAACTATATATTCAGCATTTGAATAGAATATTTGATCATCTAACTACTTGCATCTTCATCATATATAAGACAGATTTACTACATGTGGGGATTTATTTTGAAGAACAGTGATCAGTGTAAAAAAGAGTTAGTCAAGATTTTATAAATATACATTTCTACTTACTTTATTTTATAGGCAAAATTTTGTTCTGGAGACATTTGTAAACACTAGCCAATGTATGTAGTCTATGTTACAAAGGAGAGAAATAATTTGATGAGATATAAAATTTGTGTTTCTTTTTTAAACTTGACATTTACTATATATTCTCTTTGCCAGGTAATATAAAGACCAGTATATTTCATATTTGTTTTCCCTTTTTATACTTTTATATTTTATTTAATTAATTAATTAATTAATTTATTTATTTATTTTTGAGACAGATTCTCATTCTGTCACCCAGGCTGGAGTGCAATGGCACAATCTCTGCTCACTGCAACCTCTGCCTCCCGGGTTTGAGCAATTCTCCTGCCTCAGCCTCCCAAGTAGCCAGGATTATGGGCACCCACCACTATACCTGGCTAATTTTTTGTATTTTTAGTAGTGATGGGGTTTTGCCATGTTGGCCAGACTGGTCTTGAACTCTTGACCTCTTGTGATGCACCTGCCTCAGCCTCCCACAAAGTGCTGGGATTACAGGCATAAGCCACCACGCCCAGTCCCTTTTTATACTTTTAATTTACCATTGTGTTTTGCTTTCTTTTTTTAATCCGACGTTCTATATAGTATATGAGTTCCCTCCAATACTAGAAAAATGTCTTGATTTTCATAGCTATGAGTATTCAAAGTTTAAAAGTCCTTTTAAAAATTAAATGTATTGTATTTGCTAGACTCCTTTATGTACGTTTCTTACAGCTCATTAAAAATTCTAATAGTTTTCCCCTCACAGAAATATTGTTGGCTTTTATTCAATAGATTGTTTTGCTATAATATTCTGCACTGTTTTTAGAGGGAGCAGAAAAGGTTGTTTTAATTTAATACAAGCTAACTTCCATCTGTACAGACCTTTGAGACAATAATAGTATTATACCAGGTAAATCACAGGCGTCAAGTGACTCAGGAGAACCCTTATATAATGCAGCTGTAATGCCATTTATGTTACATATTTTCTTAATCTAATTTGGGTTCTAGATCAACAATATTTTTCACATAATAGTACCGAAGCCAAAGTGGTTCTCTGCATCCTCTTTCTGCACCCCTAGAATAGCATTTCCTCAAGTGTTATCTGTGGCTCCTACACCTTAGACTGACTCACCTGGAGTACTTGTTTAAAATGAATGCCACCAGGTATCTGTCAAGATCTAACAAATCACTGATCCACAACTAGGCTGGGACCTGAGAACCAACGTTTTAACAAGCTTCTCAGGTCATTGTTATACACGTATATTTTTAGAAACACTTCATACAATCTTCTCTGATACCTGAAATCCTTTTGGCAAATTTTAAAGCCTTGAGTCAGAGTATGAGCCAGAGGAGTTAGAAATAAATTCTCAAATATGTAGAGTCTTTTTATGTTGAGGTTTTATGAAAATAATAATGAATTAGTGATGTCAGTGTTACTGAAAACTTTCAATAATGCTCCACCCTGAAGAATGACAATAATACACAAATTCTCTATGTTTAAATAAGAAAGACTATGGGTAAACCGCGAAGGTGCTTAAGTTTAAAGCTATGTCTCTAGGTTCACGGTATCCTACGATTTAAGGGATCTGTTGCATCATTTACACTTGGAGATTTCTGACGTGTTTATTTTTCCAGGATAAAAATTTAGGGTTGATATGTTTTCTTTATACTTAGATATTTTGATTTCTGTACCTTATCTCTAATTGTGAAATATAACAATTTAGTATTTCCAGTGAAAATGAGTTTAGGCATCATCAGAGAGTTAAATAAAAATCCTTACTGTGCTGCTAATCTTGAAATTACTATACATTTACCAGTGCTCTAGTACACAAGTTGTATTGAATGAGCCATAAGAATAGCATCTTCAGGCTGTTTCTTCAATTTTTTATTTTTTTTTTGGTAATGCCATTCTTCCTTGGGGCCAAGCCCCAGTGGATTGACTGTAGCTGCTCAATGACAGGGTCTGAGAACTGATGGGAAGAGATTAGTCAATCCTCACTCCTAGGACCTGCCTTGTTATAGTAGACATCTATAGGAGAAAATTCTTATTTCTCCTGCAATAAGACTTTATCGCTTTTAGCTTCTGAAACCCAGAACACCTAAAACCCAAAGCCCAACGTGTCTGTAGGTCACAAGGAGACAGAGAAGAAAAGTGTTGACAAGTTTTATTCAGATCTTACTCCATTCATGTGAATGTAAGAGAATTTGTGAATACACCAGTTATAGAAGATACTGCTTTCAGAAGGTTTAAAAATTCGTGAAATTTGACTTTAAAAACATTATTCCAATTTATATCTATTCAGAAGAAAACTTTTTCCACTTATGCCTCATAGCCACAAAGCATCATAGTCAGAATGTGTGTTATTAAAATGTGTCAGATTATTATGTGTGTTTGAAGTACAACATTCTTAATTAAGAAATGGCTCACCAGATATCAAGTCCCTATAACACAACTCATTAGCTATATGACTTTGGTAAAATATCTTAACATTTATATACCTTGTTTTTTTCATTATAAAAATTCTCTTTATCTCTCAGGGTATGTGAAAGGATTGAAATTGTAATATGTCTAAAACTTTTAACATAGCACCTAACACATAAGTCAAAGTTCAATATAAAATATCTAGTATCATTATCATGATTAGCATAATATGGTGATTGATAGTAGTTTCTATTTTGCTTAACATCAAAATTAGTTTATGTTGACTCACTCATCAGTCTTATTTTTGTAGCTGTCTAAAGAATTACAATACCAAGTGTTAAACCACCAAAGTGTACGTATTCTTTACACATTATAGTTTAATTAAGCTGAGAAATGATACATCACAGGTAGAATGCTCAAAAGTGATACAGGTTATTTAAAAATAAGTCTAATTTATATTTAATTGAGGAAACAAAGCATACTACAGAATTATGTTGCATTTTCCCAGAGTGTATTAATTCTTCCACTTTATAAATTAGTCATTCCATGTTCCTTGCATTCACCTTGATGTGGAACAAACTTAGATTACTTTCAAAAAGCAGGATAAGCAATTTCCTATGAAGCCAAATCACTGGCCTGAGATTTTATAAGTTTATGCTTTATAAAAGCTGGAAGGGACTCTTAGAAACTCATCAGTATGATTGTACTCACATTGTTCATGGGACTAATATGAGAAACTAAATATTTCTAAAAGAGTTAAAATGTACATTAGCATACTTAAGGTTTTTGGGGATCTAATAGTAATGAAAAATATTCAGCTTCATTTTCTCAATGTTTCTCTTCTTTAACTAAAACTCCATACATCTCTTATATTCATGTACTTTTTTTTACAAAATATTTATTGCAGATCGAAGAATGCATTAATGTTTTACCAAGCAAGTTTCTGGAAAACATTAATCTCTGACAACAACTTCCTTTCTAGAGAGGGAACTGAGAACTTGCAAAATTAAGAGAATTATAAAAGGACAAAGTCATTAGCGAATCTGTTTGTTGATGTATGTGTTTGTTTAGTTTTTAAATTAACCACCTAGCAGGTTCTTCTGTTTTTTAATCCACCTAAACAATTCTGAGAATTTGAGTCATATAAAGATTAAACAGTTTTTTTTCCAGAAGCTTCTTATTTGGACAAAATATAATTTTCCCACCATAATGAGTTCATGGCAGCTTTTCAATAACATTTGTTGATGCCTTGATTACTTTTGAAAGTCAGATAGGCATTACTAAAAAGACCTTTAGTGTTTTAGTTCCAAGAACACTGAAACACTATTATTTTAACTTCACTCAACTCTCTTTCCTCCCAAGGAAAAAAATGCATTAAATTGATGTAGTCAGCTGTACATCACATTCTGTATCCTTGACCTGGTTTTCAAGTAGTCTATATTGCAGCTGGAGAGCAGGTGCTCCTTCCCTTTGTAGAAATGTATGGGCATACTGTTTGCCTTTGTATGTATTGCTGAATTTAGTGCCAAATAAATGTTGTTTAATTCTGGTCCATGCTTGGGGTTTACTCCTACAAATTAAACTTGACAAAGTAGGGGATGTTTGAAAACCAACTCTGTGAATTTTCAAAACCCATCTTATTTGGCAATACTGTATAGAAAATTGAACCCCGTGTGGGCATCAGTAGAGTATATTAACTACAGAATATATTTGTGTGGGAGCTTTGTTTGTAACTACTTCGAATCTGTAGGTTTAGGATCTTATCTCGTCAAATAGGTAGTTATTTGTCCAAATAGCCCAATTTCCTGTGGGCACTTTTTCTTTCCATTCTTTTTTAAAAATGTTTTTCACTAGGGTCATGCTTACTTTGGATTAACTAGGCATGTAAACTTCAGTGGGAACCAGACAGAATTACAGTATACTCTAGTAGAAAAAACATCATAATTCTCAGCCTCATTTAATATTTTGGACAAAAATCCACCAGACTCAAAAGATGGGATACAGGTCCTCTGATCTGGTTTGTTGGAATTTGTATTTGCTGTATGCAAAATGGCCATTGCTCTCCTCTCTCTCTCTCTCTCACTCTCTCTCTCTCTCTATATATATATATACACACACACACATATATATATATTTTTGTTGTTGTTGTTGTTTAAGGAGAGATAGTTCTGTTTTGTAAGTTCGTATAGTTTTTATTGACTAATAAATCTGACTAGAGGACAAGAAACACTTAACTGCTTTTAATAATGATTATGAGAATTTTAATAATATGAAAATACATTTCAAAAAAAATAGCATGTGTGAATGAATTTGCTTGGTCTTAAAAAGGGAGCATTTCTACCAGTTCTTTTCATCTGTGTCAGAAAACACCATGGCCAGGTGACGGCAGAAGTGTTTCTATAATTTTCCACTGCCAGACAAATATGTCTATAGCTAGTCCTGATTAGCCCCCTTACTTCCTCTTCTCCCAGTTAAAAATAAAGGGAAACAGCACAGAAATACTTACTGTAGTGATTGAGCCCTGTACCTACAGTGCGAGTAAAAGATACCTGTCTTGGTCCCTAGCTTTTCTCATTCATGGACTCTCCCAGCCCTTTTGGTGATCTTGTTGGCGTGCCCTCTTGCAATTGCCTTCTGTTGTCTCCCACAATCACCCCCTTAACTGAAGTGAAAGCTATTGTCTAGAGTCAGCTTCTCCAAGCCTGCCAGGCACAGGACTCAGAAATAACTGAAGACGGCCGGGCGCGGTGGCTCACGCTTGTAATCTCAGCACTTTGGGAGGCCGAGGCGAGCGGATCACGAGGTCAGGAGATCGAGACCATCCTGGCCAACATGGTGAAACCCCGTCTCTACTAAAAATACAAAAAATTAGCCGGGCGTGGTCGCGGGCGCCTGTAGTCCCAGCTACTCG
>NW_026652299.1:11924695-11924899 GCF_009828535.3 Hylobates moloch
AAAATTAGCCGGGCGTGGTCGCGGGCGCCTGTAGTCCCAGCTACTCGGAGAGGCTGAGGCAGGAGAATGCCGTGAACACGAGAGGCAGAGCTTGCAGTGAGCCGAGATTGTGCCGCCACTGCACTCCAGCCTGGGTGACAGAGCGAGACTCTGTCTCAAAAAAAAAAAAAAAAAAAGAAATCCTTTTATTTTTCTTTTTTTTTT
>NW_026652299.1:11925396-11942332 GCF_009828535.3 Hylobates moloch
AAAAGTCCAGACAATAATTATTTTTGTCTTCCTTTGATGCGGCCTCCGCAGTCTGTCCTGTGCTAACTATTAACTATGAAAAGCCATTCACAGCGCTTCACTGATCTGGTAAGAACAGGAAGCTACCCATAACAGGATCTGCAGTGGTCAGGTCTTTGCCATGCCACCTACTTCCCTGTCTGCAGGCTTTGCCAATGCATGGGAATGTGAATTTGGCTCCCCACACTTCCCCCTTTTCTTTCTAAAAGAAGCCGTTGATGATTTATCCGGAGCTGGGTGATGGCAGAGAAGGCTCTCTGGAGACAGACTGGGAAAACACAAAGAATGAATAAAATACCTGCCTCAGAGTCACTGATCACTCGGCCCACTGCTTGTAATAATCGAGAGACAAAGTTCTGATAAGGCTCGTCAGGTCCCTGGCGAATTTTTGTAAGTTCCTCTGTGCGTTTGGAAGATGGTAATTTCTTCCAGGCAGAGAGGGCAATATTAGATACTTGATCATAAATCCATCTTTCCCATCCAATTTGATTAGCAGTATCTGAAAAGTTAGCTAAGCCAGTGAGCATTTCATAAGTAACCTGATTACCCGCCATGCGATTACGGCGAGAAATTTCCTCAGCTTTTTCCAAAAATTCAGTTTTCCACAACAAATAATCACCCCCGTCTAGGCAGGCTTTTGCTATGCTCTTCCAATCATTAGGAGGTAAAGCAGCCTCTGCCAAGGTCTCCACCATGGCTAAAGTAAAGGGTGCTGTAGTCCCATATTGAACCACAGCGGCCTTAAGGTCCTTTAAAGTCTTAAAAGGTAATGGTTCAGATATTGCTGTTGATTCTGCGGATTAAGTCTAACAGGGAAAGCATGAAATCCCTCAAGAGTCTCCCCCGACATACGAGCTTGATGAAGAGCCCCTTCAAGGGGAGACATAACAGTTGCAGGCAAGGTGCTCAATTTTAAGGGAGGCAAGCAAGCATTAGGAGCCCCAGGGGGCTTTTTAATAAAGGTAGCTGCAAAAGCACGTACCAGGGCCTCCTGTTCCTCTTCAGAGACAGGCACGGGCGAAGTAGGCAAAACAGGCGAAGCAGGAGAAGAAGATATACTCTCCTGTCTAGATAATTTCATTCCCAAGGGTTGAGGCTGTGTACAAGTTACAGGAGTCTCCTCGGGGGCCGACGGAGGAGGAGGAGGCAAATCCTCAGGAGGAGATGAAAAAGGCTTGTATGCCTCAGGACATGGGACTAGGCATTCTTGGACCAGATTAAAAAGCCCAAAGGTGTCTACAGGAATTGCATCAGGCCCACGCAGAGTATAATGCTTCCGCAGGCCTTCCCCCACCTTTGACCAGGTATCCATATTAATAGTGCCTTCCTCAGGGAACCAAGGACATGCCTCTTGTACCGTCTCCAAGAATTTTTCTAACTGCTTGGTTTTTATAGAAGCCCCACGGGCATGCATCATAGATTGCAACACTTGAATGTAAAGAGCTCGTTCTTTAGAACCAGAATGTCCCATTTTTACTCCTAATGTATGACTATGCGCCCACAACTGTTTATACTCACAACTTCTGCAAAACTTAACAGAACTGGGCGTTCTTCTCACAGTATTTCTCGGGTCCCTGTTCAGGGCGCCACCTCTAGCGGTCCGGCCGCAGGGGTTATTCAGGGATGCACCGAGAAGTAGTGAGAAGAATGATGAAAGAAAGACACAGAGAAGCGGGATTAGGAGGGACGGTTCCCTGATAGGGAAGCGCCACAAGCTTTGGTTTATTCAGTGCTTTTATACATGCCAGGGGTCAAAAGTCCAGACAATAATTATTTTTGTCTTCCTTTGATGCGGCCTCCGCAGTCTGTCCTGTGCTAACTATTAACTATGAAAAGCCATTCACAGCGCTTCACTGATCTGGTAAGAACAGGAAGCTACCCATAACAGGATCTTCAGTGGTCAGGTCTTTGCCATGCCACCTACTTCCCTGTCTGCAGGCTTTGCCAATGCATGGGAATGTGAATTTGGCTCCCCACACTGGAGGAGGTGGTGTCTATTTGCATAGGGCTCAGTGGATTGGTTTGACTAGGCACGTCGTTCATGCAGCCTGCGGGAAAAAACTGGCCCTCCTACCCTAGTCTTTTAATATGCAAGTGCAGGGCGCCATGATTTTCCACACATGTGAGGATATGTGGGGGTGGCCTTGCTGCCAGGCACATGTAGGGGCAAGGGCAAGAGGACCAGGGTGGGAAACACCACGTTGGGTGGACCCAGTTTCTAATGGCTTGCATTTGCATATCAAAGGTTTCCTGCCTGGGTCTAAGAGCCAGGGCTTTCATGCCGGACAAGAGCTGCGAAAAACCTTCCAAGGAGCCCCTTTTTTCCTATCTGCCTAAAATAATTTCTTAATAACTCCTATCGCAGAAATACCTCCAAAAGGTCAAGATTGTTTGAGAAAATGAAATGAGACACTATAGGTGAAGTGGCCAACCAAGTGCTTAAAACATTGTGTATGCTCAGACTTAAAATAAAACTCACTTTCATACATTTCTTTCCGGATTCTGAGGTAAGCCTGGAAATATGTTCACATGTCATGTGTTTGCCAAATTTACAAAATTAAGATATTTTTGTTTCACTCAGTTAAGTTATTGCTCCTTCTGCTATCATTTCTACAATGCTGCACTCCTCCTTCTATCTACCTGTGCAATATGACCACAGGGATTTTTAAGATTTAACCAAGGAATATTGCATTGAGAACATTGTGCTTGTGTTGAGTGTAGTAAGCAGCTGTCCAAGAGTAGACTTGGCTTCCAGGACTATGCCCACCTTTTACATTGAGGACCCCTCCCCTCCCAGCATCAAGACCCAAAGGTGCAGGGCTGGAAGTCATTTTGCCCACAGTAGTAGATATCCTCAGGAATAAGCAAAAAGTACAGATGAAGTAAGGTCTGAAATGTATGAAACCATAAGCTGCTTTATAAAACATTTTTTGGATCATTAAATGTACAGACATTAAAGCAAAGGATTAGGCTTTTAACAATGTCAACTAAAAGTATAAATTCTGTGTAAAATATAGACAAGTAATATGTAATTTTAAATGCACAAAGCATTATTTTTATTTTTTATAGGAAATCTCAAACAGTAGAACTTACTACAATTTATGGGTTTGTGGGCCAAAACCTATAGTAGTACTACAATCACAAAGTGTGTCTGTATGAGAAGCTCATGAATCCCAACTATCAATAATAATAATAAAATTCAGTCAACTATGAAAGAAGAAAGACTGAACTGTACTTATATTCTCTTTAGGGAAAAAGCATATTAAAATAATAGTGTTATCTAGAGGCAACCAAAGATGCACAATTTAAAAATGCAAAAGAAATATTTTACAGGTGTATTAGGTACAAATAGTAAAAACTATTATTTTCTGAATTTCACAGAAATCACAGTTTCAAAAATTTGCATGTCATTGTATTTCCTTTTCTACTTTAAATAAATGCTTATGTTTGCATTTAACTTTTCTACTTTAAAAAAAATAGAATCCCATACTTATTTAAGGGTGAGTTCTGACAATATCTAGATCTACTTCTACAAGTATGCAATGCATATGGTGCTGGAGGCTATTTATCAATTATTTGTTAATAAACTTTAGAACACACACCCACCACATCCACCAAAAACAAACTAGTTTAGAATAATGATTGTATTGTCCGGTATGAATGTTACTGCCCAAGGGGCTCACCCTAGCCCACTTCCTAGATAGAGTCTACTTATCAAGACAGGGGAATTGCAATAGAGAAAGAGTAATTCAAGCAGAGCTGGCTGTGCAGGAGACTGGAGGTTCATCATTACTCATATCAGTCTCCCCAAAAACTTGGGGATCAGAGTTTTTAGGGATAATTTGATGGGGAGGGGGCCAGTGAATCAGGAGCGCTGTGCTGATTGTCGGCTTGGGGATGAAATCACAGGGCGTCACGGCTGTTCTCTTTTGCTGAGTGAGTTCCTGAGTGGGGCCGCGGAACTGGTTGGCACGTCCAGGTGGAGACATCCGATTGTTAGAAATGCAAAAACCTGAAAAAGACATTCACAATAATGATGTTACCTTCAAGAGTAATTGGGGAAGTTGCACATCTTACAACCTCTGGAATAATGGCTGGTGATATTTAGAATTCCAGCCCCTCTCATCTTGAATTGGTGGCTGGTGGCCTTTCAGTTGTTTTACAAGAATAGTTTGGCCTTTGGGGAAGGGCCATTATTTAAACTATACACTAAATTCCTTCCCGGAGTTCGTTCGGCCTACATCCAGGAATGAACAAGGACGGTTTAGAGGTGAGAAGCAAGATGGTGTCAATTAGGTCTGATATCTTTCACCATCATAATTTTCTGTTATAATTTTTGCAAAGCAGTTTCATGAACATCTAAGCTAGCTAAAGATTATGAGAATCAAAATACTTCTGCATTTCATTTCACTTAAAAATATGAATAGAGGGCCGGGCGCGGTGGCTCACGCTTGTAATCCCAGCACTTTGGGAGGCCGAGGCGGGCGGATCACGAGGTCAGAAGATCGAGACCACGGTGAAACCCCGTCTCTACTAAAAATACAAAAAAATTAGCCGGGCGTGGTGGCGGGCGCCTGTAGTCCCAGCTACTCGGAGAGGCTGAGGCGGGAGAATGGCGTGAACCCGGGAGGCGGAGATTGCAGTGAGCCGAGATCGCACCACTGCACTGCAGCCTGGGCGACAGAGCGAGACTCCGTCTCAAAAAAAAAAAAAAAAAAAAAAATGAATAGAGGGTCGTCATTCTAAGATATAATCGAGTGACAATTGACCTGTCTTTAATATTGTAAACTACAGAGTCAGAGCAAAACATACTTAAGATTCACTAAAGGTAAGTGATTCTTACATATACCTTCTGTATCTGTCTACTATACACATGTGACCACTGAGGATAAAATACTATGCTGAGGTAGAGGGGTTAGAAGTAAAATAAAAAGGGAACCCAGAAGTTTAAAAACACAATCTTATCTTCCAGTTTAACATTACCAATATCGTATCAGCAATGAAATCTAGAATTTTTAATCTAAAAACTAAGCCTAATCAAGTATTTTTATTTATCATTGATTTCTATTTCTCAAGTATCTTTCATATTGTTCTAAGCAGTTAGCCGAAAGTTAGAAATATTCAATTTTTCTCATAAGTGGACTTAGAGGTCATTAGATCTTGTGGGAAAATGTGAGTTCTTAAAAACTACTGCTGTAGGAAGCCAAGGAAATGCAATTGAAAGCCGGCATCAAAGAGCAAAGTTGCCTTAGAGATATAATTCAGATCATTGTGGAACCATTAGATACAATTACCCTAGGCTCATTGTGACTTCTGAAGAGTTATTTTTGAGGAAGGTACTGAATCTTGAAGCAATTGGAGTAGCAAAGTGAAATAGGAGGTGAAAGTATGGGCTGCTAAATACCTGTTTTTAAGAACTGAGTTCTAAGACAATCATACAAATTGTGTTACATTATTAAAAGTGAATAACAGTGAGTGGAGTTAAAACTATTTATTCCTCATTTGTAGCTTTCATTCATTTCTAAAGGACAGATATTTGCATAGATAAAGCTCTTAGCACTTAACATTACTTTGACTCTGATGATTACCTGAGCTGAATTTTAAATCTGTCTTATTAACATTTGGGGTTTTTTTAAGATGTATTTTAATTTTACTTAATTGCCCTATAACTTTTTTTCTGAATATTTAGTGGTAGTTATAGTTTCCTGTCATTCATAAGAAGTTGTAATAACTTTCCAGCAGAAATAAAAACAACATTTGAAACCACTTTACCACTTTTTCTGGAAAATCTCAGAATTGGGTGGCAAAGCTTGAAAGTTTCTTGACTTAGAAACCACATGTACAAATGAGACTTTACCACCCTGAGGGGGACGCTTAATTGCACCATATGAAACATTTTTTCCAGGCCAAAATTGTGAGAATAAAAATAACACACTGGAGAAATCTGAATATATATTCAGATGAGTAAGTTAACAGACAACAAGCTTTTCAATTATGAATAATTAGATTTCTAATTGAGTTAAAATTCTAGTGATTATTATGGTGAAAAAAATAGTACAAATCATAATTGTCATACCACTCAGCAGTACGGTTGGGCCCTCTGTCCCTCTTGTCAATCACATTAAAACAGTTTTGTTTACTCGTTTAGTTAGGATTTACAGAAAAACTATAATATGCAAAGTGTTGTTCTTAGTAACTATAATGAAGATGTGAAATATAATTTAAAATACTACTCAAAGCAGTTTTCAGTTTATTTGGGAAGATGGGGGCAATCAATTTAAGTTTTATATACACAAGTAGGAAATAATACAGAACTTAGAGATGTGAGAAGAAAAAGTGCTGTAGTAGAAGAGTCAATATGAGTAGGTGTCAGGGAAAACTAAAATTGGAAAAATGACTTTCACTCTGGACTTTATATAAAGAAAATTTCCTTTGAAGAGGCAGGGCTTCAACAAAGAAAACTTAATAAATAGGGAATGCATTAGTCAGGATTCTCTAAAGGGACAGAACTAATAGGATAGATGAATATATGAAGGGGAGTTTATTAAGAGAATTGACTCACACGATCGTAAAGTGAAGCCCCACAGTAGACCATCTGTAAGCTGAGGAGCCAGGAAGCCAGGCAGAGTCACAAAACCTGCAAAGTAAGGAAGCCAACAGTGCAGCTTTCAGTCTGTGGCCAAAAGTCCGAGAGCCCCTAGCAAATCACTGGTGTAACACCAAGAGTCCACAAGCTGAAGAAATGGAGTTTGATGTTCGAGAGCAGGAAGCATCCAGCATGGAAGTAAGATAGAGGCCAGAAGACTTAACCAGTCTAGTCCTTCCACATTCCTCTGGCTGCTTTTGTCCTAGCTGCACTGGCAGCTGATGAGATGATGCCCATCCAGATTGAGGGTGAGTCTGCCTCTCCCAGTCCGCTGACTCAAATGTCAATCTCCTTTGGCAATACCTGCAGACACACCCAGGAACAATACCTTGTATCCTTCAATCCAATCAAGTTGACACTTAATATTAACCATCACAAGTGGGAAATTAGACAGGATTTTTCAGGACTCTTCAGTCTCAGGTGCTCGCACAAACACCTCTGTATCAACCCAATGATCAACTTTTTTCATCCAGGAAATTCTCTAACCTTTTTTTCTCATTTCTTTTGCTAATAACATGGGAATGTCTTTAGAAACCTTGAGTTTTTTTCTGTCATCAGCTTTGGAGGTAATGGCAAATGTTTTGATTTTAATAGTTGTTCCCAACAACCTCACAGACAGTTTCTTCTGTATTGGAATGCTACTCTTTAAAGCTCTAAAGTTTCTGTTTTTTCTAAGGTTCAGTGAGAATCATCTAGTACCACTCTAACTGTGTATTATAAGCGAAGCATGCATAGTCTTTTCCTCTTAGCTCTTTGGAGAAATGAAAGCAATGCTAGGAATTTTCTTCATTGTCCTTATCTCAAAATTGGTTAATAATTTCTTTTTTTCTTTTTTCTTTTTTTTTCGGACGGAGTTTTTGCTCTTGTTGCCCAGACTGGACTGCAGTGGCACGATCTCGGCTCACTGCAACCTCCGCCTCCCGGGTTCAAGTAATTCTCCTGCCTCAGCCTCCCGAGTAGCTGGGATTGCAGGCATGCATGGGCCTCCACACCCAGCTAATTTTGTATTTTTAGTAGAGATGGGGTTTCTCCATGTTAGTCAGGCTGGTCTCGAACTCCCGACCTCAGGTGATCCGCACGCCTTGGCCTCCCAAAGTGCTAGGATTACAGGTGTGAGCCACCATGCCTGGCAATAATTTCAAGTACAATATCTAATTGTATGGTAATTTATTAAAATAAATAGTAAAAATATACCTCAGAGTATATTGTACATCTGTTACATATTTATAAGTTGTATTCCTATTTTATTTATGTGTGTGTGTTTTATAAAAACAGAATCACACCATGCATGGTTTTGTAAATTGTTTTTCTACTCAGTGTTATATCTTTATGAAATATCTGTCTCATTACTTTTAAGATCATCTTATATTTTATTGTTTAAATAAGTTACTATTTAGTAATCACTCTGCTTTTAAGGGCAATGCGTATTTTATTAACTAAACCTTGACTATATGCCTGACTTTATTCTAAACAATTTATAAATATTAACATATTTAATCATCATAAAAACTATATAAAATGTCTCTAATTTTTGGTGGTAACAAATAAATTTGCATGTCTTATTTCTTGACCTGCATCTTTGCAAAATTGAAACCGCCTGTGCAAAATGATGACTGAGCCAGTGAAAGATCTAACTTAACTGACTCCATCTTGCTTCTAACCTCCAAGCTGTCCTTGTTCATTCCTGGGCATAGGACGAACTAACTTTGGGAGAAACTTAGTTTACAGTTTATAGTTTAAACAAAGATGGTAACACTCCTTTACAAAAGCAGACCTCCTTCTTGCCTGGCATCTAGATTGCCTTTGTAGAACTAACATTAGCCACAAGATTAGAAATTGTGGTTTAGGAGTCATACAGCTGGAAGCTACAAGATTCTGACCCCCCAAAACTGCTCCTAAGATCAGTGCTTGATATATTCTGCAGACCCTGCACTTGGTGGACCAGCTGGCACCACCCAGATCAATGAACTGGCTCATCTGATTTTGTGACCCCACCCAGGAACTGACTCAGCACAAGAAGACAGCTTTGTCTCCCTATGATTTCATCCCTGACACACTCCTGGCTCACTGGCTTCCCCCAACCCACCAAGTTATCCTTAAAAATTCTGCTCCCTGAATGCTTAGGGAAACTGATTTGAGTCTCCCTAATGCTGGGACTCTTGCAATATCTACAATATTTACACAGGCGGTTCTGCATGAATTACCCTTTCTCTATTGCAATTCTCCTGTCTTGATGAATTGGCTCTGTCTAGGCAGCAGGCAAGGTGAACCCCTTGGGTGGTTACAAAATCTTCAGGAAAAATTCTTAAGTGTTAAATTTTCAGATTAAACAGATAGGAATTTTAACATTGGTAGATACTGACAAACTGCCCTCTGAAAATATTGCTTCACTTACTTGTACTATGAGCAGTATATGACAGTATACCTTATCTCACATTACCAACATGTACATTCTTTCTTTTTGAGTTCGCTCAAGAATCAGCAATTAGATCTTGCTGAATAATCAGTCAGTTCAGTGAGGGAGACTGTGAACATAGAAGAGAAGTTAAAGATAACTAAGTACTAATAACAGTGTTACAGTCTCACCAATGCACCACAATGTAGTAGTCTCTCATTGCCAGAGTCCTCATGACCAAGAAAGTTAAGGAGAGTGGACACTAAGGGTGAGGTTGGAGTGAAAGTTTAACAGCGAAAAAGGAAAGCTCTCCACCACAGAGAGGGGACCCAGAAGAGCATTGCCGTTTTTACAGTTGAATGCAAAAGCTTTTATAAGAAACCAATGAGAGCTGGATGTCTTATTTGCATAAGGCACAAATTTCTGGGAGCTCCACCCTGTCCTCCTAGTGCTCATGCAGGCCCTTAGCTTGAGTTACTCCATATTGCTTTGTTCCCCTTATTGCACATGTGTCAGGGGATGGAATTGTCCACTGTGGGCATGTCTGGCCAAGTCACCTGTGTATCCTTTCTTATCTGTGCAGCTGTGGACATGTCTTAGGCAAGCCGCCTGTGCAAGTTCCCTTATCTGTGCCTACAGGCTGTTCTTTTGTTGGAAAGAATTCAACCGAGGACCCACCCTAACTGCCTTTCTGGCCAGTTTCTTCCTTTCTCCCCTCTCAACAGGGTAGCAATATTGGAAGCACACTCCATACAAATACAAGATCTAGATTAGTACCACAATTAGGACGTGTGAACCCCAAGTTAAGGAGCCTCTTCTTGAGAACAAATCCCTTCCTATTAGGGAGAATTTAGAATACTACAAGTCTGTAGCCTATCTACTAAGCATTAATTGTATATGGATGATCTTTTTGACTCATGCCTCAGTTCTAGAAGTTGGTTTCCTGATTTCTCTTTTTTCTTGAAGATATTGCAAGCATCTCAGCATTGGTAGCGATTAGTAAATATTGTAGATATTGCAAGAGTCCCAGCATTAGTCCCTGTCCCTCTGAAGCAAAGACTCTCTGTTACACAGATTAGTATTCCCAGATCCTTCTTCAGAATCCCAGACCCATGATCTTTTCCTAACTCTTACCTTCTGTGTAGTGTCCAAGATTCATTAAACTAACTGCTGCCAAGTTCTTCTGCCACATCTTGTTATTCTGCCAACCATCTACCTGAAATACTGACTCAGAAGGTCCACCTGCCTGTACAGTTTTATGTTGCCTGCTATGATGTCTTCCTGTTCTTCCCTTCTTTCAGCCTATCTTCCTTCGTGTCTGAAAGTCATTTATGACTGGCACCTGATCCAACCACACAGCACCTGCCCTCCTTTTGTGAATTTCCTTTATTTGGTGCCTAGTTCTGGCTTATTTAATTCATTTTGTTACTGACAAGCAAAAACTATTTAAAATGTCATTACAAAAACAAGTGTGAAATTATATTCTATGGGCTATAAGTTTAGTGCTGTAATTGGAGGATCCAACCTTTAGCAAAGTCAAACATCTGGAATAGCATCTGCAGATAAAGGGTGAACAGCTGGTGTGAAACCATACCCTAAACCCAGAGACATTTGAAATATGACCCTGAATTTTTCTTCTTCTAAAAACATTCCCCAGAGTTTAGTGGGTTGGGAGCTCTATATCGTACCCTCTGTAGTAGCATGTTTTTGTTAACCCTCTGACTAATGAATTGTACTGAGGGTATGTGACACTGCAAATTCTCAAATGGACTATACAAGGTGAGTAAGAAATCAAAAGAATGTTTAGTCTGGATTGAAGGGATCCTCATCTGTCATAAGCTGTTATCCTACAACTTAGCATGTCCTTTGCATTGAAGGAGCCTAGAAGCTGCCCTAAGACGTTGTGAGACAGCTCATTCAAATACCGTTGGGCTGAATGCTGTTTTCTGCTTTATTTTCTTTAAAGCTAAATCAGCAGATATATTGAAAATTGAGGATCTTTTTGCTAATTTTGGACATATGACTAAATGATATCAACTCAATTGACATTGTTTGAAGCATCAGAATAGAAAGTTTTGTTTTGTTTTCTTTTAATTATGGTAAAATGTAAGATTATTTACCATTTTAACCATTTTTCAAGTGTACAATTCAGTCAAATTAAGTATATTCACATTGTTTTGCAACCATCACTGTCATCCATTTCCAGAACTTTTTCATCATTCTAAACTGAAAATTTATATCCACTAAATAACTCCCCATATCTCATGTAAGTGGAATTATCCAATAATTGTCATATTTATGTCCAGCATTTACTTAGCTAAACATTTTTGAAGTTCACCCGTGTTGTGGCAGGTATCATAATTTCATTCCTTTTCAAAACTAAGTAATGTAGCATAGTATGCATATACCACATTTGATTTATTTATTTGTCAATAGACACTTGGTGGTTTCCTGTTTTTGGCTATTGTGAAAATGCTGCTATGTAAATTGCTATACAAATATCTGTTTTAGTCCTTGTTTCAATTATTTTGGTTATATTCAAAGAAATGGAATCGCTGGATAATAAAGTAATTCCAGGTTTAATATTTTGTGGAACTGCCATATTGTTTTCCATAGTTGTGAACCTATTTTACATTCCCACCAGCAATGTGTAGGGTTCAAATTTTCCTACATCTTCACCAACACTTTTTTCCCTCTCTCTCTCTTCATTCCTCCAACTACCCACTTCTCTTGCTCTCTCTTTCTCTTTTTATAACAACAGTCCTAATGATTGTGAAGTGATACTTATTGTGGTTTTGATTTGAATTTCCCTAATGATTAATCATATTGAGCATCTTTTCATGTGCTTATTGGTTTTTGTATTTTTTCTTCAGAAAAATAAAAAGCTATTCATGTTCTTTGTCCATTTGTTATCTTTGTTGATGACTTGTAGGAGTTCTTTACATATTCTGAATATTAATATTTTATCAAATATATGATTTGAAAATATTTTCTCTCACTATATGCATTGATTTTCATGTTCTTCATAGTGTCCTTTGTTGCACAATTTCTTTTAAATTTTGAAGTATAATTTATTCATTTTTTCTTTTGTTTCCTGTGCTTTTGACATCATATTAAAGAAGCTATTCCAAATCCAATATCATCTATCATTTCCTATATTTTTAAATGTGTTTTATAGTTTTAGATCCCATGTTTATGTCTTTGATCCATTTTGATTTAATGTTGGTATGTTGCATAAATAAGGCTGTGATACAATTTTATTCTTTTACGTGTGGATAACTATTTTTCCCACCACAATTTGTTAAAAAGACTGTTCATTCTGTACTGAGTAGTCTTGGCATCCCTTTCAAAAATCATTTGACTATGTATACATTTTATTTCTGTATTCTCTATTCAACTCCACAGGTCTATATATCTCTCTTTATGCCAGTACCACACTGTTTTGATTATTGTAGCAGTAAGAGTAAGTCTTAGGAAGTGTGAATTCTTCAACTTTGTTCTTCCGTTTCAAAATTGTTTTGACTATTCAAAGTCGTTTGAAATTTCATACAAATTTTAGTATTGATTTTTTTAATTTACGCAAAAAGCACCTTGGGGATTTCAATAACGATCATATTAAGTCTGAAGATTTTGAGTAGTATTGCCCTCCTAACATCAGTAGTTCATCCAATACATTATCATGGGATGTCTTTTCTGGCTTTGGTATCAAGATAATGCTTGTCTCAAAGGATGAACAAAATGTTTGTGCCTCTTCATGTATTAAGAAGAGTTTGCAAATGATTGGTGTTAATTTTTCTTCAAATGTTTTGTATAATTCACCAGTGAAGTCATCAGGGCCAAGGCTTTGTTGTTGTTGTTGTTGGAAATGTTTGGAGTACCAGTTCAGTCTCCTTACTAGTTATGTCTATACAAATTTTCTATTTATTTGTGAGTCAGTCTTGATAGTTTGTATATTTCCAGTTCATATTTTCGAAGTTAATTCATTGGCTTACAATTGTTCATAATAGTCTTCTAAGCCTCATTTCTGTAAAATCAGTAACAGTGACTCTACTTTCGTTTCTAATATTACCTTTATCATTTCTGAGCTTATGTTTCCTCTTTGTTGATCAATATAGCTAAAACTTGTTACTTTTGTTAATCTTTTTGAAGAACCGAATTTTAATTTAATTGTTTTTTTGTTTGTTTTTCTATTCTTATTTTATTCATCTTCACTCTGCCCATTGCTCTTTTCTTTTTTCTGTTTGTTTGGATTTAGTTTAATCTTCTTTTTGTAGTGGTTAAGGTATAAGGTTTGGTTGTTGATTTCACATCTTTTTTTCTTTTATAATGTAAGTATTATTTATTAGATATGAATATCCAGCTGAGCAGTACTTTTGCTGTATCCCATAAGTTTCAGTATGTTGTATTTTCATTTTCCTTAATCTCAAAGTATTTTCTAATTTCCCATGGGACTTCTTCTTCGCCCATTGTTTGTTTAGTGTGTGTTTAATTCTCATGTATTTTTGAATTTCTAATTTTTCTTTTGTTATTGATATCTATTTTCATTTCATAGTATAAAAAAAGATACTTTTTATGACTTATTTTTCAATTTATGAGTTTATGAAGACTTGTTTGTGTGCTGACATATGATCTATTCTAGAGTATGTTTCATGTGCATTTAAGAGAGGTATATATTTTGCTATTGTTAAGTGAGTGTTTTGTATACATGTTAAGTTCCATTAGTCTACATTGATATTTGTCTTTTACTTATTTATTCATCTCTGTCTGATCATTCTATCCATTATTGCTAGAATAGTATAGAAGTCTCCAACTACTTTTGTAGGACAGTATATTTATCCCTTTATTTTGTCAATGTTTGCTTATGCATTTTGAATGTCTGATGTTTGATGCACACGTCTATAATTGTTATATCTTTCTGGTGTATTGACAATTTTATCAATATATAATGCTTCTCTTTGTCTCTTTTAACGTATATTTTGTCTGATACTGTTGTAGTCACCCCAGTTAACCTAACTTCTTTTGAGTTTCTTCGTTTTTTGTTTTTTGACAGTATGATTACAATGTGTCTTGATGTGGGTCTCTTTAGGTGTATCCTACTCGTAGCTCATTGTACTTTTTGGATTGGATTTGTAAATTTATGCATTTTATCAAATTTTGGAAATTTTTGGCCACTATTTGTTCAAATAATCTTTCTTCCTCTCTTTCCGTAAATTCCTAAATGTGTATATCAGTTCACTTCTTGGTGTCTCACAATTTCCTTGAGCTTTGTTCACTTTTCTTCATTCTTTTTTTTTTTTTCTATTGCTCTGATTCAGTCATTTCAATTGTCCTGTACTCAGGTTTGCTAATTCTTTCTTCATCTTGCTTAAATCTGTCTTTGATTCCCTCTAACAAAATTTTCAACTCAGTTATGGTGTCATCAGCTCCAGATTTTTTTTAAATTTCTATCTTTTTGTTGATATTTCATTTTTCTTTATATATATATATATTTTTAAGTTTTTTGTGTGTTTCTTTAGTTCTTTGAACATATGTAAGACAGTTGCTTTGAAATCTAAATCTGTTAAGTTTTATGCTTGTGTTTCCTCTTGATAGTTTCTGGAAATTCATTTTGTTTCTTGGAATGTGTTTTTCTATTACTTTATAGGCTTTCTGATTCTTGTTTACTGTTGTTAAAAATTGAGAGTGTTAGGAAAAAACAAAACAAAAATAAACTACCTTTCCTAATCTTTGTATTTCGCTCTTTGCCAGAGAAGTCCTCTACTGATATGTTGGACATACTTTGGGTCTTGAAATAAGCCCACAGTAAAAAGCTTAACGTCTTCTGAGAATTTTTCTATGCATGTGCCTCGTCTGAGCCTGCTTGTCACTTTTCAATTCTCCTACATACATACATGCTTTTGAATGATTTAATTTGCAAGAAAAGTCTTATCCCAACTTCTCCTTGGAGCTTAGATGGTCTGTTTTGTGCCTTTCCTGTAATCTCTTACTCCAGGAATCTGCGAGTCTGTAGTGCCCCTGCAGCTTTCTTGATCATTGCCACCTTTTTCTCCTGACTGAGATCTGTGTTAGATGAGACAGAGGTTAAGTATTTCAGGCAGCCCCCAGACAGTTTATAACATCTCAAATGAAATATAACTTGCTCCTTTTGGCTTGAGAGAGGGAATTTGAAATTGCCTTACTGCTCCTTCAAGACCAGAACTGTGACATGCCAAGAAACGGATAAGAAAAGAGCAAGTAAAAATGTTGTACAATTGTCTACTGTTTAAAATTTGCCTTTTCTTGATTGAATGTTTGCTTGCTTTCTATAGGTCTTCGGCTGTTTTCCAGGGTCCTACAAGGATAGTTAGTCAATTTGTGTTTGTTTCTGATGTTTCCATGAAGGAATGAGAACTTAGAGTTTTTGCTTGCTGTTTTACTAATATCACTCTGGAAATAATTTTTAAACGAAGAATTTATTTGGAAAAAAATTCAACTTGAAAATGGAACAAATGAGTGAGTAGTTAATTAACATCCATGAGTGATCTGATATAAGATACATAGGTCTAGAGACATACTGCTTGCATTGGAATTATGAACTCCCCAATCATCTTCGTAGCTTTTTAATATCTCAGTCACTTCATTTGGAAACATGAGAAAATAATATATACTAGAGATCAAATGTGGTAATCTCTCATTATAAAATAAAAGGAGCCCTGGTGCCATGGCTCACAACTGTAACCCCTGCATTTTGGGAGGCCAAGGTTGGAGGATCACTTCAGGCCAGGAGCTGGAGACCACCTCTGGCAACATGGCAAGACCATGTCTCTACAAAAAATTAACCAGGCATGGTGGTGCATGCCTGTAGTTCTAGCTACTCCGGAGGCTGAGGTGACAGGACTGCTTGAGCCTGGGAGGTTAAGGCTGTGGTAAACTGTGGTCATACCGCTTCACTCAAGACTGGGTAACAGAGTGAGACCATGTCTTAAAAAATAAAAGGTAAAAATAAATAAATAAAAAGATATAAGCCCTTAGAATAGTATTTATCACATGTTTACCTATCAACAAATTATTGAATATTATTTTTACTGCATCTTAACTATGTGAAAACCAGCATTATAAAAAGTATGTTTCTGTATAATTGATCTTCTGATCATTTTAAAATATGGGTAAAATCAATTCTTTTTTAGATTTCTATCCATGCATGTATTAATAAATTATGTACATGTTTAAATATTTAGATGCTACTTTTTAAAATATATTATAACTGCAGAATCTCATAAGATTTATAATTAAATTTGTATTTAAAAACATTATAAACGTACCCAATTATATTTCATATTTGTTTATTCTCTTCAATAATCATTTGATAAAAAACAAATAAAATAATAATTCTATCTACTACTAGAGGATATTTATGTAACAGGTATCATCCTACTTGACTTACAAATTTTTACTCACAAAAATCATGTGATACATATACTTTTAAAATTTTCATTGTATATTTGAAGAAACTATAATTAACTATTTTTTCAGAGTCATATAATCATCAGTGAAATATTTTTTTTATTATACTTTAGGGTTTTAGGGTACATGTGCACAATGTGCAGGTTTGTTACATATGTATCAATGTGCCATGTTGATTTCCTGCACCCATTAACTCGTCATTTAGCATTAGGTGTATCTCCTAATGCTGTCCCTCCCCCCTACCCCCACCCACAACAGTCCCCGGAGTGTGATGTTCCCCTTCCTGTGTCCATGAGTTCTCATTGTTCAATTCCCACCTATGAGTGAGAACATGCGGTGTTTGGTTTTTTGTCCTTGCGATAGTTTACTGAGAATGATGTTTTCCAGTTTCATCCATGTCCCTACAAAGGACA
>NW_026652299.1:11942342-11994093 GCF_009828535.3 Hylobates moloch
GCTTCCCTTTGTGGGTAACCCGACCTTTCTCTCTGGCTGCCCTTAACATTTTTTCCTTCATTTCAACTTTGGTGAATCTGACAATTATGTGTCTTGGAGTTGCTCTTCTCGAGGAATATCTTTGTGGCATTCTCTGTATTTCCTGAATCTGAATGTTGGCCTGCCTTGCTAGATTGGGGAAGTTCTCCTGGATAATATCTTGCAGAGTGTTTTCCAACTTGGTTCCATTCTCCCCGTCATTTTCAGGTACACCAATCAGATGTAGGTTTGGTCTTTTCACATAGTCCCAAATTTCTTGGAGGCTTTGTTCATTTCTTTTTATTCTTTTTTCTCTAGAGTTCTCTTCTCACTTCATTTCATTCATTTCATCTTCCATCAGCGATACCCTTTCTTCCAGTTGATCGCATCTGCTACTGAGGCTTCTGCAATTTTCGCGTAGTTCTCGAAACTTGGCTTTCAGCTCCATCAGCTCCTTTAAGCCCTTCTCTCCATTGGTTATTCTAGTTATCCATTCTTCTAATTTTTTTTCAAGGTTTTTAACTTCTTTGCTATTGTTTTGAATTTCCTCCCGTAGCTCAGAGTAGTTTGATCGTCTGAAGACTTCTTCTCTCAACTTGTCAAAGTCATCCTCCATTCAGCTTTGTTCCGTTGCTGGTGAGGAACTGCGTTCCTTTGGAGGAGGAGAGGTACTCTGCTTTTTAGAGTTTCCAGCTTTTTAGAGTTTCCAGCTTTTCTGCTCTGTTTTTTCCCCATCTTTGCGGTTTTATCTACTTTTGGGCTTTGATGATGGTGATGTACAGATGGGTTTTTGGTGTGGATGTCCTTTCTGTTTGTTAGTTTTCCTTCTACCAGACAGGACCCTCAGCTGCAGGTCTGTTGGAGTTTACTAGAGGTCCACTCCAGACCCTGTTTGGCTGGGTGTCAGCAGTGGTGGCTGCAGAACAGCGGATTTTCGTGAGACCACAAATTCAGCTGTCTGATAGATCCTCTGGAAGTTTTGTCTCAGAGGAGTACCCGGCCGAGTGAGGTGTCAGTCTGTCCCTACTGGGGGGGTGCCTCCCAGTTAGGCTGCTCAGGGGTGAGGGACCCACTTTAGGAGGCAGTCTGTCTGTTCTCAGATCTCCAGCTGCGTGCTGGGAGAACCACTATTCTCTTCAAAGCTGTCAGTCAGACAGGGACATTTAATTCTGAGGAGGTTCCTGCTGACTTTTTGTTTGTCTGTGCCCTGCCCCCAGAGGTGGAGCCTACAGAGGCAGGCAGGCCTCCTTGAGCTGTGCAGGGCTCCACCCAGTTCAAGCTTCCTGGCTGCTTTGTTTACCTAAGCAAGCCTGGGCAATGGCGGGCGCCCCTCCCCCAGCCTCGCTGCCGCCTTGCAGCTTGATCTCAGACTGCTGTGCCAGCAATCAGCGAGACTCCGTGGGCATAGGACCCTCTGAGCCAGGTGTGGGACACAATCTCCTAGTGTGCCGTTTTCCAGGCCCGTTGGAAAAGCGCAGTATTGGGGTGGGACTGACCTGATATTCCAGGTGCCGTCTGTTACCCCTTTCTTTGACTAGGAAAGGGAACTCCCTGACCCCTTGCGCTTCCCGAGTGAGGCAATGTCTCGCCCTGCTTCGGCTCGTGCAGAGTGCGCTTCACGGACTGTCCTGCACCCACTGTTTGGCACTCCCTAGTGAGATGAAAACGGTACCTCAAGCAGAAATGCAGAAATCAACCGTCTTCTATGTCGCTCAGTCTGGGAGCTGGAGACCGGAGCTGTTCCTATTCGGCCATCTTGGCTCCACCTCCCACGCATTCTTACACATATAAAGAGAAGGTTAGTAAACACATACATAGTCTTCGCATCGAACAACTTTGACTTATTTTCCTCAAAATAGAACTTACTCTTCTAATATATACCATACCTAAATGAAGCAATAGAGAAGAAAATATATACTTATGTATGTGTATATATATAGATACATATGTAATTCTCATCGTAAAATGGTGAAACTTAGATCTCTGAGATCAGTTACCACTTAACAGATAAAACTAAAATTTATGTAATTAGATGACTTCCTCTAGGTCACATAGTGACAGAAATTATCAAGATTGTCCCATGATTCTAGTTCTGGGTTATTAAAATTTAAATACTAATTAAAAAAAAAGAGCAAAGAGATATATAACATGTAATCAGACTTCTAGTTTCCCAAAACCCTCAAGTAGAAATAATGCTTCAGTAAAAGGACCTTTAAACATACAAGTTCTCCTGTACCAGCATTAGCCTATTATTATTTCAGGACTGTGTTCAGTGACAGATGGTTGGGTCACTCAGATACTAGGGGGATATAAATATTTCAAGACTGATTATATCTGGGCCTTCAAATTAGAGTATGAAAATATCTTTATAACCTAGCTTTTCTTGCATTAAGAAACTCCCCTTATATACCCATAACCAAATGTACTCATCTAGGACATGTAGGCCAATTTATCTTCCAGAGAAGTCTCACAAAATGAAAATAAAACCATGATAACTCACTTTAATGGATGATGTTTTCAGGAGTGTTCCTAGAATAAGATACTCATTTGTTGGCATATTTCAGGTCCATACAGGTATTCTGTCTCTATTTTACAGAACCTTAAGCAAAAGTGGTTGACAAAATTGAGTGCAATGAGAAAGTGAAACGTGATGAGAAAAAACTGAAGATTAGGGTCCCTTTCCCCATTATAGGAGCTACAGCATAAATCTCTTGAACTTTGAGGCAATCTGTGAGAGGGTGTATGCTAACATAGAGATGTTACTCCTTGCATGATTAAATTTGTAGACTAAAAATCACACCAAAAATAAATGTGTGTTTCAGAAACAGTTCTAATATCTATCCACAAAGCTCATTCTTCACCCTTGTGGTTGAAGCCTAGGGTGCCACCTCCTGCTTTTGTAGATTACATTGGGTCCCACTTCCTTCCTAAAATCTACCCTTCTCTGGGCCAGCATAAGGCCATCTACTTTCAGGCTGGCCATCTCCTGGGGCTTCTATTTTCCACACTCAAAAGATTTTAACTCTAGTCTGAAACCACAACTAGACTGCTATCAAGGACTGAAAGAGACAGCATTTTAGAGAAAAATCTCAGTTCTAGAACAAACATCCCTAAGGGATGAAATAAGAGTCTTGCTTGAAATGGCAGAAAAGGAAAGTAGGGGGACAAGTACTTCAAACTACTTTTATCATAAATTACCCTGCAAATCTTAGATAGTGAGTTGAGGAATGTGGTAGGCTCAGGAATGGGTGTCTTATATCTAAGTTGCAAGTCTGCTTGAATGGCTGGGCCTCCCTTGAGATGAGTAGTAGTCGCTAGGAACCAGATTTCACTGGTTTCAAGGCTTTGTTTTGCATATGTTAAATCTGAAATAAAAGATATTTAAAGGGAGCTGCCAAGTTGCCAGTTGGATAACTGTGTCTGGAACTCAGAAGCAAAGTGTGGACTAGGTATAAGTGTATGGAAGGCTGTAGGATCGTGATGTAGAAGCCAATAAGAGCCATGGGAGTCCATGAGATTATCCAGGGAGATGACATAGTGAAGACTGATTTGAGGCTATATAAAGGAGAATGACATGGCAAAGTGATTGATTGAGAACAAGAGGGCAGAAAGTTAGATGGAAAATGACAAGAGTATATCAGGGAACCTAAAGGAAGTAGTGTTTCAAGGAGAAAATGGTCACCAGCATCAATTATTCCTCACATGTCAAGTAAGATGAGAACTTCTATCTCATTTGAACTTCCCAGGCTGCTTTCCAGTCATACAATTGTTATTGTCCTAAACATGCTATGATCTTATTCAACTCTGGGCTTTCACACCTGGTTCCTCTCCTTACTATCTGGTTAATTAGTATTTAGCTTTTAAGGTTTTGACTTCAAAGTTACTTTGTCCAAAGAGCCTTTCAGATCTCCCCCTGTGTAAGTCAAGGACTCAACCTATGAGCTTACATTGCACCTTATACTTTTCTTATCTTAAAATTCACTACTCATTATTATCACTTTTTTTTTTAACTGTATTTCTTCCCAATGCGCTGTAACCTCCATGATGTCTGGGATCAAACTTACCTTGGATATCACTGTATCCCTGAGTAACTGGCACATAGTAAATACTTATTAATTCTTTTTTTTTTTTTTTTTTTGAGACAGAGTCTCGCTCTGTCGCCCAGGCTGGAGTGCAGAGGCGTGATCTCTGCTCACTGCAAGCTCTGCCTCCCAGGTTCATGCCATTCTCCTGCCTCAGCCTCCCGGGTAGCTGGGACTACAGGCGCCCGCCACCACGCCTGGCTGATTTTTTGTATTTTTAGTAGACACGGAGTTTCACCGTGTTAGTCAGGATGGTCTCAATCCCCTGACCTCGTGATTCGCCCGCCTTGGCCTCCCGAAGTGCTGGGATTACAGGCGTGAGCCACCGCGCCCGGCCAATACTTATTAATTAAATAAATGGTGTGAAAGAGATTCACTGTGCACTGGTTACCATTTTAGCCCATGCAGCTTGGGCTTCAATTTCTTGTACTACTTGCATTAATCTGGTGATACAAACCATGTACAAGTTAAATGAAGAAATCTTACGATTCACAGATATACAGTAAGGGGTAGAAGCTTAGGATTCATGTTAATCCAATCCTCCAAGTCTCAAGAAAGCTGCCCAAGGTAGGAAAATCTTGTTTACATGTGCCCCATTTGCGTCACAGCTGAGGAGCTCTGCAAAGCAGCCTACCTTGGGCTTTATACCCTGGGACAGTAAGAATCACTGTGCTAAATCATTGAAGAACATTGCATTCCAGGAGGGACTGAAACAAAACCAGCACTGTTCTGGCCAGTCACCCCCTATCTCAGGATGTTGCATTCCTAGCACGTTATGCAATTATTCTTGAGAAGCTGCACATGAGAAAAGGGGTAGAACTAGGTTGGTCCAAGGCCCCCCAGACAACTGTCCAGAAAATGGCATTAAAAAGCATTTATCTTGACTTTTATTTTATTCAAAAAAATTTCAGTCTTGGCTTTTCTCTTTCTCTGATACCTCTTTGGATGCTCTTTTTTAATTCTCTTTCGAGATGCCTATAATTCTGCCTACACTTTAAATGTTGGTACCCCCAGGGCTCTGTTCTTGTCTATATTTTCTTGTTAATTTATTTCCCTTCACATATTCATGCTTTATTTACAAAATTTTAATGAACATCATATGTTCATCTTTGATCCCAGTTTCCTCCTGTGATTTACCCCTATGTATCCACCTGTCTATTAAATATTTTAAGTTGGCTGTTGCACGGAACCCTAGATTCTGTATAACCAATCATATGAAAATAAACTGTCTTTAGTTTATCCCTTTACCTCTATTAAGTACCTCAGACACTGGCATCAATATTCACTTGGTTACATAAGGAAAATAGCTGGGTGGTGCATAATACAATTCTTTGCCTACTGTATCTGATCAGCTAACAGATTTCTTAATATTTTAGATATCTTTGTTCTCTTTATTTTTCACTGTATTCAATCAAATGCTAATTGTTGTTCTAATGGTTTTCTGAAAAGTCTCCTTAACAGACTTGTTTACCCCCAGGATCACTGCTGTACAATTTATTCTGTGTATTATTGAGTGATTTTTCAAAATGGCCCACTTCAAATGCATCTGCTTCAAGCCTTTCAGTGGATTCTCTTTTCATAATAAACTCCTTAGCAAGACAGGAAAGGCCCTTCCTGACATGGTTCTTATCTTCATCTTGACACTCATCACATCCTCCATCACTACCACAATTGTAGTTCCCTGATCACGTGTGTTGTCTTTATAACAGTGTGACTATGTATGCAAATTTCCTCTCCCTAGAGTACCTTTCTATGACTTTTGTCAAAACTAGTAATTATTGACAAACATGTTCAAATATTATTCCCTTTGTGAGGCATGCAGCTCTCACTCCCAGAAAATAATCTCTTCTCCGAGATACCTGTCTACCATATTGTATAAACAGTTCTGTTGCTTAATGTTATCACCAAATTCCCATGATTTTATTGTCTTTTAACTGCTACATTGTAATTTGGGGGGGCCCATCCAGGACACCGAATCTAATTTTGTATTTCAAGGTCTAACACAATGCATATGCTCAGTAAATCTCTTATGAATTGAAATGAAACAGCATCTTGAAACAGAATTGTTATGAATTTAAAAACTGATTCTCACAGTGTTAAAATTCAGTTCTTTGTGCAATTAGAGTCTTTTCTCTAAATCAACCAAAGTACTGTAATGCCATAGCCAAAATTAATGAGTTAAATTTAGATCAATTAATGCTATTGTTTCTAATAAGATATTAGCATATCATTGGGAAGTATTTTTGTTACTGTTGATGGTGGTGGTATTGTTGTTAGCTGAATTGATTATCTTATTAGGGAAATACTAAAAGCATCATGTTTGTGTTAAACCAAGTCAAAATTTAGTAGCATAGAGCTTTTATTGTATGTAAAATACTGGAAAATAAGAGGATGATACTAAAACTATCAACTAGAAAATTACTTCAGTACTGTAGCATATCATTTTCTCATGCATAAACTCTATGAAGTTGAGTATGAAAAAAATCCAATAAATCCCTGTGGCAATGGGGAATGGAATTAAAACCCAAGTGAAATTAAATTCTAGAAGATTAATGTTGCCAGTTATATTTTGATGACAACAATAAACATAATGCAATTTTGTTAACTTATTGCTTTAAAATGCAAGTTGATAACCAACAATGGTACCATTTTAGCACAGGTAACTAACTACTTGCATTTGAGTGTCCCGACAGGTAACCTGAATTGCAATAATGAAGAGGCACTTAACTCATTAATGTTTTTTATAGTCTCTTAAATAACATTAAAATTACCTTAGAGTCTCTGGTATATTTAACAATTATATGAAGAATCTCTTGTCCATTTCCTTACCTAGACATTTGTCTACTTACCTTTATTTGGATCTTCATTTAAATATAATTTCTACCAGTGTATTAAGCATGTGTAGATGAATCCTCAGTTACACAATCAGAGTATTATAAGGGAGAAACTCTTTTAAAAGATACACTTAGCTTGTAAATATTGCTCATTTGTGGGGCCCACAAAATTTAGGATAGAAGAGCTATCCTTTAGTGTTAAAATCAGATAAATTCACATGCCATTAACCTCAAAATTATAAAAAATCTATAGTGTTAACACTTTGTTCAGATCCTTCTGGTACTGGTTCCACATGTGGTCCCAGAATCTACATCAGTACCACTTTGAAACTGGTTAAAATGCAGTTCTCTGGCCTCACTCAGGATATACTGAATCAGAAATTCTGGGGGTGGGGACCAGCTATCTTCAGGATTCGGATGCATACTAAACTTGGAGAACGACTGCTTTAAAGTAAATAGCTTCCTAGAATTTTGGAAACCAAAGGAAACTTAAGAACTAACTGACATCCTCATTTTCTAGATAATGCTAAGAGTGATTAAATGGTTTCCTCCAGAGAGCTTTATAACTAACCAAATTGCTAAGCTTCTGGTCCTCTGCAAGTGCCTAATCCTGGAGAATGTAAGCATAGAAGTTTCCTTAAAATTGGACACAAATACATATATACACATGTGTGCATGTGTACATGCTCATGAATTAAATCTAATATTTACTTTTTAAAAGGAGTTTCTAAAATTTTTATTGACCACTGTAATGAACTAGACTTTATTATGTTATGAATAATAAATAGTCAGTGTCACTTCATATTTTCAGAGGTAGACTTAATAAGGCTTAATATTCCAAGCCACAGATGTGCTATACTTCTAGGAAGAGCTTTGTCAATATCAATCTAATTAATTAAATAATTTACATGTGGGGAAACATTGCAGGCAGAGATAACAAAAGTCTCTTTTGTCATAAATCATTCTCAAATGATACCTTAAAATTAAAGATTTATATTCCGACCAGGTATATTTGATTAAAATTATCTATTTAAAGCATAGACAGATAAAAATCTTATTTTTTAAAGGTTTCACTGCAATTGCAATAGTTATTTTAATATTTATATACAATGACTTCTTTTCTTAGTGCAGTCAGATACAAAAGTCGGTGCTTTTCTGATACGTGTATCTGTGTGAATAGACATGCTACTCTTCATAGATTAAAATGTTTACAGTGCAAAAGCTCTGTTTCCTTAAAGAAAAAGTAGAAGAAATGAATAGAGACAGATCCCTTATAAAGAGCTGAAATTGTGCCAAAAGGAAATTGCATTTTCCAAAGAAAGTCTCATTGTTGGGGAAAACATAAGACACAAGCTAAATAAATCAAAGTCCCATTTCAATGGGCCCATCTGAACAAAACCACATGCACTAGATTCATTACCTTGAAGACGAGCAAAATCCATGGGGTTTCCCAAGGAGTTCACATTTTATTTTCTGTCTTAACCCAGTTATTAATATGTTTTGTCAGAGAGGAAGTTAAAATATCTGCTTGAAAAACAATTAGAAATGTATATGCTATATTTCATCAAGCCTATCATCACCTCCTCATCCCCTGCATCACAACAGGAGCTAAGTAAGAGTCTGTGTTTTGCATACCTTGTCCCATTTCACATCAGGTCAGATAATATGTTAGATAGCTCCGAAGAATGAAGTTAAACACTACTGGAACTCCCAGTAGTAAACTAATAATATCACTTCCCTAGGCCTTGATGTGCTTCCAAAGAGTATGATACCAGCTATAAATCTGACTGAGAGTGTTTCTCCTTGAGTTCAGTTAGGACCTGTCATGGCTACTCAGAATCCTATGACTTCCCTTTAGCAAACCAAAATAGGAAAACTAAGTTTCTAATAAATTGAAACCATGTTTTCTACCTCTAGCTATGCACAGCACTAGGGGTATAATAATTACTTCAGTTTAAGCACCCCTGGCTAAAAGTCAAGTTAATCCCACTTCTAGATCAAATCCTCTGAATAATAATACACCGTTCTAATGTTGGATTAGACTTGTTATTCTTGAGATTTATGAGACATGTCTCTCATCTAGTGTAGACAAACCCAGCTTTGAGGTAGTTCTATCTTAAAACTAGATTTTGTCTCATACCTTACAGAGTTGCAAATGTTTGAGCAATAAAATAGTATTTTAAAAAACTATTTACAATTGAACTCCAAATTTATATCATGTATTAGATAGGGAACATGTGGGGGAAAAACAATCCCGGAGAAAACTCCCTCTTCAGAAAGCATGTAGTAATTTAAACTTTCTGCCTGTGTATGGTCTCATAAAATTTATACAGGAAGACATTAAATGTATAAAATGATTTATAGGTGGATTAAAAAAGCTTGCAAGTTTGGGATTTCATACATCTTCATGAAAACTATTATAAATCTCTGTAACCTAAATTGCTTATCCTAGTTCTACAGAAACAGCATAAACAGAGCAAGCAATTATCTGTAATAAACTTTTTCTTTAATATTGTGGCAATCCCATTTTCTAAACACACTCGTCATAATATATCTTGTGCTCTCCTACAGCCAAACACCACATGCTAGTTGCTTGTGCCTTTTGGAATTGTGCAGGCACTGTAGTAACTGTAGGCAAGTCAACACGGTTGTAATGTTGAGGGCAAAATATGAGGAGAAATAAAAATCTTAGCTCTGCCTTTTGAAGGCAAAGACATTTTTTATGAGCCAAACCTTAAAATGTTTACTACTTATAGAAAAAGTTTCAAAATAATATGTTCTGCTTACACTTTTGAGAAAATGTGTTAAATAAGTTTCAGATTCTATAAAACATTATGTGCAATTTGAGATATTCATTGCTGGAATGATGTCATGAACCACTGAGGTAAATATTCAATCTCTGGTGCTAAGAGTTAATAATCATCCATCATTTCAAATGTGCAATTTTACTTTACAAATTAAAGTTATTAAAATAATAACTTTATTTAAATAATATTAAAGCATTAAAATAATTAACTTTAATGCTAAAATTATTTTTAAAGTTCCTTTTTAAATTATTATTCTCAATAGCATTTGTACCCCCAAAACATGTACAGAATATTTGTACATATGGATATATTCACACAATGTAGAAAGATCAAATCAGGGCAACTGGAGTATCTATCATCTTAAATATTTATCTCTTGTTTATGTTAAAAGCATGCAAATTATTCTCTTCTAGGTATTTTGAAATGTACAATAGAATAATGTTGTTTAGTCACCCTACTGATCTATCAAATGCTAGTTCTTATTTCTTCTACCTAACTGTATATTTGTACACATTAATCAAACTCTCTTTATTCTCCCCCCCCATCCTTCCTGTACCCTAGTAATCACCAATATACTCTCTATCTTCAGGGAAATTTACTTTTTTAGCTCCAACACATGAGTAAGAACATGGGATACTTGTCTTTCTGCACTTAGCTAATGTCACTTAACATAATGTTCTCCAGTTCCACCCACATTGCTACAGATGACAAGATTTTATTCTGTTGTATGGCTGAATAATATTCCACTGTGTATATATACCACATATTTTATCCATTTGTCTGTTGATGGGTACTTAGATTGATTCCAAATTGTGGCTATTGTGAATAGTGCTGCAATAAACATGGAAGTGCAAATATCTCAGTAAATTGATTTCCTTTCATTTAAATGTATACTCAGCAGTAGAATTACTGGATCATATAGTAGCTAAAGTTTTAGTTTTTTGAGGAACCCCCGAACTGTTCTCCATAGTGATAGTACTAATTTACATTCCCATCAACAGTGTACCATGGTTCCTTTTTCTCCACATCCTTGTCAGCATTTGTTATTGCCTGTCTTAGATATAAGCCATTTTAACTGGGGTGAGACGTTATCTCACTGTGGTTTTGACTTGCATTTCTCTGACTGCTAGTGATGTTGAATATCTTTTCAAATACCTGTTGATCATTTGTATGTATTTAAAATGTCTATTCAGATATTTGCCCATTTTTAAATAAGATGATGATGATTATTATTATTGGTGTTTTGTTTGCTATCGAGTTGTTTGAGCTCCTTACATATTCTGGTTATTAATCCCTTGTCAGAGGGGTGGTTTGCAATATTTTTTTCCCGTTCTGTGGGTTTTATTTTCCTTTTGTTGATTATTTCCTTTGCTGTGCAGAAGATGTTTAGCTTGATGTAAAACCCATTGTCTATTTTTGCTTTTGTTGCCTGTGCTTTTAAGGTCTTACACAAAATATCTTTACCCTGGAGCAATACCCAATGTTTTCTTCTAGTTGTTTCATAGTTTCTGGTCTTAGACTTAAGTCTTTAATCCAGTTTGGTTAGATTTTATATATATGATGAAAGAGAGAGTATAGTTTTATTCTTCTACATATGGCTATCCACTTTCCCAGCATCATTTGTTTAAGACGCTGTTCTTATCCTATTGTATGTTATTGGCAACTTCATGAAAACTAAGTTCACTACAAATATATAGATTTGTATCTGGATTGTCTAGTCTGTTCCATTGGTGTATATGTTCGTTTTTATGCCAGTATCACACTCAATAGCATTTATGTACACCAACAGTGAACAATCATAAAAATAGATAGCAATCTCATTTACAATATAGCTACAAAGAATATAAAATACCTAAGAATCAATTTAACTAAAGAAGTGAAAGAAGATCTATGTAAAATAAATAAATAAAACACTAATGAAAGAAATTAAAGTGGACACAAAATTAGAAAGATATTCCATGCCCATGGATTAAAATAAATATTGTTAAAATGACAAACCTACCCAAAATAATTTACAAATTCAATGCAATCCCTAGCAAAATACCAATTACACTTTTTCACAGAAATGTAAAAAAAAATCCTAAAATGTATATGGAACCATAAAATAATTTGTATAGTCAAAGCAATCTGAGCAAAAAGAACAAAGCTGGAGGCATTACATAACACGAGTTTAAAATATACTACAAAGCTGTAGTAATCAATGCTTAAATTCTGTGGACCATTGTGCAATAAAAGTTATAAAATGTAAGTATAAGCTAATCACAGACATTTCTTATGCACAGTATTTTAGTGATTTTAATAAAAATTTAAGGACATTCGCCAGCTATCTCTTCAAAAAATGTACTTGTATCTTTTATTTACAATTCCATTTGTTAGACAAAAAAACTAGTGCTTAATACAGATTACTTAAAGATAGTGGTACTGATTTTCTGGGAGGGGATGGAAAACAGATGAGATTTAGATCTTGGAGAACAGCTTGGAAAATAGCTAAAATGAATAGAATTAAGTAAAACTGTACTTTCATTGAAAAATTTGTTTTATTTCTTTGAGATTAAAAAACAACTAGTCTCATTGTTTTTACTTTCATTATCTCTTCCTTGCCTTTAAACCTAAGTGAAATATTATTTATCATGATCAAGTGAGATTTATCCATAGGATGCAAGGATGTTTCTACATATCCAAATCAAGCAGTGTGATACATCATATTAAAAGAATGAAGAATAAAACTTATATGATGCTGAAAAAGCATCTGATGAATTTCAACATCTTTTCATGATAAAACCATCTCATTTACAATAGCCACACATAAAATTAAATATATAGGAATTAACCAAGTAAGTGAAAGATCTCTATAATGAAAACTATAAAACACTGATGAAAGAAATTGAAGAGGATAGAAAAAAAATATATATTCCATGTTAGTGGATTGGAAGAATTAGTATTGTTAAAATGTCCATACTACACAAAGCAATCTACAGAGTCAATACAATCCCTATCAAAATACCAATGATATTCTTCACAGAAATAGAAAAAAAGTCCTACAATTTATATGGAACCACAAAAGATCCAAATAGCCAAAGCCATCCTAAGCAAACTAATAAGCCTGAAGGAATCACATTACCTGACTTCAAATTATACTACAAAGCTATAGTAACCAAAACAGCATGGTACTGGTGTAAAAGCAGGCACGCAGACCAATGAAATGGAATACAGATCCCAGAAACAAATCCACATACCTACAGTGAACTAATTTCTGACCAAGATGCCAAGAACATACACTGGGGAAATGACAGTCTTTTCAATAAATGGTGCTAGGAAAATTAGATATCCCTATGCAGAAGAATGAAACTAGACCACTCTCTCTCACCATACACAAAAATCAAATCAAAATAGATTAAAGACTTAAATCTAAGATCCCAAACTATGAAACCACTACAAGAAAACATTGAGGAAAATTTCCAGGGCATAGGTCTGGGCAAAAATTTCTTGAGCAATACCCCAAAAGCACAGGCAACCAAAACAAACATGAATAAATGAAATCACATCAATTTAAAGAACTTCTGCACAGCAAAGGATACAATCAACCAAGTGGAGAGACAATCCACTGATGGGAAAAAATACTTGCAAACTACCCCCCTCTGAAAAGAGATTAACAGCCAGGATACATAAGGAGTAAAAACAGCTCTATAGGAATAAATCTAATAATCTGATCAAAAAATGGGCAAAATATTTGAATAGACATTTGTCAAAAGAAGACATAAAAATGGCAAACAGTCACATGAAAAGGTGCTCAGCATCACTGATCATCAGAGGAAATGTAAATCAAACCTCAAAAAATGAAACATAATCTCATTCTAGTTAAAATGGCTTATATCTAAAGGGCAGGAAATAACAAATGCTGATGAGGGTGTGGAGAAAAGGGAACCAGGATACATTGTTTGTGGGAATGTAAATTAGGACAACCACTATGGAGAACAGTTTAGGTGTTCTTCAAAAAACTAAAACTTTAGCTACCAGATGATCCAGCAATCCCACTACTGGGTATATACCCAGAAGAAAGGAAATCAGTATATCGAAGAGATATCTGCACTCCTAAATTTGTTACAGCACTGTTTACAATAGCTAAGATTTCAAAGTAACCTAAATGTCTATCAACAGATAAATGGATAAAGAAAATGTGGTACATATACACAATGAAGTACTATTCAGCTATAAAAAAATGAGATCCAGTAATTTGCAATAATATGAGTGGAACTGGAGATCATTATGTTAAGAGAAATAAACAAGGCACAGAAAGAAAAGCATTACATGTTCTCACTTATTTTGGGGCTCTAAAACACAAAACAATTGAACTCATGGACATAGAGAGTAGAAGGATGGTTACCAGAGGCTGGGAAAGGCAGTAAGAGGATGGGGAGGAGATGGGGATGGTTAACGGGTAGAAAAAAAATTAGAATGAATAAGACCTACTATTTTATGACACTACAGCGTGATTATAGTCAATAATAAATGTATATTTTAAAATAGTGTAATTAGATTGTAACCCCAAAGATAAATGTTTGATGGAATGGATACCCCATTCTCCATGATATGCTTATTTCACATTGCATGTCTATATCAAAACATTTCATGTAGCCCATAAATATATATACCAGCTATGTACCCACAAAAATTTAAACAACTAAAAAAAATTAAGTCAAGAAACACTTCCTCCCCTTGCATTAAATTACAAACTCAAACACCTATAACGGCCTGGAAAGTCAGAAAATGTTGCATTTGTCACTTGAATGACAAAGACCAGGCCAGTCAGAGAAAATAGAAAACAACAGAGCAAAGATGTTCCCAGTAGGAGACAACTGCCTCTCACGGCCGACACTTGGTAATAACATTTGGTAAGAGAGTGCCATATTTTTCAACATTCTGGAGAATTAAGAAATCCAGATTTTTGGTTGTATCTCATGGATTTTAAAGGTTGGCTCAACTTACAAAAATATGCTCGTCTAAAAAAACTTCTGAAATTTACTTTTCAGTTTCTGAGCTAGTCTCAACTTCTTTAGGGCAAAGAAGTGACATTTTTATGGCTTTGTGCATCATCATTGTATTCTAATAAAATTCCTTTTAGGTCCAGATCCATTTGTAAACTCACATTCATATCAAGTCAGCCCTGAATCTGACTTCTTTAACAACAATGAGCACTTACTGTGCATCTAACAATGGTTCTTGATGTTATATATGAGAGTAAAGAAAGATAAGACAACATCTTTAATTTGTGCGGGGAAGTACAAAACATAATTGTGAGCCCTGGATCAAAATCAGCTCTGTTTTATGATTCTAAATTATATAGTAATTATATCAGTATGGGCAATGACTTTGAGGAACTTTTTTCCCTGTCTCTTTAAAAAGTTGGCTATTCTTTATTGATGTATTATTCCTTGGTTAAAACACAAAATAATCTATAATCACAAGTAACATTTACTAAGAGATTGCTTTATATTCTAGAAGGAATATATATTTATATCTAATAAAGGATTTTAGCTCATGACTCATAGAATAATATAGACGGAAGCATAGACTTTTAAGTAAATGATTTATGTTTCTGTCTCAAATTGCTGTGTGACCTTAGGCAATTCTATTAATTTCTGAGCCTTGTTTATCTAAGCTATTCCAAGACAATTAAGATTGTTCTTGTCTTATGTATGAGACAATATAGATTAATATTCTTTGTAAAATGTATGAACTTATGAAAATGTTTGTTATTGGTCAGTTGCAGTGGCTCACACCTGTAATCCTAGTATTTTGGGAGGCCAAGGCATGTTGATCACTTGAGCCCAGGAGTTCAAGACCAGCCTCAGCAACATGGCAAAACCCCATCTCTACCAAAAATACAAAAATTAACCAGGTGTGGTGGTGCACCCCTGTGGCCTCAGCTACTTAGGAGGCTGAGGTAGAAGGATCAGTTGAGCCCAGGAGGCTGAGGCTGCAGTCAGCTGTAATTATGCCACTGCACTGCAGCCTGTATGACAGAGTGAGACCCCATCTCAAAGAATACAAATGAATAATAAGTAAAATAAAAATAAAATGCTCATTATTATCTTTAATCATTTAACAGAAAGCTATAGAGAAAGCAAAAAAATAAGTAAAGTAGATACAGCAATACATTGTAAAAATATCTCAATCTAGATGGAGATGCACCTTCAAATATTTCCATGCATTGTTTGATGTTTACATTAATTAACTTTTAATGTCATACGTCATTATTTTGGGCAACTTTCTTTTTTGTCTATTCACGATTCTTAAAACTGCTCCCTCAATATTGACTAAATAATTTTCTGAGGCCTTCACATTCTGTAGACTATGTTCTCTAGGCTATCTAATTATATTTTTTATAATGAATATTTTTTACTTTGGAGAGAGAAGCAAAATCTTTGAGTTGAATACCGAGCATGCTCCTCAGGCTTTTCCCTAGTATCTTTTTGTGACAAAGTTAATCAAGTGCTCATTTTACAGCTTTTCTTTTCTTTTTTTTTTTTTTCTTTTGAGATGGAGTTTCACTCTTGTTGCCCAGGCTGGAGTGCAGTGGCGTGATCTCAGCCCACTACAACCTCCACCTCCTAGGCCCAAGTGATTCTCCTGCCTCAGCCTCCCAAATAGCCGGGACCACAGATGCCCGCCACCACACCCGGATGATTTTTGAATTTTTTAGTAGGGAGGTAGTTTCACCATGTTGACCAGGCTGGTCTCGAACTCCTGACCTCAGGTGATTGACTCGCCTTGGCCTCCTAAAGTGCTGGGATTACAGGTGTGAGCCACCGTGCCCGGCCTATGCAGCTTTTATAGCACCATTTTAATAAAGTTTGTGCAGTATGTAAGTTCAAATGTATAAAACCTGTTTCTCAAAGTGACAGTGTACACAAAAAGTGCTACAGTTCATTTAAATTCAGCAAGATGTCAACTCAATATGAATAACAATTCATACATCATTGGCGACAATGCTACTCATTCCTTATGGAGTTTAATAAGGTTTTTCTCTTGGCCCTGAAATCACTAGCATCCATCTCATGTTTACAACTTAAAAATATATATATTGAATTAAATAAAGTTGCTTAGGAGTATTTTTCTTCCACCAAAAAGTAAAACAGAATAGAACTGTGCATGACAAGTGTTAGTTTAACAGGAATTAAAATCGATATGTGATGAATCTCTACAGAATAGAACCTTCAATAGAAAGCAGTGAAGGATTTACTATCAGCTCTTGGTTTTGTACATATAATTACAGGAGGCATCCACCCAAGGAGTGGATCTGGTAGTTGTCAGCGTCAGTAGTTACATGACACAAACATATCTAGAGATGATGGATTGTGATTGCATTTTTCACTTTTAATTCAGTTATTTTGGCATGAGTTAGAAAGAAATGAGAAATATTTCGAAAATATATTGAGTTCTTCAGGCTAGAATTTCCTAGGTGAATCAAATCAGTATTAGCAAGTCGTTCAACCTAAATGCCTCTCTATTAAGTGAATAGAAATTACTAGGTGAAATCCTAAGGTAGGTTTAGCTACTCCTGTCTGAAAAAAAGCAGCGTAACATGATTGAAAGAGAATAGCCTTTAGAATCACACACTCCTGGTTTGGGTTCCCAAAGCTGATATTTATCTGCTATAAAACGGTGAATAAATAATCCCTCTGATTCTAAATTTCTTCAGTTCTAAAAGTGGAACAAATGCATACCTCAATAGGCTGTTTAGGATTTATCAACTGCATTTGAAAAAAAAAAAAAAAGGCATTATTTTAACAGTACTAGCTATATGGTAGTTGCTGTTACTATTATTACTATTACTGTCCCCAAATGGAGTCCATAATTGGAACTAATTATTCACCTCCTTCTAAGATACCGTCAGTGCTGTTCTCAATATGTTCTGTATCCCAGTTTATCACAGTTACCTCAAGAAGCTCAGGATTTCTCTGGTCATTCTTTATCTGTCGTGATTTACTTTTTATGGTTCTGTTGGTACATCTGTCTAATTGACTCAAATTGCCACTCAGTTGGATCCTTGCAGAAAACACCCCTTGTGCATTTGGGAACCCATGGCCTATCAAGCAAAAAATTCCCCATATCCTCAGTGTAATAAATGTTTGATTTTATTTTTCACACTTGACTGCTGAAAACCTTCAGGTTTCATATTTCCCCCTTTGTCTTTTGTACCACATCTAACAAGACAATACAAAAACTCAGACACTCCTTTCCTTGGCAGCAACATGGACATCTGAACCACACAAAATCCAGCCCAGTAGAGCGCTTATCCCAGCCCCAACCCCTACCCACAATGTAAGCTACAGCTACTCACCTTTCCTTCACTAAAGCTGTACAGATCTTGGATCTTCGTGACTATTCTGCCCTCTACAGAAAGTCTCATTATACAAGCAATGAACTTTTTCAATCAAGGAGAAGAGACTCATCTCTAATTCATTCTATGAAGCCAGCATTACACTGATACCAAAACATGGCAAAGATACAACAAAAAAAAAAAAAAGAAAAGAAAAGAAAACTACAGGCCAATATCCCTGATGAACACAGACACAAAAATCCTTACCAAAATACTAGCAGACTAAATCCAACAGCATATTACAAAGTTAATTCACCATTATTAGGTAGGCTTTATTCCTGGAATACAAGTTTGGTTAAACATATGCAAATCAATAAATGTGATTCACAACATAAACAAAATTAAAATAAAAATTCATTTGATTATCTCAATGGATGTGGGAAAAGCTTTCAATAAAATTCAACATCTCTTTATGATAAAAATCCTCAAGAAACAAGACATTGAAGGAACATACCTTAATATAAAAAATGCCAAATATAACAAACTTACAGCCAACATCACACTGAACAGGCAAAAGCTGGAATATTCCCCTTGAGAATTCGAATGAGAGAAGGAAGCCCATTAACACCAGTCCTATTGAGCATAGTACAGGAAATGCCAGAGCAATCAATCAGGCAAGAGAAAAAAATAAAAGGCATGTAAATAGGAAAAGAGGAAATAAAACTATCTCTCTTTACTGGCAATATAATTGTATACCTAGAAAACCCTAAAGACTTCACCTAAGGCTCTTAGAACTAACAAATGGCCTCAGTAATGTTTCCAAATACAAAATCAGTGTACAGAAGCGAGTAGCATTTCTATACACCAATAATGTCCAAGCTGAGAGCCAAACCAAGAACACAATCCCATTTACAATAGCCATACAAACAAAAATAAAATATCTACTTTATTAGTTCATTTTCACACTGCTTATGATGTGAAAGAACTACCTGATCTGGATAATTTATAAAGAAAATAAGTTTAATGGACTTCCAGTTCCACATGCCTAGGGAAGCCTCAGGAAACTTATGGTTATGGTGGAAGGTAAAGAGGAAGCAAGGTACATCTTACATCGCATCAGGAGAGAGAGAGGGGGAAAGTGCCACACTTTAAAATGATCAGATCTCATGAGGACTCACTCACTATCATGAGAACAGCATAGGGGAAACCACACCCATGATCCAATCACCTCCCACCACATCCCTCCCTCAACATATGGGCATTACAATTCAAGATGAGATTTGAGTGGAGACAGGGCCAAACCATGTCACTGAGAAATACATCTAACCAAGGACATGAAAAACCTCTACAAGGATAACTACAAAACACTGATAAAATAATCATAAGTGATTAATCATAAAAATAAATCATAGAAGACACAAACATATGGGAAAACATTCCATGTTCATGGATTAGAAGAATCAGTATTATTAAAATGGTCATACTGCTCATAGCACTCTACAGATTCAACACTATTTCTATCAAGCTACCAACATAATTTTACACAGAGCTAGAAAAATCTAGTCTAAAATTCACATGGAACTAAAAAGGAGCCTAAATAGCCAAAACAAACCTAAGCAAAAAGAGTAAAGCTGGAGGCATTACATTACCCAACTTCAAACTACACTACTATAAGACTACAGTAACCAAAACAGACACATACACCAATAGAATAGAATAAAGAACTCAGAAGTAAATCCACACGCATATAGCCATCAGATCTTCAACAAAGTCAACAAAAATAAGCAATGAAGAAATGACTCCCTATTCAGTAAGGGGTCCTGGGAAAGCTGGCTAGCCATATGCAGAAGAGTGAAACTGGACCCCCTACCTTTCACCAAATGCAAAAATTAACTCAAGATTAATTAATTATTTAAAATTAAGACCTCAAACAATAAGAATCATAGAAGAAAACCCAGGAAATACCATTCTGCACATTGGCCTTGGGAATTTATGACTAAGTCCTCAAAAGCAAATGCAACAAAAACAAAAATTGACAAGTAGAAGCTAATTAAACTAAAGAGCTTCTGCACAGCAAAAGAAACTATCAAAGGAATAAACGGATAATCTACACAATGACAGTAAACGTTTGCAAACTATGCATCATAAACTTAAATAATTGAACAAGCAAAAAACAACCCCATTAAAACAAGGGCAAAATACAGGTACAGACACTTCTTCAGAATAAGACATATAAGTGGCCAAACATATTAAAAATGTTTCACATCAATAATTGTCAGAAACATGCAAATTAAAGCCATGAGATACCATCTCACACCAGTCAGACTGGCTATTATTAGAAAGTCAAAGAGCAACCAGGCGCGGACAGAGAACATAGATGCACCAGTGAGAACTCCTGAGGGGAATTCCCCTGAGCAGAGGGTTCCTGGTCAGGATGAAGCCTTTAGTCCATGAGTGTGAGCAAAGACCCTCAGGATCAAAGATGCTGGGGACAGGATGTCTAAGAGGATTAGAGAAAGATGTTCCAGGGCTCACACGGCACTAGAAAATGTGCAAGGCCTGTACACTGAGAACTGGAAAATGTTGCTGGAGAAAAGTAAAGAAGACCTAAATACACAAAGTGTATATCACTGTCATAGGTCAGAAGATGATATTAGTAAATGTCAGTTCTCCCAAAATTGATCTAGAGATTCAAAACACTCCCAGTAAAATCCAGCAGACATATTTTTTGTAGAAATTTTTTAAACGGATTTAAAAATTCATCTGCAAATTTGAAGAAAGTAGAATAGCTGAAATAATTTTTTAAAAGAAAAAAGTCTGAGAACTAACACTGCTTGATTTGAAAACATTAAAAATCTGTACTAATTGAGACTGTGATGTTCTCCTGAAAATAAACAAATAGATCAATAAAACAAAATGACGAGTATAGAATTAGATCCACTGCTTCATGGACACCTGATTTTTTTTTTACAAAGCTTCCAAGGAAATTGAGTGGAGAAATAATATTTTTTAATGGTGCTGGAGCGACTGGATATCTTCATGAGAATTATAAAACTTGGATACATAGTTCATAGCATTATAAAAATTAGCTCTAATGAATTGCAGACCTAAATATAAGACTAAATCAATGTAACTTATTAAAAAGACTATGAAAGAAAACATTGTGACCTTTAGCTAGACTGAGGTTTTCAGATACAGCACCCAAAACACAATCTATTAAAAAGCATTATTAAACTTCATCAAAATTAAAAAATTTTTATCTGTGAAACTATTAAGAAATTAAAGGGACAAATCACAAACTAGGAGAAAATATTTCCAAATTATATATGAGACAAAGAAATTATATCTAGAATATATAAAGAACTCTCCAAACTCGATGCTAAAACAAAGAAGCTGATTTCTTTTTAAATGACCAAAAGGTTTCAACTGCTATTTCAGCAGAGAAGTTATATAGGTAGTAAATAAGTACATGAAAAGATATTCAGTATCATTAGTCATTAGGAAAATGCAAATTAAAGTGAGCTACCATTAGACAGTTATTAGAATGACTAAATTAAAAAGATTGGCCCCATTAGGCCAGGCATGGTGCGTCACGTCTGCAATCCCAGCACTTCGGGAGGCCAAGGCAGGCAGATCACAAGGTCAGGAGATTGAGACCATCCTGGCTAACACAGTGAAACCCCATCTCTTCTAAAAATACAAAAAATTAGCCAGGCGTGGTGACACATGCCTGCAGTGCCAGCTACTCGGGAGGCTGAGGCAGGAGAATTGCTTGAACCTGGGAGGCGGAGGTTGCAGTGAGCCGAGATAGTGCCACTGCACTCTAGCCTGGCCAAAAGAGAGAGACTCCTTCTCAAAAAAAAAAAAAAAAAAAAAAAAAAAAAAGATTGGCCCCATTAAGTGTTGGCTAAGTTGTGAAGGACTAGAACTCTCATACACTGTCTATGAGAATACCTAATGGTACAACCACTCTTAAAAACAGGTAGGCAGTTTCTTAAACAGTTATGCACATATTAACTACATAATTTAATAATTCCATTCATAGGCAGGCATTTACCAAAAAGAAATAAAAGAATATATCCATACAAAGACTTTTAACTGAATGTTTACAACAGCTTTATTTGTAATATCCTAATGATGGAAATGGCCCAAATATTGATCACCAGATACCTAGATATCAGGAGTATGGCATATCGATAAAATGGAATGCTATTCATCAATTAAGAAGAAAATAATAATAAACAACTACTGATGCAGGCTGCAACATGTGTGAGTCTCAAAATAGTTTCTTAATTTATTTAAAATTCTAGAAATTGGCTGTGTGTGGTGGCTCATGCCTGTAATTCCAGCAATTTGGGAGTAAATAAATTTTTAAAAATCCTATGCACTCATAGCCCTTCCAATTCTTGCCCTATTTTTCTGCTTCCCTTTCTACAAAAAAAATGTTTAGGGATTCACTTTCTATTTGGACGTCCTAACTTCTCACACACAGCTTCACTCCCAGAAACCCTTTTTTTTTATTGTACTGGTCATATGAGTTCACTATCTATTAATTACAATTGCATGCAGAAAATGTGGAATCAACCCAAATGCCCATCAATGAATAAATAAAACGTGGTACCTACATACCATGAAATACTATGCAGCCACAAAAAAGAGAAAAAATCACGTACTTTGCAGGAATATGGATGGAGCTGGAGGCCTATCCTTAGCAAACCAAATATCACATGTTCTTACTTCTAAGTGGGAGCTAAGTGATGAGAATACATGAACACAAAAAGGGGCACAACAGACACTGGGGCCAACTTGAGGGTGGAAAGTGGGAGAAGGGAGAAGATAAGAAAAAATAACTATTAGGTATTAGGCTTAGTATCTGGCTGATGAAATAATATGTACAACAAACCCTTGTGACACGAGTTTGCCTGCATAACAAACCTGCACATGTACCCATGAACCTAAAATAAAGTTAAAACAAAACAAAAGTAAAAACCAAAAAAATGCATGCAAACACACATGCTATTCTGTATAATTTCAGTACCTGGGGATACCTGTATTTAACACTTTGAAGTACCTCCTGCTACATATTTTTCTGTGCTTCATATGTAATTTTTCAAAATAAAACCCCTTCTCCTTTAACATAATCCATTCTGGATTTATTTTTCCCATCACCTCTTTGATATCGCTCTCCTCCAGGTTATCAGTGCTCTCCATATTGTCGAATCTAATGGTGAATTTTCAGTTCTTAGCTTACTCACACTTTTAGGATCATTTGACACAAATGCTTACCCTTTTCTTGAAGTATGTTCTACATTTAGTTTTCTAAGACACCACATACTACTTGTTTCTCCCCCTCACTCAACATTCTCACTTCTTCAAGTGTTGCCCTTCCAGGGTTCAGTCGTCATTGAACTTCTTCATTTTCTCCATTTATACTCAGGATAATTATGTCCTGTCCTATGGCATTAATATCATCAATGTCACAATGATTAGCCTATTACTATCTCCAGCACTGACCTTTCCTCTGACCTCCTGATCTAAGAAACCAATTGCTTACTCTTTTTGGATATGTAGTAGAAATCTCAACCTTAACATACTCCAAGACCATCTCTGGGCCGGCATTCTTCCATGGGACTTCTCCCAGTCAACCCATCTCATGTCATAGCACCAACAATCACTCAGCTGCTCAGTTCACTATGTTGACATTATCTGGACTGCCTGTAATATCTATATCCAATCCACCAACAAATCTACTCTACATCTCAAAGATAATATATTTTCAAAATACCTCCCTCCTCTGCTATCACCTATTTCAAGCCATCTACGTTTGACTTGGACTTCTGCAATAGCTTCCTAAAAAGTTTACTGCTGGAGGTAGAATGAGGGTCCCCAAAGATAACAATGTCCTAATCTCTGGTATATGTGAATGTTACCTTATGTGGCAAAATCATATTTTGCAGATGTGATTACATCAAGGATCTTGAGATGGTGAGAGTATTCTGGATTATCCAAAAAGAACCCAAGTGTAACCACAAGAGGAATGGAAGGAGCTCAAAGGAAAAGTAGGGGCTTTGACAACAGAAGCAAGAGTTTGGATTGATATGAGCAGAAGGGTTTCAAGCCAAGGAATGCAGGCAGCCTTAAGAAGATGGAAAAAGCAAGGACAAGGATTCTCTCCTATATCTTCCAGAAGGGACTAGTCCTGTGGCCTCCTTGACACTAGCCCGATGAAACAGATTTTGATCTTCTGGCCTCTAAAACAGTGAGGGAATAATTTTTTTCTTATTTTAAGTCGCAAAGATTTGGCAATTTTTACAGGAAGAATAGGAAACATTTACTTGCCTTCTTCACTCTTACATCCTTATAATGTATTGGTGATAAGGTATACAACGTTTCTTTAAAAATGCAGATGAAGCCCTTTCATTTCCCAACTCAAAATGCTCCAGTGACTTCCCATTTCAGAAAAAAATCCAAAGCCCATACCATATTCTGTAAGACCTCAAATGGTTCGGTACTCACCACCTCTCTTCTGTTGGTTTAATTCTCTTTCGGGCCATGACAGTCATGCCGGCCTCCAGGCTATGCCTCGGACACAACAAGCATGCTCCTGCCTCAGTAATTTTCTCCTGCTTTCATCCACATCCTAGCTCAAATCTCTCATCCTTAGAGGACACTTTCCTGTCCACTGCCTTGTCCACTGCATGCAAACAGTATCCTTTGTCATTCTATAGCCCTCACCCTGCTTTCCTGTGTCATTGCCTTTCCTATTTTTAGCTTTAGTTGATGACATCACCTATTAATTGATTTTATATTTTTTTCCTCTAGAATATAAACTCCAAGGTAAGGTCAGGAGCTTACTTTTTTAACTACTCTATCTCCAGCACTTTGAATAATTCTAGCTTATAATATGCAATCAACAAATGTTTATTGCATGAATTACTTACAATATCAAGAGTAACAATATTACAGTCTGCATTTTTATTTACCTAACAAGCCCCCTTATGGCTATGATGCTCCAGGAATTGTTTATATGCCTTACAAATTGTTACAAATTTAATCCTAATATTAACCCTATAAGGTAGGTACTATCATTAACTAAAATTTATAGATGAGAGAACTGAGGGACAGAAAGTTTAAACAATTTGCCCAGTCACAGAGCTTGTATGTGTTCCACCTCTACAGTCCACATTCTTAGCCAAAAATGCTATGTTGCCTCTCTAATAGCTGTGTCAAGGAAATATATATCGTTCTACTAAAGCTTATTATTTTGACTAAATGTAATGCATTTTTACATTTAAATATTTATTTCAGTGTTTTTTTTTTTTTTGAGGCAGTCTCACCCTGTTGCCCAAGCTGGAGTGCAATGGTGCGATTTCAGCTCACTGCAACCTATGTCTCCCAGGATAGACAATTCTGCCTCAGCCTCCCAAGTAGCTGGGATTACAGGTACCTGCCACCACGCCTGGCTAATTTTTTGTATTTTTAGTAGAGATGAAGTTTCACCACATTGTCCAGGCTGGTCTCAAACTCCTGACCTCAGGTGATCCACCCACCTTGGCCTCCCAAAGTGCTGGGGTTATATGCGTGAGCCACTGGCCCGAGCCTCAATTTTTAAAATTTTTTTGAACTTTTGGGTAATCACAGATTTACAGAAACTTGCGAAGACAATGCCAAGTGGTCGTATGCACTCTATACCCAGTTTTCTCCAATGGTTACCTCATCTTACGTAATTATAATGCAATATCAAATATGGGAAACTGACATGGGTGCAATATGTATATAAAGTTTTAGGCTATTTTATTACCTGTAGATTTCTGTAACCACCAAACCAATTAAGAAATCAAATTAATCTATCACTACAAAGATCTTTTGTGCCCTTTACAATACCTACCCCTTTCCAGCATCCATAGACCCTGGCAACTGCTAATCTGTTTTCCATCCCTATGATTTTGCCATTTCAATAATGTTCTATAAATGGAATCATGTATTATGTGACCTTTTGTGATTAGCTTTTTTCATTTACCCTAATGCTCTTGAGACCCATCCAGGCTGTTATGTGTATCAGTGGTTCATTCCCTTTTATTACTGAGTTGTATTCTATATTTCAAATATAATTTATGATAATCTTTTTATCAATATAAAATAATAAAAGTCTAAGAGGACAACACATAATTAAATACATGTTTTAAAGGCATAATAGATTTTGTTAGAGAAAATCTATTATTATAAAAGTTAAAATTAATAAAATTTTATAGGCATTATGGAGACATGTTAATTTAAAAATATGACAAGTAACACATTTTAGTAAATGTAATATTAATTTCAAATAAACTAAGTAATATAATGTTCAGTAATGCATACATTTATAAAAATAAAATCATTACTTGGCACCTGTCATGACAGTATAAATTTATAAAATTATTCTTTTCAAAGACCCCTGGGTGGTGGCTGGAATGAGCATGTAAACACCATCCCAGATGAACCTAGGCGTGTTCTATAGCAGAATATAGACAAGCATCTTTTGCATATGACAGGTAATCTCTGTCCAAATTACTTTTTGTTGCTTTTGAAAGCCTAGGCAGTGTAGGCAAGGCTGCGAACACTAGGGTTCTGGGAGTGCACGTGGAAGGGAGAGTTAGTGTGCTCAGAATAGTTCAGAATGGTTTGTTTCTTGGCTGGTCTGTGCATCTGGGTCAGTCCTCATATCAGAAAGGCCAGGGTTGGGTGCGGTCTCTCCAGTCTGAGAAAAAAAAAAAATATATCTGAAAGTTTTATGTTCAACTTTAATATATCTGCAGTGGGATAGTATGTCTAGGCCATGAGTTATCAATTATATGATGACACAATAGATTTGGATAAATACTCCCTTCTCCTTCCCAGGGGTTGGCTTGAAGATGGCCACATCCAGGAAAGGTATAGGTTCATAGCTTGCCATTGTTCAACCTCAGGCTTCTACAGTCCCAGTTCTGTCCATTCAGACTGGCCTTAAAAGCTTTCAAGAGACCCTCGGCCTTTTCTCCCCATAGATGCCGGAGCTGTGGAGTTGGAAAGTACCTACCACTGGAGAATTAACAGATACGATTCCTTAGCAAGTCTGAGTCTTAGTTTCCTGATTTGTAAAAAGAGGGTAAATATTTTACCTACCACATGGAATTGATGTCAACATTATGTAATCTCAGACCTGTGAAATGTTTAATACATTGCTTTGCTTTGTAAATGCATGCAAGGCAGTGTTACTGATATATTCTATATATTCTAAATGTAGAATCCTTAATTATGTGTAAGATTCAGCTGGGTATATTTTTTATGTGCATTTCATTTGCATAAGGATCACATAAAATCCATGTCAAAAGGAACCCTGGAGAATCAGAAGGAAAACCATACCCAGCTCAACTTTAGAAAATACATACCAATTTTTTATGTAGAAATTATTATGATTATCATTAGTTATGGCATAATATTTTAAGATATGGTAATTTTTTATGAAGTCCTAGATCTCACTGAGATTCTTAGTAGCGCTCTGGATTAAAATTCATTTTAACCTACAAACTGGACCTAACATGATTCTTTAGATATAACTTATAAAACTTAATAGTCCATTTTTCTTAACTAATATTACACATCAGTTTTATATACATGTATACTACCTAAAAGACAAAATTGTGATTTTATTAAGTTGAACAAATAACTGATAAAGATAGACAGTTCAAGATGGCTTACAAGCACATATATTTGCCTTCCCTTTCTTCTTAGACCTCACTCATATGAAGCAATGACATGAAAAGAAAATAAAAAACAATAAGCCCATAACAGCAGAAAAAATAATGAGAGATCCATGAGTATACAAGATATGTCAAGACTCAAAAAGGCAGAAAGTTTATAAAAGGTTAATGATATATTTAAATAAAAAAACAATAAAATTAATAATATTTGGCAGCCAGAATAATGCAAGGAGGGCTTCAAACTTCAGGAAGATTTCAGTGTTGGTGTCCACAGTGCTGGATGATGGGGTGAGAAAGAGCCTGAACAAAGGGGAGTGCATTGGAAAGCTGCTCATGGAACCAGACGCTGTCTAGGACTTTCCTCCTCCACCTCGCACCATCCCTCCCCATCCCCTGGGTAATTCACTAAGACCTATCATAGCCTGGTGTTTTCTTCTATTCAAAAGTCAGAACACAATACATTAAGCATATTTAGCTGACTGTGGAGAACTAGGACTCCAACTGATAGCATGGACATCAAAGAGCAAAACTCCCTTTATTGTAGAATTTTGGGGGTAGGTGGTATAATAGCTAGCTCTCTAACTCCTAAACTTGAGGTGGTTATTGAGAGCAGCAGGAGGCAGCGAAATGCCTAGGCAGATGGGGCAAGTCCCCAGTGAAATCCCACCTCCAAGCTGAAGACAGTTTAAAGCCTGAAAGCCGAGCTACAAGTTAAATCCGCCGATCAGATTGAGAACTTGTCTTCCTATTTGGCACACTTTCCTCTGATTGGTCCCCACCCTTCACCTATTATACATATACCTATCCTTTCCTAGTTGTTTTTTTTTACACTGTTGTGCCCAACTTTGGGTGGTGTCTTCGCTTTAACCGTTTCTGCATGCACACAAACCAATCAGCATGCACTCCTCATTCTGAGTCCATAAAAGCCTCTGGATCCAGCCACATGGGGGACTTTCCCACCTTTGGGTAGGGGCCACTACTGCATCCCCTCTGTGCTGAAAACTGTTTCATCGCTCAATAAAATTCTTCTCTGCCCTCCTCACCCTTCAGTTTCCAGGGTACCCTCGTTCTTCCCCAGGACACGCTGCAAGAGCTTGGGAACCACCGAACATGGGTGCAAGCTATAACACAGGTGAGCTGAGGCATGCCAACGTGGCTAAGCAGGGCCTGGGGAGGGCGTTGCCAGCCGGAAGTCCCCAGCTTGAAATGTGACAGAGAAGAAAAACCCTACATCATTATCAAACTCTGTACACAAATATGGATTTTCCACCATCTTCTTATTTGGAGGGGATATTTAACAAGAGGACAGATCCTGGAATTCCATTATTAGCGTTGGCGGTGGAGGAATTTTCAAATTATTAACGCTATTCTCATTCTTATATATAAATGGTTGGCAAAGAATCACCAGCAACATGGATGACCAAAACCTATATAAACCAACCAAAGAAAGAAAACAATTGACTTGGGAGGAAAAAATATATTTTATAGGCAGTAGAAGACAACTAAAAAAGAGGAAGGAAGAATGCTAGGAAAAGCAACAATAAACAAATCCAAAAGCTAGTTCTCACAAATACTTATAAAATAGACAAATCTCCAAGAAGTTTGATACGTAGAAAAAATGTAAATACGCACATGCTCTGGAAATGAAACAGTATATCTCATAAAAACCAGTGAATAAAAAGAGTGAGGATATTTGAAGTTGTGGGAGAGGAAAAGGTATTTTTTCTTCTCCCCTTCCAAGTTCTCAACTAGAACTCTTATAACAAAAGGTAGACTAACAAGAGAAAAACAAACACAAGATTATGAACACGTGTATTTTATACGTACATGGGAGAAAACTCAGGGATGAATAACTCTCAAAGAGGCAGCTTAGAACTCTGGCTTACATAGCATCTCCAACAAAGAACCATACATTTTTAGAGAAGTCACAGAACAAAGGAAAAAGACCTCGAGCATCTAGGGGCTGCGAATTCTGAAAAGGTAAGTTTATGGGAAACTAGTGGTAGATAAAGGCTGGTGAGTTAAGTGTGTTATGTAGATGCCTCAGGGGTGGGCTCCAGGCTGATGAGTCTAAACTTGTCTCCTGGTGATTAAGTTTTGTCCTTCCTGCAAGAGGAACAAGGAAGAACACCTTTGTAAATATATGTCCTGCCTTTAGGCAAGTAGTGGGAAGGAAGAGAACATTTCTTCTGTCTGCTTCATCTCAATTGCCTTCAAGTCAAAATAATCCTTATGCTGGTCGGGCGGGGTGGCTCATGCCTGTCATCCCAGCACTTTGGGAGGCCGAGGCAGGCGAATCACAAGGTCAGGAGTTCGAGACCAGCCTGGCTAACATGGCGAAACCCCGTCTCTGCTAAAAATACAAAAAATTAGCTGGGTGTGGTGGCGAGTGCCTGTAATCCCAGCTACTAGGGACGCTGAGGCAAGAGAATCACTTGAATCTGGGAGGCAGAGGTTTCAGTGAGCTGAGATTGTGCCATGGCACTCTAGCCCAGGCAACAGTGCGAGACTCCATCTCAAAACATAATAATTAATAATAATAATAATAATCCTTATGCCAAAGTGGCATATTTTGGGCTGGCATATTCTGCCACCCTTTAGAGAGAAATATAAGGAAGTTAATATTTTCATCTCACATAGTAGGAAGCAAAGTGAAAATATTAAAAATTAATAGAACATAAGGTAGAGTTTGATTATATAAGAACTTCTGTAAAAAATGAGAAAGATTGGGGAGTAAAAAGGGGGTGAGAGATAAGCGGGAGTTTTTTAATCTAAATTGGGAGATAGCAGTTTAAGCTTTCACTTAAAACTATTGCAATAACCATCAAACATGAAAACAGAACAGTGGGGCTGGGGCTGGTGGAAAGAGTTACTATAAGAATCCAAGAATTTGCATTATAAGTCCTCTTTTATTTTTTTTAATTTGGTGCATATAAATATTTTAAAAACTAAAGATAAGAATCCTATCTCACCAGGTAGATTTAAAACAGTAGAAATAAGTCATACTGCTTACATTTAACAAGGTTTGCCAGAATGCTTTCTAATTGGACATTTATCTGACTGAATTTCTCATTAAAGAGAGAGAAAATAATCACATTCATAAACTGTGTAGCCATAGCTCAAAGCTATGTCTTTATCACACCTGTGTAGTTTAATGAATATTTCCTGGTGTTTAGATGATACTTTTTGTTGCATTTCATTTAAAAGATGTTATTAAAAAATACTTGTTTACTGTAGAGATTCAAACAAAAAAAGAACAATAAAAGTCACTTTTAATCAAATGTCTTCTCCTTTTAAGCCACTATTTTTCCTTAATGTACATTTATTTTCCTGAGAAAAAATTCTCAGGAGGGAGTTTGACATTTTATAATATTCTGTGCATAAGCTCATATAATCTTTTAAATAAAATTTATAACTTAGACATATAAATTATTTTAGTTTCAAATTTTCAGCTATTGAAGCATTTAGCCATTTTCTTTGCAATTTCAAAAGACAGATGTTATTAGGTTGCTGCAAAAGTAATTGTCGTTTTTGCCATTACTTTCAATGGCAAGAACCACAATTTCTTTTGCACCATTCTAATAACTACAGTAGTAGTTACCTAGAAGACCTAATAAGAAAAGGCAGCAAAAACATTTTTTAAGTATGTGCAAATAATTTCTATTTCGGTCATATATACCTTTACTTGTCTATTTGAAAGTATTATTTTCTTTGTATCTTGAATATACAAAATAAAGATTATGTAAATAAATAGAAATGTTGTCTAACTTGTGAGAATTCTGCTGTTAGTTCATATGCCAGTTTGAAAGACCTGTGAACAGTAATATATATGTAATGGAAATAAAAACAAAGCAATTATCATTACTATGATATAATTTTGTTAACTTTCAATGTTGATTGAGTTGGCTTTACAGTAGACCTCTTCATTTGTCATCATAATCTATTCGTGACTGATTTGTACATTTGACTACATTACTTGATTTCCAAATCATCTGGATTTTTCTAATCCATGAAATTTTATAAATCACCGATTATAAAACAAGCACAGTGCTGACTGCTAAAGATACAAATGTACATAAACATGGCATTTTTCCTCAATTAAAAAATTCCATAAATACAAATTAGTGCAGAAGAAACAGTAAATTAAAGTTCATATAGGTTCATACAGGCATCATGTAAGAGATAGAATCCAGAATTAAAAGTATGATTAGGAGAGCATTCTAAGAAGACAGAAGGATAAGCAAAACAAGGGGGTGAAAAGGCAGATGTGACTTCTTTTTATAATTGAATGTTTTCTTAGGCCTGTGCCTCTCAGGCTTTTATGGGAATGTGAATCATGTGGGCATCTGGTTAAGCTGCATGTTTGAGTCAGCCAGTCTGGGGTGTGCTCTGAGATTCTGGATACTGAAGAAGCTCCCAGGTGATGACTCTCTGCTGTTGGTCCAAGTACCACATATAGCTTAGGCAAGGCTGACTCCGTAGAGATGCAAAACAAACATTTTGATTTTTGAGTATATTTATTGACACAATGGAGAACAGTGATGTGTAGGAAAATGATTCATGGAAAAGCTGTTCTTCCTTCTGCACTCTTTACTTCCCAGTTATTTGTACTTATCTTCCCTAATTAACTTCCAGGGAATCAGGTTCCACTAAAGTCATAAATCCTGCTTATTTACTGATGTTTGATTTTGTCTTACCCTTCACTTTTCTGAAAGTGATTCTTGCCAGTCTCTAGGAGGTTATGGCTTGTTTACATGATAAACACTTGTTTATTTTATCTATACCTTGTAAAATAGGCATTACTCTCTTCCTCAACTAGTTTCAATGTCAATGTTAGTTTACTTTTGTAAGATACTTCACATTGATAATTAATATAGCTATTACTCTTGCTATGGATATTTCCAACCACTGTGTATATAGCTCATAATCCAGAACTGAAAATATGTGATTCAATATAGGTGGCCACTTAGTCACATGTTAACAATCTTTGCTTTCTGGGCGTTTCTCAGTAAGGGTATCTACCCATTGACTGTACCTGTTATGTCTTTATGCATAAGAAAATGATTAGTAAGTACCTTAAGAATGTTTAAAATGGAGCTTTCACTCTCTCTATTTACAGATTTTTATTCAATACCTCTGGTGTTCGACTAAAGAAACTTTTAATTAGCACCTGGATGAATCAGACTTCTTGTGAATCTCTACTCAGGAGTTACTTTTTCCTTGCAATATCAGGTCATCAGCACAATTGATGAACATGAATGGAGGCATCTGACAACTCCTCTGCAGGTGGTGATTCTTGGAAATGAGATGTTACTAATTTGAACCAATTGGAGGGACTATAATTGAGATTCTATTAGTGATCTGCCCACAAACTGAATGAGCTATTTTGTTATTAAGAAAGAAAGGAAGATACTGACCTTCAAATTGGGTTCATTTTGGACTGTAAGGTAGAATGTCATTCAACTAAATGCTCATTATTCCTGTTCTTTAGATGAAAGATAACTTTCCCAAAAAGATATGAAAAAAATGTTATGCTAATTTCACATGTTGAGCAATGGGTAATGCTAAGATGTCAAAATGTCTCTGGAATAGGAAAGTAACTAATGTATACACTAGAAATATTGCAAATAAAAGATGATTGCTATTGGGAATTTGCATGAACCTGAATCTTAAATAGCTCTTCCTGTGCTAAAGCTGCTCTTTAAAAGAAGAAATTTGAGAACAGAGGACAGGGCCTCCATGAGGTATTATATGAAATTAAACTAATTAATCATTAATTTTAGAGACATGAACCCAAGATAAATCTCTTATTAGAGCAGTATTGAACACGGCATCTTTACGTGACCAATTCTTCTCTAAATGGCCATAACCCAATTTTAAAATTGTAATTTATAATTTGAAAACATGCAAATCTAGAAATGACTTTTTCCATTTATTATTTCTAGTCATAATTTCAAGTTTTGAGATCATATTAACCTTTTATGAATGGGAAATAAATTAATGTTCTTATTCTAAGTAGAGTGGAAAATTGGATGAATGATATAGGATTTAAGTGACAGGTCGGGCGCGGTGGCTTCTGCCTGTAATCCCAGCACTTTGGGAGGCTGAGGCGGGCAGATCATGAGGTCAAGAGATTGGGACCATCCTGGCCAACATGGTGAAACCCCGTCTCTATTAAAAATACAAAAATTAGCTGAGCATGGTGGTGCACGCCTGTAGTCTCAGCTACTCGGGAGGCTGAGGCAGGAGAGTGTCATTGCACTCCAGCCTGGTGACAGAACAAGACTCTGTCTAAAAAAAAAAAAAAATTTTAAGTGACAAGTAACATTTTTCTCCCTCCAAAAAACAGAGCAATGTTTTTCTTGTGTAGATTCCTGCAGATCAATACAGTATACAAATCCCAACATGATTGTGAAACGTATTTCATATTCTAGTTGGTTAATGGATAAGAAAGGTAATGATGAGGTTTTTATTCATTCCTTTATTTTCAGGATTTTAGAAATAAATCATTTTAAAAATAAAAATAGTTTCCATGGAGAATATGACATAAAGAATATACAGAGGAACTTCTTTTAAATGTTAGAAATGCTTAGTGTCTATAAAAATCAAAGTTTCCCCTTTGAATTTAAATATAATTATCAGCGAGGCACAGTGGCTGTCACCTCTAAGCCCAGCAATTTGGGAGACTGAGGTGGGTAGAACACTTGAGGCCAGGAGTTTGAGACCAGCCTGACCAACATGGCAAAAACCCATCTCTACTAAAAAAATAGAAAAATTATCCAGGTGTGGTGATGTGTACCTGTAGTCCCAGCTACTTGGGAGACTGAGGCAGGAGAATTGCTTGAACCCTGTGGGGCAGAGGTTGCAGTGAACTTAGATCATGCCTGGGCAACACAGCAAGATTCTGTCTCAAACTTAATTAATTAATTAAATATAATTATCAAAGTACTTCGTTCAGTAGACCTGAGAAAATTACTGCCACTCTGGGGTAATGGGACTTTGCAGAAAAGTGATGACCAGAGAAAAGAGAACTGCTCAGTGAGTTTCAAGGGTACCAAGTCAGAAATACAGGACAGCAAAATAATTAAAGATAAAAATAGCAATAGTAATAACTATATGCATTGTCATTGCAGAGCCTTGTATATAGTGGAATACTTAGTACAATCTATAGAGTGAACTATTCCCCATAATAATACTTAAATTTCCCAACAACCCCATTATCTCCATTTTGCAGATAAGAGAACTGGAGGCCAGAGATTATATAACTTCCTCTATTTAACTGCTAGTCTGTAATAGAAGCAGGTGTTGACTACATATCCATCTGACATGAAAAGTTTACACACATAATCACTACAAGGTAACAGAAAAAAATTCGTAGAGTCTAATACTCTTGAACAGCCCTTAAATCTCCCACAAAGACATGCTAAATTGGGATTCAGAATACCATTCTTCAATATTTATGACCATACAGTATTTCCTATGTATTGGAATAGAAAAGTATTTATTTTGTTATGGGTGAAGTGGGTTTCTAATTGGTTTTCCTCCCAGATAGATGAGAAAGATAGACGTATAGTTAAATAGAATCACATACTGTTATAGCAAGATGTTCACATTCTGGGAGACACATGGAAACTGAGGCAAACTATAGGAATCACAAATGGGTGTCTCCCATCTCACCATGTTCACTCTGGGATTAAATACTCAAGTGTTTTATCTTATCAGGAGAAATCATCAACACTAAGTAATGTTTTTTCTCCTCTCCCATGCTCCTCATGTTCATAGCACGAATGTTATGCATATCTGATGCACTTCTAAACCCTTTATTGGAAGGACAATACAAAGCATGAGGAATAATAACAGAGAGAAGAATCTCATGCCCAGACATTTATTTAATTTGGCTCGTCCTTCTTTGTAAAAACCTCAAGAATATTTTAAGCACCTTCCATATTCCAGGTGGTATACTAAGTACTAGTGATGTAGTCACATGGCCCATATTTTATGAGGAAAACTTACTTCAAGTGACAGCCAGATAAAATGATCATTTCAAGTTCAGTGTAGGAAGAGCCATAGAGGCTTCCAAGAAAGCATAAAGACTGATATTTTAATCCAGACTAGAGAGATGAACTGGGGGGAGTGTGCTCTCCTAGGTTGAGTGTCAACGTGAAAAGTAATATTTCAGGACAAAAGGCAAGAGGCATATACTTTCTGTAAGGAAAAGGACCAGTCCAGAAATTTAGTCACTCAGAGATTATACTGACTACCTGTTAATAGAAATGTAGGTTGAAGCTGTAGGTAGTGCAGATGTATGGAAGTTAGTGACAGATTCTGATTAAAAAATTAATTAAAATACATTAATCAGATGAGCATACCTTTAAAATAGGTCATAATATAAGCAAGTGCTATGCTTAAAGATGTTCTGGAGTTTTTGGATTGATGAACACATCAAGATACTGCAAGGATGGCGTGCTCGCGGAAGTCGTGGAAGTTCCACACTTTCTCCTTACTCCCATACTTTGACTATACTTTGCATCTCTTCCATTTGGCTATTCCTCAGTTGTATCATTTATAATAAACTGCTAATGGTAAGTTAAATACATGAAAATAAATGTAAAAAAAATCTCCCTATGAATCATGTGAAACTATTGCTTATTGAATTTATTTTGATCATAAAATATTAGAATCCATATGTAATCCAGGTCCAGTAATCCATACTAGACCTACAGAAGCAGTAATGGTCCTGCTTATTGTTTTCCTGCATAAGCTGACCACATGTGCCATTGCCTGACTTGTAGCACCGTGTTGTGATATTTGGAAATGATTTAGAGTTTTATCCATTTCAGAAGAGTTCATCTCTCCAAACACCACACAGAATGCCATTATTTTAATGAAACTCCCATTAGAAGGGTCACTGGGATGATAAAGTGGCAACAAGAATTAGCATTTCAAGGAGAAGCATTACATTTTCATGACAAGCATGCTCCTGCGTGTTTCACAAGAATGGAAGGCGGTCCCCAGACAAGGAATTGTTAGACAGGAGCCAGGCTTTCAATTTGACTGATTGGATATGGTAATTTTCTGCCTATTTTTGATGAGATATTATAAAATACATTTCTGTGATTATTAGAGCAAACTATCTTTTATATTTGGCATTAGTCTTCCACTTTGCGATTACTTTTTACTGTATTATGTGATGCTAAACTCTCTCTCGTAAGTCATTAGCTACTGTATTGAGATAATTCACTGCTGAAAAATTTATTCTCAAAGAGTATAGTACTAGCCTGACCAGAGGTATGTGATAGGCTGTTCTTGCATTGCTATAAAGAAATATCTGAGACTGGATAATTTATAAAGAAAAGAGGTTTAATTGGGTCACAGTTCTGAAGGCTGTACATGCATGGTGCCAGCATCTTCTCGGCTTCTAGGGGGCCTCAGGGAGCTCTTACTCATGACAGAAGACAAAGTGGAAGCTTGCATATCACATGGTGGAAGCAGGAGCAAGAGAGAGTGGAGTGGGAGGTGCGACACACTCAAGCAACCAGGTTTCGAGGGTATTCACTTGGTATTGCAAGGACAGCACCAAGCCATGAGGGATCCTCTCCCATGACCCAAACACCTCCCATCAGACCCCTACCTCCAAGGTTAGAGATTACATTTCAACGCGAGATTTGGGCAGGGAGAAATATCCAAACTATATCAAGGGGGAAAGAAGTAAAACATAGCAACATAGCAGTTGAAATGATTTTTATTAGTAGGGACCAATGGGGGGAAAATCTTACAAAAGAATAGTAAAATTTCCCCAAATTTTACTACAGGAACAAAATACTAGTTTATGCTAAACCACGTAATCATCTCATGGGTCACTGACTGGGGAAATAAATGGAAATCTAGATTTCTTCTTGGCTTTAAGTACATAATTTGTCAAATTATTTAGCTGTCTTTTCTATACTTAAATTGTACCAAACCACGCAACTGTTTGCTTTCTGTATTTAATGGTTAATGTCTGTTGATGTTTTAGCTTTCTTTATGGTTTCTTCTACCCCTCCTCCTCTGTTCACTCCAACTAAATGTTCTCTTTGATGGATTCAATATTTTATTATGTAGCTGAAATGGTGGTATTTTTCTGCCAAAAATTTAGTCAGTGGACACCATTGTGGACTTAAGTAGCATCTAACTCTAAGACTAATTAAGAATGCAGTCAGTATTCAATTTGATTCCCTGCAGAAGTGCCAACTTCCATCTACTCTAAGTCCAAAATCTTCCGGAATGAATGGTTCCTTCTCACAACGCCTTTATGAATTCATGATGCAGCCCTTCCTCATCTGGATCAATGCTATCAAATAGAAATACAATGCAAGCCACATAGGAAACTGTGAATTTTATAGTTGCCACATTGAATCAGTAGAAAAAAGAAAGTAAAATTAATTTCAATATATATTTTATTCAAATCAATATATCCAAAGTATATATTTTATTTTATTTTCAGATGGAGTCTTGCTCTGTCACCCAGGCTAGAGTGCAGTGGCACAATCTTGGCTCACTGCAACCTCTGCCTCCTGGGATCAAGTGATTCTCCTGTCTTAGCCTACCGAGTAACTGGTAGTACAGGCATGTGCCACCATGCCCGGCTGATTTTTTATTTTTAGTAGAGACAGGGTTTCACCATGTTGGTCAGGCTGGTCTTGAACTCCTGACCTCAGGTGATCCACCTGCCATGGCCTCCCAAAGTGCTGGGATTATAGGCGTGAGCTACCGCACCCAGCCCCAGAGTATTATCATTTCAACAGATAATTAATATAAAAATTACTGATGAGGTACTTTGCAGTCTTGTTTTGAATTAGGTCTTTGAAATCCAGTGCATTTTTTATACTTCCAGCACTTCTCAATTTATGCTAGCCACATTTCAATTACTTTTTTTTTTTAAATATAGTTTAATCTTTCTAATTAAAGAAGCTTCTTGAATACTTTAGGGTTTTAGGGTACATGTGCACAATGTGCAGGTTTGTTACATATGTATCCATGTGCCACGTTGATTTCCTGCACCCATTAACTCGTCATTTAGCCTTCAATTCCCACCTATGAGTGAGAACATGCGGTGTTTGGTTTTTTGTCCTTGCGATAGTTTACTGAGAATGATGTTTTCCAGTTTCATCCATGTCCCTACAAAGGACACGAACTCATCCTTTTTTATGACTGCATAGTATTCCATGGTGTATATGTGCCACATTTTCTTAATCCAGTCTATTGTTGTTGGACATTTGGGTTGGTTCCAACTCTTTGCTATTGTGAATAGTGCCGCAATAAACATACGTGTGCATGTGTCTTTATAGCAACATGATTTATAGTCCTTTGGGTATATACCCAGTAATGGGATGGCTGGGTCAAATGGTATTTCTAGTTCGAGATCCCTGAGGAATCGCCACACTGACTTCCACAATGGTTGAACTAGTTTACAGTCCCACCAACAGTGTAAAAGTGTTCCTATTTCTCCACATCCTCTCCAGCACCTGTTGTTTCCTGATTTTTTTAATGATGGCCATTCTAACTGGTGTGAGATGGTATCTCACTGTGGTTTTGATTTGCATTTCTCTGATGGCCAGTGATGATGAGCATTTCTTCATGTGTTTTTTGGCTGCATAAATATCTTCTTTTGAGAAGTGTCTGTTCATGTCCTCTGCCCACTTTTTGATGGGGTTGTTTGTTTTTTTCTTGTAAATTTGTTTGAGTTCATTGTAGATTCTGGATATTAGCCCTTTGTCAGATGAGTAGGTTGCAAAAATTTTCTCCCATTCTGTAGGTTGCCTGTTCACTCTGATGATAGTTTCTTTTGCTGTGCAGAAGCTCTTTAGTTTAATGAGATCCCATTTGTCAATTTTGGCTTTTGTTGCCATTGCTTTTGGTGTTTTAGACATGAAGTCCTTGCCCATGCCTATGTCCTGAATGGTATTGCCTAGGTTTTCTTGTAGGATTTTAATGGTTTTAGGTCTAACATATAAGTCTTTAATCCATCTTGAATTAACATTCCATGTTCATGGGTTGGAAGAATCAATATCGTGAAAATGGCCATACTGCCCAAGGTAATTTATAGATTCAATGCCATCCCCATCAAGCTACCAATGACTTTCTTCACAGAATTGGAAAAAACTACTTTAAAGTTCATATGGAACCAAAAAAGAGCCCGCATCGCCAAGTCAATCCTAAGCCAAAAGAACAAAGCTGGAGGCATCATGCTACCTGACTTTAAACTATACTACAAGGCTACAGTAACCAAAACAGCATGGTACTGGTACCACAACAGAGACATAGATCAATGGAACAGAACAGAGCCCTCAGAAATGATGCCGCATAGCTACAACTATCTGATCTTTGACAAACCTGACAAAAACAAGAAATGGGGAAAGGATTCCCTATTTAATAAATGGTGCTGGGAAAACTGGCTAGCCATATGTAGAAAGCTGCAACTGGATCCCTTCCTTACACCTTATACATTTCAATTACTTAACAGCAACATGTGGCTAGTGGTTTCCTTACTGTCCAGCGCAGGCTAACAGACTTCTAGGATTCTTAGAGAAGGGCGTTCAAATAAATTAAACAAGTATGTAGGATCCTATGCCTTAATTTAACTTCCACAAAAGTATAGTATGAAGTATGGAATTTAATATTTAACAGCAAATAAATCAGATATATTACACATATGTGCCCATATTTATAGGAGATGTACTGAAAGGTAGTATAACCTACTTCAATAAGAAAAAAGAAAATGAAAACAAACACACACATATATATATAGCAACAAAATGAACAGCTTTATGTTTTGATGTATCAACTTTTTCTTTCGGGATATATTGGTTATTAATGAATTGTTAATACACTTATAGGTTAATGGTTACAAGACATCACCTATGTCTAATAAAAATAAAAAATCCCCCCAATTTAAAATTTTTACTTTCTACTTCTCTATACTCAAATCTTTCTGCCACCACTACCTGCACTCTTTCTGTTTTTCTCAGGCAGCTGTGTGAGCCAAGAAGATAAGGAAGACAAATTTGTAATTAAATCTTCTGTGAAATGAATAGCCACACCTATGCCAGAGAGAGAGGGGGAAATGTTTGTACAGAGTTGTTCACGGTAGTCAAAATAGATATTTCATTTGCAATGGAATTCTCTGGTAATTACTTTTTAAATGCTTGTAATTGTTTTAAAACTGCTCTGCCACTCATTCTTAGAGAGAGTCTTTAATAACTGCACAAGATGCACAAGCATTAGAGAAGTGGCCTAAGCCATGATTTAAAAACACAAATTCGAAGACAGTTTATATACAATTCTGAGGCAAATATTCTTGTCACTCCCACTGACCAGTCAAGTCAGTAGGGGAAGAAGTCGTTTAAATTGATTGTTTGCCTGAAATGGAGTGAATGTTCTTGGGCATAATTACGATGTTGGCTGGAATGTGACTGACAGTACTCACAGGACAGATGCTACAAGTAAAGTAGAAAACAGAAGCAATCTATGAATGGTTCATATGTGTAAATGCATTTGTCTGAGCTATTTGGATAACTTGGTAGTATTTCCACTTAGTTCTGCGTATGAGGACTCAGTCTCCTGTAGAGGTGTGGGAGAAACAGTCAGGAAGCTCTTAACTTCAGTGGTATAAGAGACAAAGTCAACAAAAGAGCAGAAATAAAAACACATCCACGCAGAGAATGAAAAGCAAACAGAATGGACCAGAATAGATAAAATGAAGAAAAGGTCGATAGGGTTGAGAAAATTGGTAGAAAAATAACACACCTGTTTCTCCGAATTTTACTGACCCCCTTTCTTTTTAAAAAATATTATTATTTTTCTATCTTGATTATTTACAGGAATATATAAAGCAAATGCTTCAGGCATAATCTTCAAATCGGTAATTCCTACTAGAGTGATTAATGTTTATTAATCATGATTAAAAATAATGTTTATTAAGCATGATATAGTAACCACCATAAACAACCACTCCAGATTTGTTGCATTTAGGAGAAAAGAAGACAAGTTCACTTAAATGATTCTCAGCCTTGGAAGCTTTTTCAAAATACTGCTTTTGGGGACTGTGCACTTAACACCACTACTCAAACCTGAATTTTCCTCTTACAAAATCTACTCTTCCATTAGTATATGTCTGAAATGGCTCTTCAATAAAGTTTCAAGGTTCCTGTTTAAATAAGCATACTTTGCTGTAAATTTCACAAAGTTCATAGATAAATTTCTGTTGAATAGCTCTCATTCTGCCACTAACTAACTCTTTAAAAATTGTAAATGGAGGAAATATCCGCAATGTAAAGTTGACAAAAGGAAGAAATGATAATAAAGAATTAATACAATTGCATGGTTATCAGTACTCACATGAAATTCATTACATTCTGTCTATTACTATGGTTATCATGTGTCTCATCTTCTCATGTAACCTTGCAGAGGCCAGAGACTGCCTCTCAATGGTTTATTTGAGCTGTATGTGTTGTCATTAGTACAATTTTGTTGCACAAAAGTTCTCTCTGCCTAGAAATTGCTTCCTTTTACTTTGAATGTGAAAAATGTTTCCTCCTTCCAAAGTCCCCTTTTCTATGAAGCTCCCTTGACTCCCTCAGCAACTGAGGCACTCCTTACACTGCCTCTATTGAACTTTGTGTATGTTCCCTTTATATTCAATCATTCCATTGTGTTATACAGGCCAATTACCCCACAGGGCATACACTGAGTCTTTTAAGTCTGTTTTAAACTATTTTAATGTAATGTATTTAATAAAACAAAGTAATATTACTAAAATTTAATAATACTATAGTACTGCCAATAGCTAATTAAAAGTTAATGCTTACATACTACTTGCTAAGTACCACATATTATTTTAACTTCTTAACATATATTAAAGTTTACTTTTACAACCCAGTTGTTATTATCATTCCCATTTTAGAGATAAGAAAACTGAGGCTCAGAAAGACTAAGAAATCTGCCCAAGTCCACACTGTGAGTAAGCAATACAGCTGATCCCCATGGTTTGGATCAGAAGCCCGTGCTCCTAACATCCTCACTCTAATGTATCTCTATTTTTTGATACTGTCACATAGAATACTTTGTAGATTTTGGTTGAAAAATGAATTAAAACGTAAGTTTGGGTGCACAGCCACAGCCAGTTGGAGAAAAACTCTCCCTTGATATACAGAAAATGTCGAAAAAATATGCTCACTGTTTGGTTAAAGTGGGTTTTAAAACATGTTAACTTCGTGACTGGGGCAGGCTTTAGAGACACAACATTTTTCATTGTTTATTGCCTAACTTGTGGTGGCATATCTAGGATGACATCGTTGGCTCTCTGCTGCTTAGCCAAGTTAGATGACACAAATCAGCAGCTCAAAAATGTTGAGTTAAGAGAGGCCAGTAGCCAACAGTGGTATGTTTAGAAGAAGTCCAGCTGGTTTCATAATATTAAGTCTAAATCACCAATGATTTCTGATGTGTCTGTTTTACAGTACAGAACTTACTCTGTTTTTTTTTTTTTTTTTTTTTTGCCTTTAAAGAACCTAAAAGAAGAATGGCTTTGGCAGGGACTATTAATCAATTAATGTGCATTGTTGCCCTTAAGGATTTTATAGTACAACTGGGGAGAGGAGACTAAATCATATAAGTCAAAAAAAAACAAAAAAACTAAACCTGCAGCTAATGTAAATTCTGGAGCTTGAATTACAAATGCAGAAGGAGATTAGAAAAGAGTGAAGAGTTCTCATGGAGAAGTCTTAAACCATTCCTTAATGATATGTCATGTCGGGTCAGGAAGACCGAAGGGGACGAAGGAAATTGGTAGAAGGTTGTTTGACAGATTTCAGAGAGAAAGCACAAGTGCTCACGAGGCAGAATATTATATTTAAGGGCTACAGGTATTTGAATCTGTGTTTGACAGTTAGTCGGTAATCAGACTGTTTTGGGGACATATTTCACAGATGTTTCTCAGAGACAGTTGCAAAAAGGTTGTCTATCACCATTGACACTAATTATAACAATTCTTTCTAAGGCCAGTATTTTGAACCAAATACATAGGTATTTTTATTTCTATCGCTTTGAAACACTACCCCCATTTTCTTTCTCTTAAACTAAAATTTCTTTAAAGCAGGTATTAAATGACCACAGATGGTACAGGCAGGTTCCTTAGTGCTTGTTAACTAGATGGCAATTCCTAAATCTTCTCACCATTCAGGCAGCAAAGGGAGAGGCGGAAACAGTTGATCAATAGTGACATAGCTTTACAGAGGGCTAAATAAGAAAAAATGGACTTAAATCTTACTAAGACATTTTTGCTAGACATAGAGAGAAATTTCTTGATGGTCGGGGAAATTAGACACTAAAATAGATTATCAGCACAGCAAGTGAAATCTCCATTCCAGAAAATCATTGAACATTGGACAGACCATATGCTCCAAGGAGTTTGTTCGCTGACTTGCCTGGCTCAGATGGCAGACTTCTTGGAATCAAACCTCCTGTAGTATGACTAAATTCCACACTTTGGCTGAGAGAATGTGCACTTTTTTACTTGTTATAGGATCCCACATATTCTGATTTTATGAACTATGCCAGATTCTTCCATTTTTAACAAAGCTAATTATCACATAGAGACATAGATGTAATAATAATGAAAAATGTTTATATACATATATACTTTTGAATGCACAAAGCAATAAAGTATTCATAACATAATACATATTAAAGCATTTAAACTATCTATCATAAAGCATAATTTCTATCACACTTTGACCCTTGTTTTGTGTTTAAGTCAACTGAGTATTTAGAACTCTTTTTTTTTTTTACCAATCTCTTAAGCTGGAAAAGGTTGGTAAACAAAATATGATATAGAGCCTGCTCTAAAGCGTATTTTATACAGAACTACACAATATTGCAATTTGTGTACATCAGAATGGTTGAATTATCATTTAGTTCAACTTAACACAACCTAATAAAGAGGAAATAGAACAACATACTCAGAACAAGCAAATCGTAATAGAACGGGGTATATGACTGAACATTCTGTTGACTGTTAGAGACAAGAGTGCTCAGAAGTTCAAAGAAAGAAGAGATCAATGTGGTCGGCAGTGGTCTGGGTAATAAATGCTCTTTGATCTGAATTGACTCAAATTGTTTGTCCAGTTCTGTTAGGAAACAAATCTTTTTCCTCTTTAGGGCCCTATCTCTCACTGCTCACTGGGCATCCAGCTATCAAATTGAGTAATAACATGGTGTTTGATTCAGTGAATCCTTCAACAAAGTTTTTATATGGCAGACACTTGATCTAAGCATCTGGAGGAATATGAAAAACAAAATAAAGCCTGATTTCTGCCCTTGAAGAGACTATAATTCTGTTGATTAAATGAGACTTAAATAAATGGAATAAAGAAGCATATACATACTACTTATCCATGTGACTCAGAGAGTCATACTAGAGTTTATTAGGGAGAGAAATCATTATGGCTAATGTGATCAGGGAAGGGTTCTGGAAGTTTAACTTACATGCGTCTTGAAGAATAGACATGTTTTTAATTGATAGAGTAAAGGCGACAGTACCCTTGATGACCACAAAACCTACAAATAATCCTTTCCTTGAAATAAGCTGTGTATTTTAAAACTCTAATTTCTGAAAATGGCATCTCTCTCCCTATGCAAATTTCCATTCAATATTCATTTATCCAGCAATGCTGCAGTAAAACTCAGTCTAACTTCAGTCACACTTTTCAGTGAACTTAATTTTTACAGTGCTGTGTGACCATAAAAGCTCACGTTCCAGAGAATTAGTCTTTGATGGTATTTTAAAAAGAAATTGTATGGAATTCTGAATTAAGTTTGGCATTCGGTAATGAAGGCAAAGAAGTAGAGTGGAAACTACGAAAAAAATATTTATAAAGCAAAACAACAACAAAAATTGAATGGCTGATTGGATCAGGGATCATAGATTTACTAATATCTATTCAGAGCTTGAGGTTGATACTAAGAACCTGGCTAAATTATTAGCAACTGTTATTTCAAAAGGTATACATAATTACCCATGCCTCACTCACTCACTCACTCACTCACTCACCTCACACAGAAGCTACTTACTAACAACTCTTGATGGGTGTGGAGGACACATACCTTCTCCCAGTTTGGGGACTTATAGATATTCTAAGCTCTCAGACAGATACCATAAAGTTATTTCTTAACTTAAAAAGTCAAGACTGCCCTGAAATTTGAATATTCCATTATATGATGGATTAAAAGAGCAAGTTATTTTTAGCTATCAATTTTAGTAAGAAATTTACAATTGGTAAGTGAGAGAAGACATCATGTTCTCTGAGGCAAGTCAGAAATTCTATTCAATGCTGGTCATGTTGCCCAAGTGAGTTTTAGTAACAGATTCCCCCGATGAGCTCCACTTACCCGGGTTTCAGGCATGTTTCTTGGAATCAATTACATTCTAATAACTAAGTTGTTATATCATTATTTTTTCTAATTCACTTTTCAGTTTGCCTCTATTTCTGTACTTTTCAAATATTCTTTCCAACCATGCAAATTTCCTTACAAACTTATGCTACTCTCTTAGGAAATACTTAAAAACAAGGGCCCAAATAGTGAATTTATACTTGCATATATAATTATGGAAATGATCATTTTTGCTACATTCTTTTATAAAACAGTTACCCCACGGTGCACACATAATGTTTACTTGATATCCATGCTTATTTTAAATTAGTTAACAGCTCCGTTAATGTTTCTAGGACAGGAGAAAGTTAGCTTCCTGACGACTACAAAGAAGTTGTAATTTAGAAATACAGAACTCTATTAAAGAGGAAGAATATTATGATTCACCCAATTTTTTAAGGGTGAAAAAAAATGTTTTAAAGGCCTCAGGAGATAGATGCAAAGGCTTAGACTCCCAGCCAGAAGATGTGAGATTGTATCCAGACACCTCCATTTATTGTCTGTGTCTTTTGCCAATTATTTAACCTTTATGAAATTCTATAATTTCATCCATAAAATGGGCTTAATAGCTATGCCATCTATTTTAATATGGTGATTAAATGAGATATTTAATACAAAACATTTAATTTGAATAGACCTGGACTATAATAAATACAGTAAATATAGTCAGCAGTTGTTATTATCACCAACATTCAAAATATGCTACTATTCTTAGCAACTCCCTTACTCCCTGAATGTTTTCAGTGCCTATTCAGAGTGGTGGAGGCTTAAAGAGGAGGTTTTGGAAGCTGAAAAGGTGGTAGAGATTAGAGAATCTTTTGGGAAGTTTGATCATCTATGAATAAAAAGGATTTATGTTCCAATACAGTTTGCCTCCTTCAGTATCACTTGGGACTAGGTTCATAAAAAGGTAGATAATTAATAATAACACTGTGTAGTTGCACAAAGCTTTGAATTATCTTTTCCTAAGGAACTTATTCCTTTTTTCACCATGGAAAAGTTATGAGGAAATAATAAAGTATACAGCATTTGCTTAATATTGACAGCTACACTGTAGTTTCAAATGAATTACCTTCTTTGCATCTGATAGATAATGTTAAATGAAGTAATGCATGGGAGAATACTTAGTACAGTGCTAGTTACTAAGTCTGTGATCAGGATCAACAATAGTTTTCTGACTGCTTTTCTAGATGAAAGTCAGAGCCCAGTGCTCACACAGAAGGTACTTCATAACAACCCTTGATGGATGTGGAAAATGCATATCTTTTTCCAGTTTGGGGGCTTGTAGATATTATAAACTCTCAGACAGATATCACAAACTTATTTTTCAATTCAAAAAAGGTCTACGTTTTCTTCTATAAGAAGAAAAGTTCAGTATGTGTTTTCCACAAGATGCCCAAAACTAAATTAGAAACCAGCACTTTGTGCACATGGCTAATTCATTACTTCTCCATTTTACAAGTGAAACAACTGTGGCCCAGAATAATTAGATGGAGGGCAGAGCAGAGATGAAAACTATTGGCAAAGGTACATTTACCTTCATCAATTTGTTGTGTATTCAAACTATGTCAGGTAATTTTGGGGAAATCAAGAGAGCCTTCTAGTCTTCAATTATATTCTAATAACTAAGTTTGTATATCATTATTGCTTCTAATGTTTTTCAGTTTACCTCTGTTTCTGTGTTTTTCAAATATTCTTTCTCACCATGCAAATTTCTTTACAAACCAAGGCTACTCTCTTAGGAAATACTTGAAAACAAGGGCCCAAATAATGAATTTATATTTGCATAATTATGGAAATGATTTTGGCTACATTCTTGTATAAAACAGTTATCACAAAGTGCGCACAAAACGGTTACTGGATATCTATGCTTATGTGCTATATACATATAAATGCAGAATCTTTGTACCTTTGTGGATGTAAGCAATGAATGGACATCCTAGTAACAACATAATTTTCAATATCTTGATCTGAAAATGAAAGCAATACTTTCTAAGAATGTATTCTTAATTTTTATCAGCAACGAACATTTATTGCGTGCTGATTATTTCAAAAATTATTTTTGATTAACAATAATTTTTAAATATGATTACTACTTCAAAACATTGTTTGCATCTCCGTATCAACCTGTTATCATAGGATGTATTAGCCTTGTGCCTTCTTTCCTCAGAATGTGATCTGAATTCCTGATTCTGGAAATGCGTTCATAGATTCATTTAGTCAATTCATTTTCTTTGTTTACCCTATGCTAGGCACAGTGTCATTTTTAAAACTGTTTGACCAGTCAGGGACCAACCTTTAAAACCCTATTTCGGGGAAGTTATTTCACAGAATAAATTTGCTCACTGCTATCTGCTAGAGAGTGTTTTCCAGTAATGTAAGTGCTTATCAAGTTTGTTCCTAAACTTTCATATCAGCACACCAATATCTGATAGCAGGTAATGACGTGATGACCTTTCTCTGCTAAGATTTCCTGAGGCTCGTTGCTGAAATAAAGTGTAGCCTTGGATACACCTCTCCTTAAGGGAGAGAGAAACCTAGAAACAGATCTAAGTCTGTTGGAGGCATGAAAGATAAAATAACTTGAAAATAGAGGTCAAAGAATGAATGAAATATCATGAGAAAGACCTCAGAGTCACAAAAGATGTAGTCAACTTGTGATTCTTTAAGATCCGACCCCTGGTTGGATAGATTTTTGAGGGACAGGGTGTTTCTGATGCAGCTATAAAAAGTTGAGGGACCATTCCCCCAAACAATGTCACTCACAAGATTTTACTGCAAAGTTCAAATTTAGAATTGCAGGGAAAATCATGTTGTTATTACAGTGAACAATTGTTCAAATACTATAGTTGCACAAAAAGGGAAGATTTGGTGTTAATAACATGTTCTATTTGTTCTTTGATGATTTATGAGTAAAGCAGTCGTTCCCAAAATTTAGCATACATCAAAATCAAAGGGCTTATTTAAATGTATATTTCTGAATCTCATGCTGAGATTACCTGATTTTGTTGGTCAGAGCAAACAGAGAATGTACCTTTTTAACAAGTCCACAGCAAGAGCTGGTAGTGCTGGTCTCAAGATGACAGATCAAGAACTACCATAGTAATGTGACAAATGTATTTCATTAGAAATTGATTCTGGCCATAAAGCAGGAATCAATTTGGAAAGGTTGGAAAGATCATTAGTTCTGAAGCTGGCAAAATCCGGAATAGATTTCTAGATTTGTGATGTTTCAGCTGCAGACAACCTTAATATCGAAGAGTTACAGCTACTTCACTGAAAAATTAAAATTGTAGTGTTTGATATCAAGGCCTACTGTAAGGATTAATAAAATATTTTATGCAAAAATATTTTAAATGTTTTCATTCCATGTGGTTGTGATGGCACTGTTTTTAAAAAATATCTATGCATTAATCAGTAGTAGAATTAGATGGATCTTGTAAATTTACTGAGAATTTACAAAGCAACTGTAGGTCTTTGCTACAATAACTGGGCAGAATAGTGGTTGTCACCCTTGTTACTTATCACATACGTTGCTTCTTATATATTTGCAAATATCCCTGAACTTTCATTCTGAAAGATCATCCCACTACAATAAAATCTTGTTTCTTCTTGCTTTTATTAAAAGCTGAGTTCAGAGGTCAATTGCCTTGTTAATAACCTCTTCTTTCACCCTAGTCTTCATACAAAGTCCAAGCATTCTAGATCTTCAGTCATCACACAGACATTTATTCCCATGTGGCTCCAAACATATTCTATGACCTGTCTCCTATTCTTACCTTTTCTCTCCAAACACTTTTTATTCTGCCCTTTGTGATTCAAGGTCTATAATGAACAGATTTTCCTATACCATGAAACTCTTCTTTAAACGTTTATTTTATAGCTGAAATGGGGCTGTCTCCTGAAACCCCAGATTTCCATGGTTTCTGTTCCCTTTCACACTCATGTCATGCACTTCAAAGCTTAGGCTAAGGAGTTTTATGCTACCCATTTTTACGTCCAAATTAATTCTCCTCCTTCTATTTTCACAAACTCTAGTTTCTTCTCCCACATATTATCAGATTACTCTTCCTTGTTTTTGTCATTCCTCTGCCTTCCCCCTTACCTTAGTGATATGGTTTGGCTGTGTTCCCACCCAAATCTCATCTTGAATCGTAGCTCCCATAATTCCCACCTGTCTTGGAGGGACCCAATGGGAAGTATTTGAATCATGGGGGCAGGTCTTTCCCATGCTGTTCTTGTGATAGTGAATAAGTCTGATGAGATCCGATGGTTTTATAAAGGAGAGTTCCCCTACACATGCCCTCTTGCCTGCCACCTCGTAAGACGTGCCTTTGCTTTGCCTCCACTTTCTGCTGTGATTGTGAGGCCTGCCAGCCTCACAATATAGTTCCATTCATTATAAATTACACAGCCTTGGTTATGTCTTCATTAGCAGCATGAGAACAGACTAACACACTTAGTCTATTTTGTGTTGCTATAACAGAATAGCAGAGACTGGGTGATTTATAATGAACAGAAATATATTTGAGTTACATTTTTGGAGGCTGGAAAGTCCAAAAATTGAGTGAGTGTCTTTGTGCTGTGTAATCCCATTTCAAAATCAGATTTCAAAAGGTAGAAAAGCAAGAGAGGGTGAAAGCAAGAGGGCAAAAGGGGACTAAACTTACTTTTATAACAAAACCACTTGGTGATAAGCTTGGTGAGCCCTTTCCCTCAATGATGAACATGAATCAATTCATGAGGGCTGAGCCCTCATGACCTAATCACCTCTTATTAAGCCTCACCTCCTAACACTATGACATTGAAGATTAAATTTCCAACACAAGAAATTTGACGGATACATTTAAACCACAGCATTCTCATTCAACTGGATAAATGTCTTTCTTTTCATACAATTCTGCCATCATTCTTAGAGACTTCAACATCAAACCACGTGGCCTAAAAATTTGATCTCTTGACCTTCTTAGAAATAAAAATTATTTTCTCCACTCAAACCCAGCCACTTGATGACATGATTGCATCACCAGCAATAATAACACATGCTATCATTTTCAAATACCTACCATCTTCTGGCCATCCATTTCTCTTCTGTCCTATTCATTTGCTCTTACTCCTATCCAGTATTCAAGTTAGCTAAAAAACAATAATAGTAACAAATAATTTAAAATTTTTAAAAAGCATTAAAACTTTCTCAAGGGAGGGTGATTCATCTTTAACATTCTTTGGACACCTGTGGCACGGATTTGCAGATCTAAAAAACCCAAGTAGCACAAAGTGACCCAAACTTATATCACTCTTCTCAGTATTTAATGGGTAAAAAGAAATAAGAAAGCCAGAAAACTTTTAGCTGTATGTCCCTATAAAAGAAAGGCTGGCCAGTTTCAAAATTTCTAGGCAAAAAGAGGCAAGATATGTACCAACTCATTCTCCCTCTCTCCCCTACCCCTGCAACACACACACACACACACACACACACACACACACACACACACACACA